>NC_138548.1:83455563-84038063 GCF_964273705.1 Natrix helvetica
AAAGAACAGAGTATTTTGAAAACCAAACAAGAATTAAAAGACCAGGGCATAAATATAGATTGGCTTACATACACACAAATTCAGTTCAGATGTAACAGTGACATTAAAATGTATGAGTTTCAGTCGGAGCAACAGGAATTAGACAATAATAATAATAATATTTATTTCTTAGCCGCACCCTCTCCCGAAGGACTCGGGGCGGCGTACAATGAAACATATGAAATAAATATGTGGACAAAACAAACATATAACAGAGACATAAACCAAGACACACACAAGGAGGAGGTCGGCTGATAAATAAAAACAATTAAAATACAGTATTTAAAAACCCCTAGATTAATTAAATATAATTAAAATACCCAGTTAAAAACCCGTCAGGAGCGATATGGTTAGATCAAAGTTGAGCCAGGCCAGCTGCTTGGAATCGGTGGGTCTTAAGCTTAATACGAAAGGAGCGGAGGTCAGAGGTATTCCTAATATCTGGAGGGAGGTCATTCCACAGGGCTGGGCCCGCCACAGAGAAGGCTCTACTCCTAGGCGCCGCCCCCCGACACTGTCTAGTGGACGGCACCTGGAGGAGGCCCTCTCTGTGCGAGCGGATTGGTCGCAGGGATGTATGGGGCAGAATACGATCCCGCAAGTAACTAGGTCCTGAGCCATGGAGCGCTTTAAAGATTGTTATCAAAACCTTGAAACGCACCCGATAGACCACAGGAAGCCAGTGCAGCTCGCGCAGGAACGGTGTCACATGGGAGTACCTAGTACTCCCCATAATTACCTGCACGGCTGCATTCTGGACCAACTGTAGCCTCCGGGTGCATTTCAAGGGAAGCCCCATGTAGAGAGCGTTACAGTAGTTCCAAGCGAGACGTCACCAGCGCATGAGTGACTGTGCGTAAGGCGACAAGATATTGCAAGGTATGGATAAAAAATTGATTAGGAAAATATATACATTTTTGTTGAGGTACAAAATGGAAGATGAAGTTGTCAAAGAAACAATGATAAAGTGGGCAAAAATTTTTGGGTATAGTACAGAGCTGTAAAAATGGGAAAAAAATCTGAGAAATAAACCTGAAACTGACTATATCTGCGACATACAAGGAAACCAGTACAAGGTGTTTTATAGATGATACCTCCCACCAGCAAGGCTTGCAAAGATGTTCCCAAATATATCACCAATTTGTTGGAAGTGTAAAAATGCATATGGGACTTATTATCATACATGGTGGATGTGTGAGATGGCAAAAAAATACTGGACTAATTAAAAAATGGCTTGAAGAAATAACAGGGGACCATATAGATTGGAAACCGGAATTATTTTTATTGGGTGTAATCACAAAAAAATATAGTAGAGCAATACAATATCTAATCCTGCATATTATAACTGCGGCCAGAATAATGTATGCCCCAAGTTGGAAAAACAGTCTAGTACCAAAGGAAGATGAGGTGATAAGAAAAAAATTAGAATGTGCAGAGATGGACAAACTGATAAAAGAAATACAAGGAAAGGAGGAATCAGAATATTATTTAATCTGTAACAAATGGTAAAAATGGTTAGAGGACAGAAATAAGAAATAAGGAAACATAAAACAGTGATGTAATAGAACTATTAGGAGCGAGGAATAAGATAAGATACAGTTAAGATAAATTAAGGAAAAGTTGTTAAGAGTTAGAACACAAAGTACAATATAGGTAATATGATGTTCTGATATAAACAGTTAAGTATAAATAAATATAGAATAGTATATATAAATAAATATAGAATAAGGACACCACGAATGTAAGACAGGAATGTATAGGAGGCGAAAGATCAATTGTATATACATACCTGTTCTGATCTCCACTCTTCAGACACCAAACACGCCAAGACAAAGATACTGCACAATGATTTATTAACACACAGACTAGACCTTGGCAACAATCCAGCACAGACTAGACCTTGGCAGGAATCCAGCACAGACAAGACCTTGGCAACAATCCAGCACAGACTAGACCTTGGCAGCAATCCAGCACAGACAAGACCTTGGCAACAATCCAGCACAGACAAGACCTTGGCAGCAATCCAGCACAGACTAGACCTTGGCAGCAATCCAGCACAGACTAGACCTTGGCAGCAATCCAGCACAAACTAGATTTTAGCAGCAATCTAGCCTGCCAAGATAAGACAAGGCCTGATAGCTTCTCCAGCTCTGGTAAATAAGTTGATTCCTGCAAACAGTTTGCGCAAAGTCATTTCTTTTTATACAGTCTTGAGAGGAGCCTAATTGCAACCACCTGGATCCAATTATCTCCTGTAACTGCATAGCTGTTCTTTACATCTATTAGCCGTCCATTGTCGGGCATCCAGAACCACCTCCCTTGTCTCTTCCCCACTGCTCCAATGCATGACATCAGGAGCACACTCCCTTTGGCTTTCAACATTGCTCCATGCCTCAGGCGGCTCCTGGTGGCCAACCAGCCTCTCTGACCCCTGCTCAGAGTAGGAACCCTGTCCAGGGTCCTCCACATCTTCCAGAGCTGAGTCATAAGGCCCCTCACTGTCGGAGTCTCGTTGCAACTCCAATGGCTCCTGCTGGGTCACAACACTATCCCTCACCGCAGGGCCCTTCCCCCGGGTCTGATGCTCAGGGTGCGGCCTCGAGGGATATTGCGCATGATAGGCTCACACCAAAGCAGGGGCATGCACGCCTGTCGCATCGGTCCAGGTCCCCTCGTCCAACCCCTCGTCCTTCCAGTCGACCAAGTACTGAAAACGTCCCTTCAGCCATCTCGAGTCTCAGATCCGGGCCACTTCATGCGGTAGCCGTGTCTCCACCTCATGTGATGATGGCTGGGGGGGAGAGGGTTGGCGGAGAGGACAAGCCAACCACTCAGGGATCAGGAGCGAGCGATGGAACACCGGGTGCACTTGCATCGAGCGTGGTAGGGTCAGGCTATAGGCCACTGGGTTGATGACGGCCTCTATGGGAAACGGCCCAAGATACCAGTGGTCCAACTTCTTAGTCAGCTGGTGGGACGGAAGATGCCTCGTGGACAGCCACACGCGATCTCCCACAGCCAACTCCGGCACCGCACGTCAAAACTGATCTGCTACCCTTTTGTAGTCCTCCTTTGCCTGATTCAGATAGCGGCGCACCACTTGGTGGACCTCCTGGAGCTCAGAGAGGAAGTCCTGCACTGCGGGGACCGGGGAGTCCACTGGGGTGAGAGGGAAAAAACGAAGGTGATACCCGACATTAGCCATGAAGGGCATCGTCCGTGTGGAGGCATGCTGCTAGTTGTTAAACGTGAACTGCGCCACGGCCAGGTACTCCACCCAGTTGTTCTGCTGCTGATTCATGAAGCAGCACAGATATTGTTCCAGAATCCCAATCACTTTCTCCGTCCCACCCATCGGTTCCGGGATGGTGTGCTGAGGACAAACAAACCTGGACATCTAGAGCCGCCATCAGCCCTTTCCAGAACTGGGCCGTGAATTGTGTCCCACGGTTCGACACGACCCGGTCGGGTAGGCTGTGCAGCCAGAAAACGTGCTGGATGAACATGCAGGCAGTGGTGCAGGCTGTCGGCAATCTCCGACAGGGGATGAAATGTGCCATCTTGGTGAGCATGTCCACCACCACGAGGACAGTGGTAAACCCTGACGATGGAGGCAGCTCTGTCAGGAAGTCCATGGACACAGCCCCCCAGGGTCTGTCCGGGGTCGGCAATGGCTGCAACAAGCCTGGAGGAGCTCCCGTAGCTGACTTGCCTGTCGACACTGCACACACGACGTTACATACATCTGCATGTCGTGTCACAACAAACGATGCTCTCGGGGTCATTGCAAGACCAGACTCAAATGTTGTTGATGATCCTTCTGGGACATTGAGTAGATCAAGATGTCGTCCAGGTAAATGACGACAAACTGATTCAAGAGGTCCCGGAAGATATCATTCATGTAGTGTTGGAAGACTGCCGGGGCATTAGTCAACCCGAATGGCATGACCGTGTACTCAAAATGTCCGTACCGGGTGCCAAAGGTCGTCTTCCATTCATCCCCCACCCTGACTCGAACCAGGTTATACGCCACATGCAAGTCCGGTTTTGTGAACACCGTCGCCTCCTGGAACCGCTCCAACGATTCAGGAATCAGGGGCAGCGGGTAATGGTTACGCACCGTGATGGAATTCAGGCGACGGTAATCACAGCAAAGTCTCAGATCCCCGTCTTCTTTTTCTAAATTTTCAAATTCTAAAATTTCAAGAAACAGTGTAAAATAAAAACTCTAAATTGATCCACATCTTAACAATTTTATGTTGAGGTTTTTACTGGACAATTTAAATATAAGGTTATATGTTAAGTGTGAATTGACTAACAACTTGATTAGCATTTTGAAATGTAATATTAAAAGACAGATATCATTCATATATTTTTCATATGCAGTGGGTGCTGTGGCTATTCATATACTTATGGAAATACATCAGATACTTTATCTGTGTTAATTTAGCCACACCCTGGTCCTGACATCCAGAAACAACTTCAACCAGCTTTTCAAGGTTACAAAAGCAAATGCTAAGACAAGAGTGGGAAGATGGGTGTAAACTGAGTGTTAACAGACTGAGATAAAGGATTGAATATCAAAGACACATTTACATGGCAACATCACCATGCAAGGATGGAGATGATGCAATTCTGGAGCAATAGCCTATTGATTGGAGCAGGTGTGTGTTGCAATAAAGTATTTTCTTAGAGTTTTTTACACTGTGGTAAGTCAAGATCTTCGAGAGCAAAGAATCTTCACCCTCTAAACACTTCCATCTCACCACTACTTCTCCCAAGTCTTTCAAAAACTATTTGAAGATCATGCATGGCGTTCTTGAACTACCAACTTCACAAAAATTACAGGCTTGACATCCAGGTCCTTCAAGGAACAAAAATATCTTTATCCAAATAAAAGAGAAATAAATTGTTTGCTATTGTCCCAACATCCAAACCCTTCCAACATCATTATGATGTCAATTACTAGGAATTGTTTTTGAGTTTGGCAGTGTTGGAAGAAATATCCATCTGGTTCAATTGCAATCCAGGAGAAAGACACTGGAGACAAAATGGAGGCTGATTGGAAAGAGGGTCCATTTATTGATGAAGCAGAACAACCAAGCACTTGGTTCTAGGTAGCTGACCACATGGAGCTGGGAGTGAGGGTTTTTTATACCTTTTCATGGGCTTTGCATTTGAGCTTCCTGTTCGTGTGCAAGAGAATGTATTCTATTGGCTATTGTAGGGGTTATGTAGGGGTCATAGCTAGCTCTATAGATTGTCTGAGCTACCGTATTTTCCAGAGTATAAGACACACCTTTTTTCCCTCAAAAAAGAGGCTGAAATCTGGGGAGAGCAGAAATGAGCGGAAAATGGGCTGGTTTTTGCTCAATCTCCCCCCCCCCCCACCTTGCAGCCCACAGGAGCACTCTATAAGTCTCCTAAAAGCTATGGATGCTCTTTTTTTGACAAAAAATGGGCCCGTTTTTGCAAAAAAACAGACTGTTTTATGCTCATTTTTGGGTCCTCCCACCCCCCCCAGGAGCACTATACAAGCCTCCTAACGGCTATTCATGTCCCTTTTTAAAAATAAAAACAGGCCGTTTTTCCACATTTTTGGAAGGTCTGCAGAGTGCAAAAACTTTCTTTAAAAAAATTTGCCTCTTCAAAATCTTGGTACATCTTATACTCCAGTGCATCTTACACTCCAAAAAATATGGTAAGTTTGGTTGAAGTTTGGAGGATGGTGCAATGTCCATAGGAGATTGTGCAATGTAGTGAGCTCTGCTACTAGATAATAGTGGATTAATCCTTATGTCCTGAAGGATCATATCTTAATCTCATCACCCTGAAGCTGAATGTCTTTTGTTTTGTAAAGAGGATGGCCCAGTCTTTCTTAATGGGGACAAATATCTGCTGGGGGCAGGGAACTGGGGCTCTGAGTTTCTGTCTCCCTTAAGATTTTTATTACTCTTTTAGGGGAAATATTTTATCCTGCCTGTCAGATTGTGGGAATGGATGAGGCAGACTCAGGCTTCAGCAACAACAGCTCTTTATTAGTGACTCAGAATCCAGCAAAGGCCCTGTCCGGCAACAGCCCTTTTATAGGGCTCAGGCAGGGCCTCCGACCAATCAGGTTTGAATGAGTTCCTGCTGATAAGAGCGGTCCTGAGTGAAAACTACTTACAAGGCTATTTACCTCTAGATTACTCCAAATACTTAGCACTGCCTTTTTAAATATTTCTCAAAATATTTCATTCTTTTAGGAGAGGAGTAACTTCCCACAGCAGTATAATTTTTTAAACGAATCGGTCATATAAAAGGGAGCTGGAGAGGGGCCATATATTCACTGTTCCCTTTGAAAAACCCAAAGTCAGGAGTTAGAAGGGAGGTGACAAAATATCTTTAAGCTGCCCACAAGTCTCACAAAGCTCCAGTTTCAAATGTCTTGCAGTTGTGTCAGACATTAGCTCAACTCTCAAACATATCCCAGCTTGTGGGTTCATAGAAGCAGAGCATTAGTTCCAAATTGGCTCAGGTTCCTAAGATGGAAATCTCCTGTAAGAATTTATATTCCTATTACATAACACCATTTTCTAATATTACTAGGATAAGTTGTGACTTGCGTTAGCATGCATATCCTGCTACTTTTTCTTCCAATATACTGGCTATAATTTAAACATTATCATTATCTGGTGACTGCTAATGCCATTATGAATGGGGGGGGGGGGGAATGGCAAGCATGATTTGAATCCACCCATAGTTCTCGACAGCAAATAAAATCCAAAGATTTTATGTAGCAAATCTGGAACAACATTGACACTTTTTTTAAAAAAGTACAAAAACATACTGCTAAATTAACAGATAAGGGTTACTTTTGCTGTGATTTTTGACAGTCTAAATTCTTCTAGAAAAGGTTTTAGGAAGATAATTTTGCAGTATCCTATTTAATAACTAGAAGCAGGACTTGTTTCTGCAAAAGAAAACCTCCCCTGGGAAAAAAAAAAGCTTATTCCTTGATGTTGTGGTTAGAATTGTAAACCAAGTAAATTAGAGGCTCTTCTCCCTTTAAAATGGCCACAGAGACAGCTGGAGGCTCAATGCAACCACTATCTAGTGTCATTGAGAGCTACACCCACAAAGTGAGGACCCAGTGTTGTTATAAGATGCTCAAACTGCAAGAGAGAGTTGCACAGCTCCTGAAAGGCCAACTACATTTTGCAGAGCCTAATATTAGAGACCCCTTTTTAAAAAATGCCTCCAGCTGTGCATGATTGGACAGTATTAGATCATCCTCTTTACTTTTTAACATTCCTCCAGAGGTTGGCAAATACATGTTCTTAGATATAATCACAAATAGATATAGTTAAGAAAAAAAGACAACCAACCGCAAATGACAAACCATCTCAAATCTGTTCCTTTTCAGCAGCCAGTTTATATGTTGGGTAGTGAGTCATCAACTATCAAGAGCTTGCATCATATGGGAGCCAGCCGTAAACTCAATGTTTTATACTGTGTCCAAATTGAAAATTAAACTGTATCAACCCAATAATGGACATAACAAATGTAACAGTCAAAGCAATAGCACTTTGTGGATTAAAAAAGAAATAGAACAATAAAGATTACCAGTCTATTTTGATTCAGAATCATAGCACACAGGATTCAACCACATTATTTGGTTCTTCCTCCCCCCCATTATTCAGTTTAATTTTAAAAAAAATCTTATCTTACAAAACAAACTACACTGAGAAAAACAAAAGTTCTCTCTGGGACCAATGGGATTTCCACCCCCACCCACTCCAAACCTTTCTGATTATACTTAGAAAGAGCAATTTTGATAAACATACGACAGGGTGTTAACAAATTAAACTTCCTCTTGCTGACTGTTTATACTGACTGTAGTTTTATTCAAAATATATTTATTTGAAATTATGTTATGGTACTTCCAGAATTTACTCAGTGAGTTGAAAACAAACTTATCAATGATTGCTGAACTAAATGATCCATTTGTAGAAAAGTAATCAAGCAAACATATGTTAAAATCAATCATGTGTTGGTGTGTGTCATAATTATAAATACTTCTAGTTAACAGGTCAAGTTCCTAACTCATTAAGTTCAATGCTATTATAAATAGGAAATTAGTTCTAAAGGCTTCAGATTGCCTGTTTCCTTAATGAAAAAAATATCTAATTTTTATATGTCAACTGTTTTGGATATATTCAGTGAAGAAAACACATATACATTAAACAAAACAATGAAGGTCTAATAAACCTACAAATTCTTTTTTAACATGCAAAAGTATCTGTCCAATGTTAGATATAAGCAATTCCTACTGCATTTTTATACATAATATATCTTAATTATGATGCCAAATACACACACACACACACCAGAGTGATTCACAAATGTCTGGTATATGGAGAACATTTATGAGATTCAGACTGGAGTATAATCTGAAGGCAGATTAAAAATGTAACAGTATCACCACTGCTACTACTAATAACATAATATTTACTATGCTGTAACATTTAAAAAGTTGTCAGAATAGTCTTTTGTGCTTAAGGATTGTCAAAATAATATTTGGATAATACTCTCTTTCTATATAAGGTTGAAAGGTGGTTTTAAAGCCATCTAGACAAAAATAATGTCAAATATGTTGACACTATACTTATAAAGATATGTACCAGATATGCAATTTGAACATACGTATGAAATTCCTACTTTTCAATTAACTGCAGGAGAGGCTGATCCTTATATGTTATAGTAATATAATTGTCCATATAGAGATAGGAGCAAGAAAAAGTGATGCTTCTTATAACATAAGCCTGTAGAGATTCTCAGGCATCCAGGTGATGGTTGTTCCAAAGATGCTTTTTCAGGAAGCAACTGGACTTCCTTGTTTTTTCTTTTGAAGACGTTTCACTTCTCATCCAAGAAGCAAAATGTCTTCAAAAGAAAAAAAGAAGAAAGTCCAGTTGCCCCTTGAAAAAGCACCTTTGGGATTCTTATAACATACCAACAAATTGGAAAACAGAAAAGAAAGCTTTTTTTCTAGGCACACTGTGCATACATACCTTATTCAAATACGTACCTAAAGTGGATCTCTTCTTTTCAGAAGAGATACTTTTCCTCAAAGGACAGGAGAAAATACAGAAGATAACTGCAGAAGAAAAGTAACAAAACATAAATATATTAAATAACTTTGCCTTTATTGATGCATCAATATTCTTTTCTTATATGGATTTACATATATATATATTTACATAAAATATGAAAAGTGGTGGTGCTATTTTATTAAAATATTTACAATTTAGCCAATTGATTCCAGGATCTGGTACTGCATAACCAATGCAACTATTTATTATTAGGTATGAGGTAAAGATTGCCTTGATTTGCTCTTCGTACAGCCATGCAGTTTTCTTGGACAACAATATGCAAGTAATTTACCACTTCCTTATTTTGTCATATTTCTCAATTTAGCTCAAAGCCCTGGGATTTCCCCCCAGTTGTTATAGGTTATAAAAAGTATATAGATTACATGATTACAAGAAAAAAATTACTCATATTAGGTAAATCCTGACTTATTCATTAAACTAGGGAAATGATAAACATTTAGATTGGACCTTAAAAGTTGACAGGACAAAACCTCTTGCTGCCAGAGACTTGACTGCTATTCCGAGAAGTAAAAACAACAATAACAAACAATTTTCTGAATACAAAGTTGATATCAATTGGCTTAACCTTAAGAGATCAGTTTGAAATCAATCCATTCATTAGATTGAATATCTGAAAACAAAAGGCAATAAAACAGAAAATGGCATGCATGTTCTCCCAAGCCATCTATATCAGGGCTGTCAAACTCACACGGGCCAAATGCATCACGTGCTGGCCACGCCCCCACCCAGTTTAGTGAAGGAGGAAAAAGTCCCGATATGTCACGTGACCCGCTGTGACAACGTGAGTTTGATACCCCTGGTCTACATGGACAGAATGTGGAATCATGTTTTCTTAAAGTAGCTTCTAGAAAGCATCTGTTGAATCCTCAGTTAAGTTATTGGGAGCAATTTTAGATAATATTCACAATCAGATAGGGAATCTTATTTGCAATGGCACTTGGAATCAGATGCTTGAAGATTTATTTAGTTGGAAAATCTTTTTTTTTTTTTAACAAAAATTTTTATTGGTTTTTCAACATTTATAAGGAAAAGGGTAAATGGACAGGTATACAAATTATGGCAGTTGCAGAGTGTGACAGGCGCCCCTCTCTCCATACTCATAGTATACATTTATATATAATGCATTGGTATATAATTGATTACAATCAGCATATTAGTTCTGTTACTAAATTCAATCAGATTAGACATTACAATATAAAATCCAGATATAATTCCATTATCACTTTCGGTCAGTTTATAATAATATGATTTTCTTGTTTATTTTTGTGATCTGAGTCTTCTTGCTATTGCCCCATCTCCCTCCACTGGCAGAGCTCTGGCCCCTCCCGTGTCCTGCGTGTCCGCTGTAGTGTCTCGTGTTTTTTCTAGGAGTGTTCTGTTTTTTTCCATAAAGGCCTGCGCCTCTATAGGTGAATTGATTCTAATTCTTGTCTCCTCCCAGAATATCAGCATACCTTCAGGCATCAACCATCTAAACCACACCCCTTTCTGGTATAATTTATTCGCTAATTGCGAATAATTCTTCCTTTTTTCTCTAATCTTCTTAGGGATCTGCTTCAGAATGGTTATCTCCATATCATGGTATGTCAATGCTTGCCCCCTTTGTACACCCAGAATTTCATCTCTTGTGCTTTTTCTAAGAAATTTAATGTGAACCTCCCTGGGTACATTGTGAGTTCTAGCATAAGCTGAGTTCACTCTATAAACCAGGTCTATATCCCACCCCATCTGTTGTTTTTCTTTATGTGTGTAGTCAGCCAGGATGTTTATCATGATGTCCCTTATGTTTTCCCCATCTTCTTCTATAACATTTTGAAATCTAAGGTAATAGGACATTCTCTCAAATTCTATTTTCATCTGTTGGATGTCAAGATCTTTGTTCCCTTTCTGCACAGCTTCTACCCCCCCCCTCACCTCCTCCACCCCCCCTTCCACAAGATTCAGTCTTTGTGAGTTCTTATATATTTGGGCTTGATTTTCTTTAATTTCATCTTTCATTTCCCTTAGCTGTTTCTTGATTTCCTCCTGGCCCTGTAAAATTTGTTGAAGCATTTGTTGAAAGTCCATCTCTGTAGTCTTATGTTGCATCAGTTCTGTTATCTTTGACTGTGTGGCTGGACTGGATGTTGCGGATGTTGGAGCAGAAGTGGCAAAGCCAGGTTTTCCAGGAGGGGGTCTTTTGGATGCCATCCTTTATAACGTTAGAAGTTCAGTCCAAATATGAAGTAAACAGTTAGAAAAGAAGGGTAGCCAGGTGAATCCGGGTGCAGAAGAACCAGGCAGAAGAGAGTCTCTCCTATAAGTCTGGCAATAGATAGAAAATTTCCCCTAGAAGGTTTAAAAAATACCAATCCACAAGAGATTCCTCTGGGAGACACGGAGACAAAGACCGGAAGCCTGAATTTTAAAGGTGGAGTCAGGTTTCAGAGTTCATAAAGACAACGGAAGTGTGCCATCTTGCCCTGCCAGTTTTGGGCACAGAGGCATAACAAAGTTTTAAAAAGTTGCAAAAGTCCTCAAATCATTGTAATATGTAGGATTAAATTGAAAAGAAAATCATCTCAGCCTAAGTGAGGCTTCATTCGTTGGCTCTCCCGCCTCCTCCTTCCCCGGGGGCTGAGAGCAAAATTGTTCCTCGCCGCTTGTCCAAGGGGGGGGGGAAACCCCCTCCTTCCAGCCGCACCTCCAAAATGCTCCGAAAGTTATTTTAAAGTTTTAAAAGGCTGAGTAAATCTTCATGCAGAATAAGGGATGAAGAGAGAAGCAACCTCACCGCACTGCAGCTGCTTCCTTCAATTGTTGCATTCTCCAGTCGGCTTATAGCGAGGCGCGAGGCGTAGGAACGCGAAGCGCCCTCCGAGCTTGCTCCCCGGTGCCTTGGGCGCGCGAGAGACCTCCCGCCGGACGCCGCCGCTGCAGGAGTCCTCCGCGATGCCGCCCCTCCGGCAGGACCCCTCTGCGGGGTGTCCTGTGCCCCCCAAGGAGTGGGGAAGCCCACCGGGGAGCCGGAGCGGGCAAAGAGCTGCCCGTCACCGCCGCCGCCGGAACCGGAACTCATTTAGTTGGAAAATCTTAAAAAGACAAAGGGAAAAGCTGAGAGAACAAAGCAACTGAAATAAGCCATAACAGTGAATTTGACCATATTTTCCTGGCTTAATTTTCATTTGCTTGTTCCAAAAGACAACGTTTAATCTAATATCTGGTAAGGAAAGCATTTTGAACTACATAATGGAACAATCTTGATGTAACAGATATTATATCATTTTTAGAAGCTAAATATAGAATCAGTGTGAATCCGAGTTCTGCAAGAAATATTCTTAAGAGTTTTGTTTGAAAATATAACTAGTGCCTGAGGTGACTTTTATGGATTTAGTTGCATTAGTGAAAACACTGAGTAACTCTAAGTAATGGACAGATGCTGGCTACCTGTTAGCTAGCTTACATAAGTCATTTTCTGACTGGCAAAGAACAATTAGTGTGCATATCAGAGGTGGGTTGCTCCCGGTTCAGCCCAGATCAGGCAAACCAGTAGTAGTGGTGGTGGGAGGCTCCGCTCACCCGCCTAGATGCTTCTACACATATGCAGAAGCGTTGTGTGAGCGCACACGCAAGTGCATCCGAACCAATAATAAAAAATTAGCAACCCACCACTGGTGCATATGGAGCAGGGGGAAAAAACAACCAAGAGTAAGATTACTTATTTAGTTATTTGATTTGCTTGCCATCCATCTTGCTTCGAAACAAGTTTTGCAAAATCTTGGAAAACTTAAAAGAAAGTGGTGCATTCCCTATATCAGAATGTATTACAGATCAAGTTGCCTATTATGGATAACAAAATAGATAAAATTTCCAAACAGCAGAACATCAATTATAGAAGGAGCATATCTAGTAATAGCTTTTAAAGGTACGCATGGTATAAAGGAACACAAGAAGAAAAGACTCTTCTAGATTGTAAATGACATTAACATTACTGAAGTACATCTACAGGCAACCAAGCTACAGAGATATGAATAGATTTTAAAAATCTATTAGATTCTGAGTCATATTCCGATCTGAAAATCAATTTGTTTTCTTATTTGTGTTCCTAACAAAATCTAATTAATCAGTTGCCTTGTGATCCTACAATAGAACTATAGCATATTCTTAGAAAGACAAACTGGAGTGCCCGTTTCTATAAGAAATAAGAACAAGATGGCACACTTATGAGAACATTGGTACACTGGACAGAATCCACAATTATCTCTAGGTATAAACTGTATAAAAGAAAGGCATATATTCAAGGATATATGAGCAACAAATAAACAACAAGTACAATGATTTGGAAAATATAAAAGGATGACATATCCAAATATTATAGATCTCAGCAAAATGGTAAGCTATGCAGAACTCTTAAGATGAAAAAGGAGAACTAAAATCAGTACGAGAGCTGAAAACACAAGGAATAAATAGGGAATGGTGGCCCTATTTACAAATTAAAACAAGATTTAAAAAAGATCAGGAACAATATGGAATACATGAGAAACAAATGGAATTAGATAAAATATTATTAGTAACGGGAGGAAAATGATTACCAAATTATATAATTTTCTTTTAAGATATAAAACGGAGGAAGAGATGATAAAGGAGATAATGATTAGCTGGAGAACAAATTTTGGGCATAATATAGTTAGAAATATGAGAAAAATTATGGGAAAGAAATTATAAATTTACGACGGCAGTAGCTTACAAAGAAAACCTCTATAAAATGTTTTATAGATGGCATTTTCCTCCAGTGAGATTGGCCAAAATGTACCCAAATTTATCTCCCAAATGTTGGAGATGTAGCCACAAGTCTGGAACATTTTACCATATGTGGTGGATATGCCCCATCATAAGGAAATACTGGTGCAAAATTCGGAAATTACGGAGCAAAAAATAAAACTGAAACCAGAAGCATTCTTATTAGGACTATTAGATCAAAAAATGGATAAATAACTTCAATACATAATAATACACATACACACTTCAGCTAGGATTGCTTTCCCACAAAACTGGGGAAAAAATCAATACACCCGCAGATGAAACAATAATTAGAAAAGTACTTGAATGTGCAGAGATGGACAAAATGACAATAGAACTAAAAGAAAGAGAAGAATCGGATTTCTATAAAATGTGGAATAGAATTTATAAGTGGCTAGGAAACAGAAGCCAAAACAGAAAATAGAGAATGTAAATATATGGTGATATAAATAATTAATATTATTATAAGTGTTAATACTACTGTTGTTATACTATAGGACAAGGGAAAAGCAATAGGAAGGCAATGCAGAATGGAGAACTATAAAAGCAAAACTTGAAAGCCGATACAGAAGGCTGTATAATTACTTTATATTGATATGTATGTTTTGTTTTTTGTTTTTTCTTGTGCTTTTCTTTCTGTTTTTAAAGATTAAAACATTCAATAATACACACACACACAAACATGTATGTATGTATGTATGTATGTATGTATGTATGTATGTATGTATGTATGTATTTGTGTTACAACCCCTGGTATGCCCAAATATGGGAGGGAGCTCACTACTCCCCCTTTCTGTCCTTTGGCTCATTACAGAAGACCATCCAGGCAGAAAAAAGGGGAGACTAGTATATACTCTCCTCCTTATCAGCTGAGCCAGGGAAATAGGTATGTATTTGTGTTACAATCCCTGGTATGCCCACATATGGGACAGAGCTCACTACTCCCCCTTTCTGTCCTTCGGCTCATTACAGAAGACCATCCAGGCAGAATCCCAGTAAGGGTATGGCTAGCTGATGAGAGCTAAATAGCTTGAAATAGATCTATACTAGTCTCCCTTTATTTATCAGCACAAATACCACACAAACATAGCAAAAGCAACATTAAAAATAAAAATATGGTTTTCTGCCTGGATGGTCTTCTGTAATGAGCCGAAGGACAGAAAGGGGGAGTATTTGGGCATACCAGGGGTTGTAACACAAACACACACACATACACACACACCACACACACACACATATATATTCGTAGATTTTCACGGGTGTAGGTATGCTGGTTTTGTTGTATTCGGGTCTTTTCCCGTGTAAGATTGAGATTGTCTTGGCAACATTTCAGCGAGATCTCACTCCCCATCTTCAGGCTGTTGTCTTTGGCTTAAAGTGCGAGCGGAGCTGCCGTCTTTCTGTAAATCTTGGTGGGAGGGGATGGAGTGCTGGCTTTGTTTCAGTAAGTGAAATGATTGGTTGTGTGGTTGTATCATGATTGGTAGATTGGTGCTGATTGGTTCTGGCTGTGTGTGCATTGTTGCTTTGTGTTGTAACGGCCTGGGTGGTGGGTGGGGTTCGTTTGTTGACTAGGGCTGATTTCCAGATGTTTGGTAGGCGGGAGGTATCATCACGTTTATTCATGCTGTGGGGGTGTTTCTCTATTTCGATGGCTTCCATAATTATTCTCTTGCCCATCTGGCGGGCCCTGCCACTCGCTGTACCGGCCACAGCTCCCCCAGCAGAGGCATGGAAGTGAGCCACGGTGGCCCCTCCAAGAGCCACCACGGAGGATGCTCCCACTGGCCCCGGCCTGGCACCCTCCAAGCTCCCTGTGACGGGCAGCCTCCGGAACAATGGGCTGGATGGGGCCCCACCAGACTCCAGCATGGGAGGGAGGCTGGGGGTGTCTCCCATGGGCATACTGGGGTGGCGGGTGGGTGCTGCTGTTGGTCAGGCCTCGGGGCTGCTGGGCCAGGAGAGGCTGGTTGGGGGAGATGGCTGTTGTTGAGCATCTCCTCGGAGGAGCTGCGCTTGGGCTCCCCCAAGTCAGTGGCCTGAGAGAACGAGATGTCCAGGATCTCGGAGGAGGAGATGTCCTCGGTGTGCGACTTGTTCAGGTTGTCGTAGCTCTCTGTGTCTTCGGCGGTGCTGTTGTTGGAGCTGAGGCTGGCTGAGATCTGCGCTGGGATCACGCTGGTGATCTGGAAGCCACTCTTCTTCTTGAACTGGGTGCCTGCCGGACCGCCAATGCTTCCTCCTCTCTGTGAGAGCAGTGCCAGGCTCTGCGGCAAAGATGACCCAGGACGGCAGGAGGAGACCGAGATGGAGGCGGCATCGGAGGCTGGGGGAGGCGGCGTCGGCTGTGCCAGCAGGTCGGGCGAGAAGTCCTCCAAGCCGATGTTGCTGTTGCTGCTGCTACTGCTGGGCCACCAAGGCAGCATCGTCGGCTGCGCCATCTTCTTCCTCTCCCGCACCTCCGCTGCTGAGTCCGGCTGCTGTGGCTTCTGCTGCATTGGGGCTGGCGGAAAGCCCTATGCCACCACTGACAATGACGACACCTCCCTCAGGCGCCGGCCCAGCCGGGCTGAGGAGGAGAGGAGAAGAAGGTGGCCGCTGCCCCCGACCCAGCTTCCCTCAGTGGCGGCGGCGAGAGGAGGCGGCTGGCAGCTGCTGAGGAGCAGCAGGAGGAGGAAGGACGTGAGGCAGCCCCCGCCAGCCACGTCCCCATCCAGAGATGCCACCGCTGCTGCATCCTCCTCCTCACAGGGCACTCAGCGGGCGCCCCAGCCCCACTGCACCTCAGGCGGCCACCGCTGCCACTGCCCCCCGTCAGAGCTGCTTTGGCGAGGCTGTAGCTGGCTCACTTTGAAGGGGTGGTGGAGAGCACGCACAGCCGGCCGGGCTGAGGAGATGCTCTGCCTCTGCCTCCTCTGGAGCTCCGCTGGGCTGGGCAGGGGGAGACTGGCTTAAGGATGGGGACATGGCCGAGGGATGGCACCCCACCTCAGACAGCAAAGGCCCGGCTGGAGGAGAGGGGAGAAAAGTATGTTTTTAGCTATCACAGGTGTGACATCTATATATTTTATATTTTATATATATATAAAAACATGCGCGTATTCGAACGCAACGTTGTGTCAAAATTTCAAAGCAATCGGTGAAGAACTTTCATAGGTTTGAGATTTTGAACAAACAAACATTACATTTTTATTTATATAGATATATATATGTTCGTAGATTTTCACGGGTGTAGATATGCTGGTCTTGTTGTATTCGGGTCTTTTCCCATGTAAGGTTGAGATTGTCTTGGCAATGTTTCAGCGAGGTCTCACTCGCCATCTTCAGGCTGGGTTTTGGGCTTAAAGTGTGATCAGAGCTGCCGCCTTTCTATAAATCTTGGTGGGGGTGTGTGGCATGCTGGCTTTGTTTCAATAAGTGGAATGATTGGTTGCGTGGTTGTATCATGATTGGTAGATTGGTGCTGATTGGTGGTAGCTGTGTGTCTATTGTTCTTTCGTGTTGTAATGGCCTGGGTGGTGGGTGGGGCTCATTTGTTGACTAGGGCTGGTTTCCAGATGTCTGGTAGGCGGGAGGTATCATCACGTTTATTATGTTGTGGGGGTGTTTCTCTATTTAGGCAGCTTTGCCAGATTTTGTGTGTTTCTGTGTGATAACTGGTTGTTTAGGTAATTGTGAGGTGGTTGCTGGTTCTGTGAACTTCCTGGCACTGTCCCTTATAATTTCCCAAAATGCCTTGATGATTTTTATTCCAATGGCTTTGTCTTTTCTGTTCTTAGGGTTAGGGGAAAAAACTGGTTTCATCTGCAGTCTTTTGGGGGGAAATTGTTATTTTTTGGTGTTTTCCTGGCACTGTCTTAGTTTGTGTGTGTGTGTGTGTAATGTCCCGCGGTTATCTACACATTAATAATGATCAAGTACTAATAAAATTTCCTTATACATTTTAGTGACCTTTCCTTACATAATTGGTGTTTTCTTTCATACTTTTAGATTTCTAATTGCTGTTTCTGTTAGTTAGCAATTGATAAAACAAACCCCCCGTGAAAAAGTATTCGAAGCCTTCTTGATTTTAATTGTCAATTTATTCATTCCTGCACATTCTAATATTTATTCATTTTCATATCTTTGTTTTTTCCACTGTCGTGCAAATACAATTCCAGCAGCTGTTAACATGTGTAAAATTAAATATGTATTGTATTCCCTTTGAAATACAAGTAGTAAGTAGTAAGCTACTTACCTTTTGTAAGTAGCTCTTTTATTGTTTTGTGTACTTATTTTAATCTTATTTAAGTAGTAAGTGCACAAAATAATAAATTTCCTTTTTTATATCTTCTTTTTGTAGATCATCCATTGGGGCAAAGAATTCAATGACATCATCTTGGCCACTCCCATCCGGTCACATGGCTGGCAAGCCACTCCCACCGGGTCACATGGCCAGTAAGCCACTCCCACTTGGTCACATGACCGGCAAGCCACTCCCACTCAGTCACATGACCGGCAAGCCACTCCCACAAAGCAGACCACACCTACAGAAGAGGTTCCCAAAAATTTTGAAACCCACCACTGATACAGATAATTTAGTAGACTTATACTCAGCTTTCATAAAAGCCTTTTTAATAATGTCTCTTGAGTGAGCATTGCAAACAAACTTTAACAACAATTGGCCTAAGTCACGTAATACTTTCACAGCTTTGGGATTTCTTTCCCATGACTAACATGACTACTATTCTTTTTATGACTAATTTAAATTGGTAACAAGCCAAAGAACAAAAAGCAGAAATCTGGTATATGGGGAGTTTTCATAGTGTAATACTTTACTTTCATAAAGTAAGAACTAATGTGAAAACACAGATGAGCAGGAAGGTGATTGGCAATAGTCAACAAAGTAATCTTTATGCTATTGAAGAGTAAAGAGTATATTAATTACTCTGATTTTGCATGACTTTACAATAGTGAATTCAAAGCTACTAAGGAAGGAATTAATCATTTTAAAATAATGCAGCTTTTCCACAGATTACACACGAACAAGCGGTTTATCCATCTAGATCAGGGGTGTCAAACTCAAGACCCGGGCCCCGGATCTGGCCCATGGAAACAGCGAAGGTCTAGCCTGTGGTGCTTCTGCCAGTGACAATGGGCTCCCGAGCTCCGTTTTCGCTGGCAGAGTGCTCGGTCCACCACAGGCACCCCTGACATGAGTGATACTGAGCTGGCCACACCTACCTTGGCCACACCCACCCCATTCCCCCTGAGGTCAAACACTACCCTGATGCAGCCCTCTATGAAATCGAGTTTGACAACCCTGATCTAAATGTTTACTTTCCCAAAAAGTAATTGTTACTATTATAAGTGATGCCTATTGAGAAGCAGAAGTTCATACACTGATCTTTTTTTCAGTGCTATTTGAAATTTCTAACAGGACGTTTTTAATGAATATTTTACAGTTTCCTTTAATGGAACTGTAATCTTAAAGGCTGATAAAGAATTTATAGATTCTGCAAATGATCACTCAATCTCCTAAATGCTGCACACATTTTAACAGTAATCCTGGAAAGTAGTATACAATTTAGATTACTTTATATTATCTACTTTGTGAAATCTAGTTTTATAAAAGGGTGACATATAATGCCAGACTACTAATTTGCAATGCTAGTCAGCACTGATGATTTCAATGAATGCAGATAAGACCACTGATATGATGCAATTCAACTTTTGTTGGTCAAGTGTGGTTCTAATATGAATTTTCTACTTTTTATTAATTGGATTACAATGTGGTATTCTCATTTCCTTTATTAGAATGGGATTATTATGTATCAAGATATCTCATGGAATTTGTCATCAGTGCTCTTTATCTTGTCTTATATTTCATTTGACATTGGAACAACTGGGCTGTCTTTCCAGACATGGAAAGGATATTCTGGATGTAAAAACAGCTGGAATAACCAAACTTTTATCATGCCAATGTTAAATAATTATAATGTTCTATATTAAAATCTATTGATATAGAAGAATGGTTTGAGGCAATTCAGTTTGAGCAAGTTTCATATACACTACTTCTCAGAGTTTTGATGTGTTGGTGGAAATCTGTAAAAATTTGAGCTTTACTTGGGTATTTGAATACTTGAGATATGTAATTTTTCTTGGAAAAAAAATAATTGTAGATGCAAATATTTCAAATTGTTTGTCTCAAAATAATGCTGCTTTGAGATGGTTAAAAGTCATAGGCAGTTTACTGAGAAAGGTAAATGTTGGAAAAATGAATATTATTCCTAAGTTAACATATTATTTAATATATATGTAATATATGTATTTAGAAAAATTCCTAAGTTGATACTTTTAGGAGACTCAAAGTAAATTGACAAAGTAAGAATGATTTTTTTTGTGGGATGGGAGCAGAGAAGAACAAACTCTTAAGTCTTCTTTATTTAAATTACAGTTACAATGAAGATTTTTAACTTTCCTCTCTTTATGCTTTACCACTGGGCATATATTTTAATTGTCTTTTTTCTATGGAATCCAAGTGATTAAACTATGGAAGTTATGATTACAAAGCTATTATATGGTCACTTTGTCATAGTAGGGTTGTGGTTGTCCCCTTAGTCATAATTGTTAATTGTTTTTAACGTTAACTGTTTTTTGGCATATTTAGAAGACGTTGGGATGGAAATACAATTTTGAACCTTACACAAACAATAAATTCACACTTTGGGATTAGACCAGTATAAGAAGGGAAGATTAGTTTATTTTGTTTATTTATATTGGAATTCATAGACTAATCAGGTTATTAATGCCTTAGATAAGATTATTACCAGTCATTTTTTAAAAACACTTTGGTTAAAACTTTCTACAATATGAATTTGGATTTTCTAAAAGAGAAAATGACATCTTATCCAATTAAATGATGTTTTGTATTTTGGTGCTTAAGCATTAACTTCTAAAATTTCTGAACCATTAAAACATTGAAATGTGTTTTGAATTATTTTAAATCTTTGGTATTTTTATAGACAATTACAGATTATTCATAAATGGGATATTGGTTATTTGCTGAAAGAATATCAGTTACATAGAATAAACAGTTGGAATACTTGATATTAATAAATCAATTATTAATGGTCATAATGTTAAGTATGCCTTTATGGTCTTAATATTAAATTAATCTATTTTTAAAATATTTACTAGACATCTCAGAGAACGTTTTAAAAGATCGGCTATCAATCATTGAAATTGTGAGGAAACGTGGGTTTGTCTTACCTTCCTCATAGTTTGCTTTAGCACTTATTTGGTTTTGGGAAATCAGAGTAATGTGATTTAAAGGTGTAAATGTAATTTTGAATTGTAGACTACCTTTTCATAATGAAAAGAAAACCCACACCAGGCTTACATTCTTGAAATGCTGTCCTCACTTGACTGATGAACTGATGGTTTATCAACATAATGAAAACAAGATCAATATTATTTCACGTGCTCAGTGTTTAACCTTTTGTTTAAAAGCAGTTATTATTAACATATGTATTTTGTTGCTTTTTCCCTCTCTTTTACGTTTTCCTTCTTTCTTTCTCTTTATGTCTTTATGAATGGTAAAATATACTATGTGGTCATAGATCATAATAAAGAATTCAGAAGAAAAACTGAAGCAGACTGTGGTAAATTGTCTCAAAATTTTGATTTTGCTATATACTAAAAACATTGGTTAAACATTAAGCAAATAGTTTAAAAAACCAATCCTATTGGAGGGTTTATTGAAAAGAAGATAAAGGAATTATATATAGTCAGGGCCGGATTTTCCTATAGGCTAACTAGGCTTCAGCCTAGGGCCTCAAGATCAAGAGGGGCCTTTTATTTTTATTTATTATCTGTAAGGAAGGAGGGAAGACAGGCCCTGAATTTTGGTTCAGACTTTGGTTCATTATAACAATGCAAAGACAGGTCAAGAGAAAAATATAGTTGCAGACAAGTTGCAGGGTGGGATCAATGAGGCATGACATTTATATTTTTATCTGTATGTTCCGACAGACCATGAGGGGTGTATCCTGTTATCTGTCTAGGACAGGGGATAGTCCCGTGTTTGTCTAGCAGATGTTAAATGTTCCTTGACGTATTTTTATTCTCGGCTTTTTCTGTACTTTTCCATTTCTCCTTTTATCAATTTAGCAAATGTATGCCTGCGTATATGCTTACGTCAAAATGACTATATAAGATTGTTGTTTGAGACTGATCGGGGTTCAAACCCCTTTATGCTGTTTGAGCTGTTTGAACCTGCGCAATAAACTTTCTTGCATTGCAAAGAGCTGGTCTTTGAGTTCTCAATTTCCACAACAACATGGCACCATCCAGATGGGACTCTTAGACGAGGCGAAATTTCGCTGAGGGCAGGTTTCACCCTTCGAATCCAGGGGAGGCCACTCCCGACTTCCACGGCGCCGTGGGGAAAAACTTTATCTCCAGGAAAAGGTAGGGGCCTCCTGTGGGATCGACGGTGCTGGAAAACCTAGTCCAAGAACCCTTGAATGCAAGAAAGAAGGTCTGACCTCTTTTCCTGGCCAGGACGTGTGTGAAGACTTTTCAGGCGAGTATATGTTAACTTTGTGAAGTACCTATCTCATTTGAAGATAGAAGAGGGGGACTGATCACCCCCCTGGAGTCGGGGCGTCGACCCTAAAGAACTCCGTGTTAGGTTGTGTGGGTGGTTGTCACCGCAGTTCCCGTAAGTGGTCGTGGTTTCCGAGGCTTCGGGTCGGTGGATGTGCTGTTAGAAATGGGTGGGTCATCGAGCATTCCCAGCACACCGTTGGGATGCATGTTGAAAGGGTTCGAGTCCTATTTCATTTACACCCATTATGCAATGCCCTATCCTGGAATTTCTAAAGAGAGATTAAGATATTTGTGTGAGAAACATTGGCCCCACCTGGGGGTGGGGTGGTCAACTCAGGGATCTTTCAGAGAGCAAGTTATAATCAGTTGTGGCTTTTGATTCACCAATATGAGGAGAAATATCCCAATCAATTTCCCTATATAGATCAGTGGCGTACCACTGTGGTAGAGAGGGCGGATGAGTTTTTACAATGTCAGGCGGAAATGGTGTGGTTATGCATTGCCAGACAGAAGGGAAATAAGTGTAAAACATCTAAAAAGATTTGTAACAATTGTTGTAATGAAAGCATAGAAAAACTTCAGAAAACAGAGAAAAATGTAGCTAGTGAAAAGAAAATATTGAGTGTGGACGAAGATGATGTTGTAAGACCCCCACCATATGTGCCGCCCCCACCTTTGTTGCCACAACAACCTCAAGTTGCTGCGGCAGTGGGGGGGGGGAGCACCAGCAGTGTGTAGGAAGCAGAAGTTTGCAGATGTTATGCCAAAAGCAGAAGTTGCTGAGGGGGGGTCTGTGAGTGAAGACGAAGAAGGGGGGTCAGGAGAAATGGAGGAATTCATGGGAAAAAAAAGTCTGTTATATTTTGTTCCTAGACAGGAGGGAGATGTAGTATTACAGTATGTGGATGATGTATTGGTGACAGGACAATGTGAAGATACTTGTTGGGAGAATACCAAAAGGTTGTTGGATTTGTTATTAGATTGTGGTTATAGAGTATCCAGGCTGAAAGCGCAGTTGGTGAAAGAGAAAGTGAGATATTTAGGCTATGACATCGACCAGGGACGCAGATCGTTAGGACCAGAACGAAAAGAAGCAACTTAGAACTGAAGAGAAACTTCCTGACAGTTAGAACAATTAATCAGTGGAACAGCTTGCCTCCAGAAGTTGTGAATGCCCCAACACTGGAAGTCTTTAAGAGGATGTTGGATAGCCATTTGTCTGAAACGGTATAGGGTTTCCTGCCTAGACAGGGGGTTGGACTAGAAGACCTCCAAGGTTCCTTCCAACTCTGCTATTGTATTGTATTGTATTAACACTTAGTGATAGTCATAGGATACTAAATAAGTAATCAACATAAATCATACTAGGATACTAAATAAAATAATATAAATCGTAAGATACAAGCTACAAGGTTATAGTCATAAGAAGATAGGTAATAGGAAAGATGAAAAGAGTAATAATAATACTACCTTGATTCTCTGAAAATAAGACCTCAATTGGGCTTTTGAGCTCATGCGCTAAAATAAGCCCTCCCTAAAATATTGCACACAGCAGCAGCCATGAAGTGACCACGCTTGCTGTCTTCTGTGCCTCAAAAATAACGAGACCTCCCTGAAAATAAGGCCAAGTGCTTATTTCAGGGATCAAAAGAAATTAAGACCCTATTTTATTTTCGGGGAAACACGGTAGATAGAAGGCAAAGATATGCAGATAGTCCTCGACTTACAACCACAAGTGAGTCCAAAATTTCTGTTGTTAAGCAAACTATTTAAGTGAAATTTGCCCCATTTTGCGACCTTTCTGCCACAGTTAAGTGAAACTGGCTTCTCCATTGACTTTGCTTGCCAGAAGGTTGCAAAAGGGATCACATGACCCTGGGACACCTCAACTGTCATAAATATGAGTCAGTTGCAAAGTGTCCAAATTTTGATCTTGTGAGCATGGGGATGATGCAATGGTCATAAGTGTGAAAAATGGTCGTAAGTCATTTTTTTAGTGCCATTGTATGTTTGAAATGTTGCTAAATGAACTGTTGTAAGTTGAGGACTACCTGTATTGCCATTGTTGTTACAGGATTATAACAAACTAACATTTTCTTGTCCTATTAATGTGCACACCCCACATGCAGTACAGTCAGTATTAGATAATAAGGGACACTTATGGATAAGTAACCAGAGATTGACTAAGTACCAAGCCATGTTGATCGAGAATCCCCAAGTACAGTTGGTAAGGTTGAATCCAGCTACATTGATGCCTACAGAGACTGAAAAGGAACATGATTGTTTGCAAGTATTGGAGACTGTTTATTCAACTCGCTCTGATCTGTCTGATATACGTTTGAAAGATGCAAAGTTTTATTGGTATACAGATGGCTCCAATTATATGCATGAGGGGAAGCGTGTGGCCGGATATGCGATTGTGGATGATGAAGGTGTTGTAGAAAGTGGGCCGATAGGAGGGAAGTGGAGTGCTCAGGTGGCAGAATTGTGGGCATTAATAAGAGCTTTGGAAAGAGTAGAGAAAGAAACTTTGAATGTGTGGACTGATAGTAAGTATGCTTTCCTGACTTTACATGCTCATGGAGCAGTTTATAAGGAAAGAGGCTTTCGAGATTCTGCAGGAAAGTATGTCCAACATGGACATTTGATTAGTCGCCTCATCGATGCAGTACATAAACCTGCGAAAGTTTCTGTTATGCATTGTAAAGGCCACCAGAGGGGGGACGATAGGATAGCCCAGGGAAATCGACTAGCAGATTTAGAAGCCAGAGAAGCAGCCAAACGAGCAGGCCCTACCCCTGATTTAGCAATTCATGTGGCAATGGATTTAGGAGTGATTCCACCAGAAATAAAGCCAACATACACTCAACAGGAGTGTATTAAGGCCACTCATGATTTACATGCTAGCATAAAAGAAGGTTGGTATGTGATGCCAGATAAAAGAATATATGTGCCGACGTCAGTAGCATGGACATTGGTCCAGTTATCACATGAAACTACTCATATGGGGAAAACTGCCTTAGAAACCGCCCTGAGTAGGGATTATTTCATTAATGGACTGGCTGGAATAGCAGCGAAAGTCGTGGCCAAATGTATTATATGTACTAAGGTAAATCCTAGGCAGGGACCACTCTTGCCCCCTGGAACCATCCCGGTGTCATATCTCCCAATGGATTATTTGATGATTGATTTTACGGACATGCCAAGATGTGGCCCTTATAAAGCAATGTTGGTTATGGTTGATATGTATACCGGATGGCCAGAGGCTTTTCCCACTAAAACAAAACAAGCTAGAGAAGTGGCTAGACTGCTCGTTAAAGAGATAATCCCTAGGTTCGGACTTCCATCCCATATCTCATCAGATAATGGGCCTGAGTTTGTCCATCACATTAACCAGGCGGTGGCCAACGCAGTGGGGATCAAGTGGAGGTTCCATAGGGCACATCACATACAGAACCCTTAAAGAATGAATCATTAAAATTTGTGCGGAATGTCATTTGAAATGGCCTGCTGCCCTTCCATTGGCTTTGTATGCTGTTAGATGTTCCCCCCGACGCCAACATAAATTATCACCTTATGAGTTAATGTGTGGGCATCCGCCTACATTGTTAAGAAGAAATTTGATGGGGTGGCCTAATTTGGGACATAAGGGGGGTGTTTGGAACATGGGAATGGTGTAGGAATTAAATAAGCATGTTGAAAAGCTCCGAAATTATGTTCTGGAACAAAGCCCCCCCACCATTGGTAACTAAATGTCACCCATTCAAGCCGGGAGATAATGTATGGGTGAAACATTGAAAAAAAGGAACAGCTGGAAGGGAGATGGAAAGGTCCATATGTGGTTATAATGGTGTCTCCATTGGCAGTGAAAATAGCGGAATCCAAGTCTTGGATTCATTGGACAAGGGTTAAAGCTGCTGATGTGGGATGGAACGTGTCGGTGGACCACAAAACCCTACGAAACTGACATTTAAACGTACTTAAATCATATGTATTATGTAGGTAAATAGGTTAAGTGTACCCAGGTTGTGCTAAGAAGGCGGAAGAAGAGGACCTAGCCCTGCGGGACCACACCTGGAAGCTGGTTCCCAAGCACGGCTGAAGATTGGTATGGATTGATGTTTGAAGATTGGGTTTAGGGACTGTGGATAGCAATAGTAGGATCACTAACGCTAGTGTTGCTTTATCACTATCGGAAGTGGTTTGTGGCATCCCAAAACCTAATGATCCTTTGATTAGTTTGTCTCCATTATCAACACCAGTGCCTGAAACCCAACAGTTGGTGACGAGGATTGAGTTTCTGGAAGAAAGAAGCAACCCCTGCTAAGTCACACCTGGAAGCTGACTTTCGATGCATGGGTGAAGAGTGGATAAGTAACACATAGATAGCAAATATATCTTAACACCCCTAAACCTCATATCTATACCTATATCGTAACCAAATAGGATAAGTTTGTATGTGTTGGTTTTGTAATTGTAAGTGTGGGTGTTGTTGCTGTGCGCATTGTATTGATTGTATTGCTTGCTCATATTGTAAGATTGAATGTGACGTGAAGGTTATAGAGGATGTATTATCACTATATATAGGCCATAAGATAGATAGCACATCTTATTGTACACTTAAATCTTGCCCTACCATAAACCAAGTTATTCAGAGGTATCAGAAGGAGGTGAGCATACCGGAAGATGAATTTCATTTGTGCTATCGGTTGGTTGGGGGTAAGTGTTTTATTTACAAGGGTGTCAGGAAATTCAGTGTGTGTTAACAATTTGGGACAGTGGAGTAGACCTGAGGAGCGTCCAGGTATTGTCCAGTCTTATGTAATAGGCAATGGACAGTGCCAGGGCTATCCACCTCTTGTTTTTACACCAGATTGCTGGAATGAAATTTTACCACATCCTTGTCAAGCCCCCCATGCATTTGATCAACTAGTCAAGGAAGCCTGTCTAGCTCGGAAGTACACAAATCATCTCCTCTGCAAGTACGTAGGCTACGTGCTCAGAAAGGGAATGTGTAGCTATGCTTCATATCGAGAGGAAAGACCTCCTATTATATTAAACTGTGGGGATCCAATATTTCGGGGTTGGGAACGAGTTACTCACATCAATCAGTTGAAACCTGGATGGAAAGGGATATGCACCTTACAACATATCCGCATAAAGATGAAAAGGAAACAGCGAAGTGTTGGGGAAAAATGGCCCTTAGGGGAAGGTCCCTGTACCCAATGTTTAAAGGATGGAGCCCTCTTCTATCGTTTGGAGAAACCAAAAACATGTACCAGGTTTGACTTAACCACCTGTGCTTTATCAGGGAGAAGAGGTCTAGACATATACAAAAGGTGTAATGGAACAGAAGGGGTACTATGTTATCAAGATTGCAATGGATCACTTGATCACTGTCCACCCCCTCGTCAAACACCCACCAAAACACACATTAAAAAGACTTTCCCCACAAACACGTGCACCAAAATATCATGTTACACCAAGAGAAGCACCTAGACGGGCACCTCACTCCACCGAGGCCCCTGATACCTGTTCTCCTTGTATTACAAAGGCACAAGTAGGGAGAACCATTCTCAACACTTTAGTCTACCACACACAATCACCTAGAAACTGTAAGCCTCAGCTTGTCAATTGCATACATAACCAAACCATGTATAGTTTGTGCAACCATGATGGAAAAATTATTTGTTATAACCCTAGTACTCCCATACGGTTGAATGTGACCATATATGCTGGATTGGCTAAATATGGCTCCCGTAATACCCCTGAAGGTGACGGGAAGTTGTATTTTCTCAATTATACTCTAAAGTTAGAAAGAGGAAAAGACCCCTTAAGAATAAGCTTTGATGCATGTATCGCCATGAGCAAAGGATGGGGTTCCACCTGTGGAGACGAATCTTGGGTAACAGCCTACCAAGCAAACCATAAATATTTGTGTTCCGCTAACTTGAATTGGGCTTATGGCAACCCAAACCAATGGCTCCCCTGTGCTGGAAACACCCAATGCTCTGGCTGGGAGTGCATCTGTGATTATACTGGAGGGGGTTATAAGGGCTGTAAGTATATTACTTCCTTTAGAAGAAGCAGTGGAAATGTAGTAGAGTTAGAAGTGGACCGAAGGCATCCTGCTGTAGTAAGTTATGGATTTGGAATAGATGGTACAGGATCAGATCCAAAAACGTATCTTACTATAAAGGTGGAAAAAGTATTTGAAGGTGAAGTAAAATCCCTGGGATGGTCGGTATACGATAATCTACGGAAATTAGAAACTCCCCTTTTAATAAGCGCAAAAGCCAATAATCTATTTGTGGAGCTTGCCGAAGAAGTGGCTAAAACCCTTACAGTCAAGAATTGTTTTGTGTGTGGAGGAACCAATATGGGGGAACAATGGCCATGGGAGGCGCTGGAGGCTCACCCGTTGATCTATAATAATCTTTCCAAGGCAGGGAATATTACAAGGAGGGAACAGCATACAGGTATTGTCTGGACACTCACCACTAATCTTGTAGGAAGAAACTGTTTTACTAGAAATGGTACACATTATGTGGGAGAACTTATTTGCTTAGGAATTTGGAATGAAAAATATAACCAATGGACATATCCAGGTAATGCCACAAAACCTGAATATTTTAATAGAACATATCTAGGTTACCTGAACTCATCCCGGACGGCTGATGAATGGGTAGCTCCTAAAGACATGTATTGGATATGTGGAAAACTAGCTTATGAACAACTCCCCTTTAATTGGTCAGGTTCATGTGTCCTAGGTTGGATAAAACCATCCTTCTTTTTATTACCAATTCAATCAAAACAAATATTAGGAGTCCCCTTATATGAACAAGTAGGATTGAGAGCTAAGAGGGAAGTGCAAACTGTGTTCACAGACTTCCCTTGTAAAGAATATTCTGCTTATGATAAGGAAGATGAGAAATGGACTAGTGAACGCATAGTGTGTACATATGGAAGAGCAACATGGGCAGAAGATGGATCATGGGGGTACCGCACCCCTATATACATGCTAAATAGAATCATTCGGTTACAGGCAGTTCTGGATCTGGCAGGGGTGAGAATAGACAAAGCACTTAATGTTTTGTCGGAAGCCACTGATAAGATAAGAACTGCTGTGTATCAGAATAGATTGGCCCTAGACTATCTCTTGGCTAAAGAAGGAGGGGTGTGTGGAAAGTTTAATTTGTCCAACTGCTGCCTACAAATCGATGAAACAGGGAAGGTGGTAAAACAGCTGACTACAGAAATTAGACAACTTACACATAATCCCACTCAAATATGGCGAGGATTTAATCTGAAGGAGGTATTTGGGGGATGGTTTCCCAAGCTTCCAGGATTACAGGCCATAGTTGCTTTGATTGGGTTGATTGCAGCGGGATGTGTGATACTTCCTTGTGTATTGCCAATTTTTGTTCGAACCATCTCTAATAGTCTATCTTTATTAGCAGAAAGAAAGGCAACTGCTCAGGTGATGGCTGTGCTAGAATATGAGAATTTAAGACCTACAACAGAGTTGGAAGAATATGTGACTCTTCTGGAAAACTCAGATGAGTCACAAAGGGGGGATTAAGGAAGGAGGGAAGACAGGCCCTGAATTTTGGTTCAGACTTTGGTTCATTATAACAATGCAAAGACAGGTCAAGGAAAAATATAGTTGCAGACAAGTTGCAGGGTGGGATCAATGAGGCATGACATTTATATTTTTATCTGTATGTTCCGACAGACCATGAGGGGTGTATCCTGTTATCTGTCTAGGACAGGGGATAGTCCCGTGTTTGTCTAGCAGATGTTAAATGTTCCTTGACTTATTTTTATTCTCGGCTTTTTCTGTACTTTTCCATTTCTCCTTTTATCAATTTAGCAAATGTATGCCTGCGTATATGCTTACATCAAAATGACTATATAAGATTGTTGTTTGAGACTGATCGGGGTTCAAACCCCTTTATGCTGTTTGAGCTGTTTGAACCTGCGCAATAAACTTTCTTGCATTGCAAAGAGCTGGTCTTTGAGTTCTCAATTTCCACAACATCCGTGCCACATTTTTTATAAAGGTTAGTACCAATTACAACATGTTTCATTTAATATATTGATATATATCACAGTAATGATGTATTTTATTATCTCTCATGTAATTTACAAACTTAAAAATGGGAGGTGAAAGGGCCCCATAAGTGGAATAGCCTAGGGCCTCTTTTCATCTAAATCCGGCCCTGTATATAGTACTGTCTTTATATGCTTAAATGGGGCAGACCTATTTAAAATACCCTCTACATTTTTGATTACAAGATCCCCCCCCCAAAAAAAGATCTAAAAGACCTGAAAATAGAAAAGATCAAAGTAACCCAAAATAAAAATAATTTTAAAAAATAGGAAAACTTTCTTGTTTTTACAAAACAACATACTTGTATTAGGGTCTTTTAAATAAAAAAAAAAACGGGGAAGACCTAAAACAACATATAGGGAGATTTTAAAATTAGGCACTATGTGAATGTAATGGAGAAAATGAGGTTTTCTTCATTTTATACATTACATTGTCTTTTCTTTCTTTCTTTCTGTTCCATGTTCATAGAAAATTCCTAGTTCAAATTTGTCATTAAATTTGAAGGTTTAATATTTAAAGTTCTGGATATTTTTATTCTAAACTTAATAAATGGTTGGTATAGCTATGTCCTGAAGTTTTAGAAGTTGTTTTTATATCTAGATGAGACACATCTCAAATCTTTGGCATCTATCATTTTTAAAAAATCAGAGAACAGATCAAGATTGCTTCTTTAACCAAGAAACACTTGGTTTTAATTCACGATTTCTCAGCTCTAGAACCAAATTCACAACAACAACAAAAAATCACTAAATGTTTTCTCCACGATATTATTTTCTAATAGCATGGGGCAAACAAACAGATATTTCGTAGCTTTTACTGTTGCTACAGTTTAGCATTAAAATAGACTTAGGCTATAGACTCCCCTTGGCTACTTGACTAATATAGCCAGTCTAGGTAATAGCCCTTATGGCTGGTTTGCACCTTAACATTTCAACACTAATGTTGTCTCTTTCCTAAGATGTAAAATCTATTCCAAAAATTCATATTTGCTTGCTTTAGGTCATTAACACATGCAGCTAAGGTTTTTGGCTCCTTTTGAAGGGAACTATATTTAGTTATTGTAGTTTTGATGTTAGAGAAAACATTTCAGTGTCAAATTAGAGTTGCAGCTATTACATAACAATAAAAAACATACTGTCACTGAAAGCAAAAAGGCTTCAAAGTAAACCTTACATCAGCAGCCAAAGCATTCCCATTCATTGCTTTAGGAAAGGGGCTACAGAAAAAGGAGTTCCAAAGTACCTCTCAAATTGTTTAATGTTATTATTTTTGAGCTAAAGCTGATTTGCTCAGGGTCATCAATTTGAAATAAGGACAACAGATCTCATTCAGGATTGGCCTTGTGATGACCAAGGATAGTCAAATGCTAGGTAATGTCACAGTGCTAAGACACTCTTTCTATAATTACTACTAAGGTAAAAAAAAAAAAACACATCCTGAGACAGAGAAACATGGTTTTGAAGTTAAAAAAAAACAAAAACAAAAACCACATAACAATAGTATAAAGATAGCAGCTTTCAGAAAGAGTTTTATTCCTAACTATGGAATGCAATTCCTGAGCAGTGAAGCTTGCTTCTTCTGTTTTCAAAGAAGTCAAGAACTTCCTTTTTCCAAATCTATGAATGGGAAGAATAATTATGTAAAGGATTTTTAGTTTTAAAAAAAAGAGGATTTTAAGTGGTTAGAAGACTAGACACTGTATAAATAGATGAAATTTACTTGTGGTGGTGGAGAATCTCATTTGTTTTACATTGATAATATTGAGCATGATCTTACTAAATATACTTATTATACAGCAATGATAATTTTTTAAAGATATATTTATACATTTAGGTATCTCAGGAAGCTACGTGACTCTTAGAAATAAGTCCTACTGATTTCAATATAATTTATTCTCAAGCAAGGCGGCATGAAATGCTTCAACTTTTAACACCATTACTAACATTCATTTTCATAAGAGATTTTCATAAATGCTTAAATTGCTTTCAACATATTCATAAAGCATTACCACAAGCTAAGTACACAACTATAATATGTGTTTCTCAGCCTTGCTAGCTTTAAGATTTCTAGACTTCAACTCCCAGAATTCCCCAGTTAGCTTGTTGACTGAGGAATTCTGGGAGTTATTGAATTGAGAAACATTGATGTAGGAGATGGAGTTAAGGTGTCATGTAAATGTTTAATTGCACAGATTGACTTTGTTGCTTTGTGGATGCTTTTTTAGGATCATAACATCTATTCTCTCTCTCCCCCGTCCCTCCCCCCCCCTCACACATACACACACACATACTTCCTTCCTTGGACGATTATTTTAATGTATATATGCTACAATGACAAAATCTACAAACTTGGAATTTCTGGCCATTTTAGGAAGCAAATATAGCTCTCCTACTCCATGCAGTGCTTTTAGTCAGTGCTATATTTTTTCCATGGAATTTTTGTAGGAGGGGTCAAATGCGTAGTCATGAGTCCTTGCACACCCACAAGAGATCTAAGTCCAGCCCATCTTGAATGCCTTTCTTAACTCCTGCTAATTTCCATTGACTATTAGGAGCTCAGATTCTTGTAGCGAATTTAAACTTACAATAAATCTTTATACTCATTAGAACTGCCTGAATCTCCTGGTTCCTCGGTGCTTGACAATTTCAGTGTTAAAATCCTTGTATACTTTATTTCACAGAATAATTTAGTTACTGTTACACAAAAAAGAGAGAGAATGGAATAAAAATAAGCAGGCTTCTGCTGTATAATTTTTTGGAAGAGTCTCTGTGATCTTTATTTAGAAGAAAAGTTACTAATATTTTTGGAGTCATTCGTTACAAAACACATTAATTTATATCTCTAGGAAGCTCTCTTGGAATAATGAACATATGGATGCAACAGGCTGAAAATAACATTTGATTCAAAAAATTACATTTCCCAAAGTACTGACTTTCTATTTAAGAAGAAGATAAATGAGCAAAAATGTGGTTTATTTGCACTAAGATGAATAACATTTGATAATTATTATTAGATTATGGATTTGATAGGAAAATCATGCTATTTCATTTGGAAATTTAAAATAATTGTTTCAAACAATATAAACATTTTAGATGTTTATATTGTATATTCTATTACATTGTAATAAAAGCAATTTGAAAACTCAGCGTTCCAATGAGGAGGAAATTGACTTGACTTCTGCAATGCACTTTACATGAGACTGCCCTTGAAGACTACAGGAATCTTCAGTTGATCCAGAATACAGTACCGTAGGCAGTAATGAGCATGCTTCAGTATGCCCGTGTAACAACTCTATTTTGCAAGCTGCACAGGTTGCCAAGTTTGCTTCTATGTAGGATTCAGGGTGTTGGTCACTACCTATGAAGCCCTACATGGCATAGGGGTTGGTTACTTAAGGGACCACCTATCTTCCATCATCTTTGACTAGTCGATTTGATCGAGCAGGGTTGGCTGGGTCTGGGTTCCATCAATGAAACAATGATACTATCAGAGCCTGGAAGCACACCTTCTCTGCAGCAGGTCCTCTCCTCTGGCTTGAGGTTCCTCCCAAGACCGAAATGACCTCCATCCTATTAGTATTTTGAAGACCCTGTAGCCATGGCTCTTCATATGGGCCTTTAGAAAGGATAACTGATGCCTCCTTTCTTCCTTTTCTTTGTTCCTCTCCAAGTTTGGCTTTCTTTGCTTGTTCTTTTGTTGTATGCTCTTTCTATGTTTTTTTAATTGTTCTTTGGTTTAAATGTTTTTTAACCATTTTTAAATTGTCCGTAGTCTGTTTTATTATTAAATCACCAAACCCAAAATTTCCCAGGGCCTGAAAGGGAGAAAGATGGAGCAGTACTATTTGTGATTGCAATGATAAATATGTTGTTTATTTCCCACCCACACTGTTTTTAAAGTTTTCCTTTTGTCTTATATTCCAGTCACATTCCAGTCCCTCAGCCACTTCTGGGAATAGATCAGGTATTAACATGAATGCACAGTAGTGGCCTGTAGCATAGAGAAAACTTTTTGGATGGAGAAGCAAGTGCATAAACCTATAATCTAGAGATTTGTAACTTCTGGGTTGTTTTTCCCCCCTCAAATCTAAGCTTAAATATCTCACCTTCTGCAAGGTACTGAATTTATTAAACATTGAACAAAGAATTTTATGTAAATTGGAAGGCCAAATGCTATGCATCTTGCATATGTTCAAATATCCTTGGACTGACTAAAACAAGCAGGGTTGATCCAAACCAGAAAACGAGTAAAATGCAGGGGTTAAAATGTAGGACTTAACACCAGAGGACACCGAATGGTGAGCAGAATGGGGAGGCAGCAGGGAACGGCACTGGGAGATGGCTGCGGTATTGGGTGTGTGGAAAGAACCGCAGCCAGGGACTCCCCCATAACAGCTGGCCGTATCCTGGCTGCTCCCATGCTCCCGGGAACTTGCTCTGGTGTCTTGATAATCTTGGAAGCGTTTCCCCAAACTGCTGCGAATGTTAAGAGAACTGAGAACTGAGACGCCGGATGGGGGGGTCAAGGTGAGGATGTTGGGAACCAGTAAGAAGAAGAAGAAGACCTTAAATAATGGTTGGGATGGCCTGGAACCTTAGAGGTCACTGGAGACCCATGTTAGGGCCATGGATGAGCCTAACTGACTACCCAGACCAGACTAACTGACTGCCCAGACCAGACTAAGACTAAGAACAGCTGGGCTTAAAAAGGCCACCTCCCATTCACTAAGGAACCCACATCTGTAACATCTGTAACTACATCTACTTTTAACCACCTTGGACTGTCCCCCATTTGCTCCACTTTGGGAATATTTGAACATTTCCCCCCTCTTTCCAAGTACTTTCTGGATACTAAAGCCTCCAGCTTTAGTATCCCATTAAGACCTTAGCCCTCCGGCTATTGACTTTTACTACCTGCACCCTTACCCAATTGGGCTTTAATATTCTATCAATTTATTCAAGGTTAGACCTGCTCCGCCTGCGGGAGGCCCCTCTCTCGCAGGTATGGCCCTTGGCTCTTACAAGGGACTGCCTTGATGACGGGTTTGTGAACCCCGAGAGGTGGAAGAAACGGAAGCTGAGGGGATTTTTAGTCAAATGTTTTACATTGTTTTTAGGGGGTTCCAGGGAGGGGGGGTGGGTGGGTCAGACCAGGAGCGATGTGAGAGCCGGGCCTCCAGGTGTGGTCGCGAACAGAAGGGGCGGAAGGGAGGAGGAGGGGGAGGACACCATTCCTATACAGGGCTCTTTAATTCCAACGGTCGCAGGGAGGGGCAGATACGAGGACAGCTTAAGAACCTACAGTCGGTTGGGAGACCGTGGTTGCTGGTTACACCCGGTCGCTTGTACCAACCCCCGCGTTCTAGGTGGTCAAGAGTTACAGACCCAAGGCCTGAGGCTGCTGTTATGCAATGCGAGGTCCGTTGTTAACAAGGCCCCCCTCATTCACGATCTAATTTTAGAGGGGGAGCCGGACCTCGCGGGAATAACGGAGACCTGGTTGGGCCACGAGGGAGGTCTTCCCCTCGTCGAAATGTGCCCACCAGGCTACCGAGCATTTCACCAGCCCCGGGCCCAGGGAAGGGGCGGTGGGGTGGCAGCAATTATTCGGGAGGACTTAGAGCCGAGGGAGTCTACTGTGCCACAGACGTCCGGATGTGAATCCCTTGTTGTGAAATGGGGGCCTGGGAGACAGTTGGGCCTGCTGATAGTATACCTGGCTCCTCGCTATACATCAGCGGCCCTGCCTGAACTCCTCGAGCTGATCGCATCGGTGGCGGTTGAGACCCCCAAACTTTTAGTGATGGGGGATTTTAACCTGCCATCGATGGGAGAAGCATCAGAGGGGGTTCGGGAGTTCATGGCTTCCATGACAGCCATGGACCTGACTCAAATGATTCAGGGCCTGACACACGAAGGAGGACACACTCTGGACCTTGTTTTTGTCTCTGGCCAGTGGCTGAGTGATCTGGGAGGAGGGGACTTAACCATCACTCCCCTGTCATGGTCAGATCACTCACTCCTCCGTCTTGACTTCCCTGGTGCTACCTCCCGCTGCGGGGAGGCGGAACCGGAAAGTTCCAGATGGTTCCGCCCCAGGCGCCTGATGGAACCTGATAGGTTCCAGACGGAGCTTGGGCCACCTCCTGTAACCTTGACCCGCCCCCGGGTAGAGGACCTGGTAGTTGCGTGGAATAATGCAACTACCGGGGCCTTGAACCGGGTGGCGCCTTTGCGGCCTCTCCGGCGGCAACGATCCACCCTAGCCCCTTGGTTTACCGAGGAGCTAAGGGTGATGAAGTGCCGCAAGAGACGTCTAGAGAGTCGTTGGAGATCCTCTCGCTCCGAATTTGATCGAACACAGGCACGAGCCCATTTAAGGACGTACCTTGTGGCATTGAGAGTGGCCAAATGCCAATATTGTGCAACTCTCATTGCATCCGCGGAGAACCGCCCTGCCGCCCTGTTTCGTGTGTCCCGCTCCCTCTTGTTTCAGAGGCCGCGGGAGGCCCCCCTACAGGGCAGGGCAGAGGAATTTGGTAAATATCTGCAGGATAAAATCGCTCAAATCCGGAGAGATTGGGTTCCTGTCAGTGATCCAATGGAGACGTCCATGGCGAGTCTTGAGGTATCGATCTGGGAGGAGTTTGACTTGGTTGCCATCAAGGATTTGGACAGATTGCGTGACGACTGCGACCCACCACATGTTTATTGGACCCGTGCCCCTCCTGGCTTGTACTGGCATCCTGGGAGGTTACACGAGACTGGCTCCTGGGCCTAGTGAATGCTTCGCTGAGCGAGGGGTCTCTCCCGGCCGCCTTGAAAGAGGCGGTGGTGAGACCCTTGCTCAAGAAGCATTCCCTGGACCCTTTGGAGCTGGCCAATTATCGTCCTGTCTCCAACCTTCCCTTTTTGGCGAAGGTTGTAGAGAGTGTGGTGGCCTACCAGTTTCCACGACATCTGGAGGAAAATGATTATCTAGACCCGCGCCAGTCCGGCTTCCGCCCCGGTCACAGCACGGAGATGGCCTTGGTCGCGTTGGTGGATGATCTCTGGAGGGCCAGAGACAGAGGTTGTTCCTCTATCCTGGTCCTATTAGACCTCTCGGCGGCTTTTGATACCATCGACCATGGTATCCTGCTGCGCCGGCTGGAGGGGCTGGGGGTCCGGGGCACCGTTTTGCGGTGGTTCGGCTCCTACCTTTCTGACCGGACGCAGCGTGTGTTGGCAGGAGAAGAGAGGTCGACCCTACGCCCCCTTACTTGTGGGGTGCCACAGGGGTCGGTCCTCTCGCCACTCCTCTTCAACACATATATGAAGCCGCTGGGTGAGATCATCCGTGGTTTCGGGGTGGGATACCATCTGTACGCTGATGATACTCAGCTGTACTTTTCCACCCCGAACCACCCCAACGAGGCCATCGAAGTGATGTCCCGGTGTGTGGAAGCCGTACGGATCTGGATGGATGACAACCGACTCAAGCTCAACCCCTCCAAGACGGAGTGGCTGTGGGTACCAGCTCCCCGGTTCAGCCAATTAATTCCATCATTGGCCATTGGGGGCATTCAACTTGCCCCCGTGGAGCGGGCGCGCAATTTGGGAGTCCTCCTGGATGCCCGGCTGTCCATGGATGACCATGTGACAGCCGTGGCAAGGGGGGCGTTCCACCAGGTTCGCCTGGTGCGTCAATTGCGCCCCCTACTGGACCGGGACGCCTTACGCACAGTCACTCATGCGCTGGTGACGTCTCGCTTGGACTACTGTAATGCTCTCTACATGGGGCTTCCCTTGAAATGCACCTGGAGGCTACATTTGGTCCAGAACGCAGCCGCGCGGGTAATTATGGGGAGTACTAGGTACTCCCATGTGACACCGTTCCTGCGCGAGCTGCACTGGCTTCCTGTGGTCTATCGGGTGCATTTCAAGTTTTTGATAATAATCTTTAAAGCGCTCCATGGCTCAGGACCTAGTTACTTGCGGGATCGTATTCTGCCCCATACATCCCTGTGACCAATCCGCTCGCACAGAGAGGGCCTCCTCCAGGTGCCGTCCACAAGACAGTGTCGGGGGGCGGCACCTAGGAGTAGAGCCTTCTCTGTGGCGGGCCCAGCCCTGTGGAATGACCTCCCTCCGGATATTAGGAATACCTCTGACCTCCGCTCCTTTCGTATTAAGCTTAAGACCCACCTATTCCAAGCAGCTGGCCTGGCTCAACTTTGATCTAACCATATCGCTCCTGACGGGCTTTTACTGGGTATTTTAATTATATTTAATTTAATTATCTAGGGGTTTTTAAAGACTGTATTTTAATTGTTTTATTTATCAGCCGACCTCCTCCTTGTGTATGTCTCGGTATATGTCTCTGTTATACGTTTGTTTTGTCCATATTTATTTCATATGTTTCATTGTACGCCGCCCCGAGTCCTTCGGGAGAGGGTGCGGCTAAGAAATAAATAAATAAATAAATAAATAAATAAATAAACCCTAGAAATTAGTTCTCATTCTCACATGTCTACAAAGCCATTGGATAAATTTTGCACAGTTGACTTAGCTCAAACTAATACACAATTATTGTGGGCATAAGATTAGCTCAGACCCTACAGATCTCAGAAAAGCTAAGATATACATGCAAAAGATATAAAGTCTGATTAAATGTTTCGTTAATTAGGAATTAATAACAGAATTTATTAATATACAAATGTATTATTTGCTCATCTAAGCGGATATCTTCAGAATTCAAAATTAATTACCAACAGTTTATATTCACCTTTCATTTTGTCCAAATAATTTCAGTATGTGGTTTTATATACAGTAATTGTTGGATCTGGGCAACGAGAGAACAGACTGCGGACACGAAGTGACTTAACAGCTCTTTATTTGTAGAAGAAGTGATCCAGCTTGCTCTGTGGCCGGAGGGTTCCCCTTTTATAGGACTCGGGTACGCCTCTCGACCAATCAGAGCGATACCTGTTTCCCGCTGTAGCAGCGGACCAGAGAGGAGACTTCCTACGATATATGCTAATATCTAACACCCCTCCCCTCTTAGACGGAACCTTGCGGTTGGTTATGTAGTCCTTAAGGTATGTTGGAGTTTGCCTTACTCGAGTGGAGCGTCGCAGTTCGGGTTGGTCAGGAGTGGTTGCAGGATCGGCTGCTTTCTCAGTTTCAAGTGCGGGGGTTTGCATGCTTTCGTTGCTCGGGTGTTCGGGGGTCTGCTTGCTCATGTTGCTTGGGGGTTGTTCCGTTTCGTGCTCGGCCTCTTGTTCTGACCTGGGCTCGCAGGTGTCGTAGTTCTCTGTGTTGGGGCTCTCGAGTGGCTGACTTTGCGTTGGTAGGTAGCTTTCGTCCTCGGTTCGTAGGTCTGAGTGTGCTAGGCGACCCCGAAGTTGATCGATGTGCCTTTTCCAGTTCCGCCCATCTTCCAGTTCTAACAGATACGATCATGGACCCGTGATGCCAATGACCCTTGCCGGCATCCACAATGTTCCCCCTGCATAGTTGTGGGCGTATACCGAGTCCCCTATGCTAAAACTCCGAATTTTGCTTGTGGAGTCTGGGGGTGCTGTGGCAGAGTAATTAGGGTGAAGACGGTCCAGGTGAGACCGTAGACGGCGGCCCATGAGCATTTCAGCGGGGCTCCTACCCGTTGTTGCGCTGGGGGTAATGTGCTGAATTAGGAGGTAATGGTCAATGCGTGTTTGCCAATCACCTGGACCCATCCTAGCGAGGGCCTCTTTTGCGGATCGCACCATTCTCTCCGCCTGTCCATTTGATGCCGGATGGAATGGTGCGACGAGGGCATGCCGAATTCCCTGACCTGCTAAGTACGTTTCGAATTGCATGGCCGTGAATTGGGGCCCGTTATCGGAGACCAGGAAGTCGGGCAGGCCATGAGTGGCGAAAAGTCGCCGTAGAACCTTAATGACTGCCTCTGCCGTGGTTGAAGTCATTAGGACTACTTCTAGCCATTTGGAGTATGCATCCACAACTATAAGGAAAGTCTGACCTTGAACTGGCCCTGCGAAGTCGATGTGTATTCTCGACCAGGGTGCTTTCGGCTTTTCCCATTCTGTGGCGGGCGCTTCCGGGGGTGCTGGTCTCGATTCTTGGCATGGATCGCAAGTGGCCACCCACTCCTCTATCTCTTTGTCCATGTTTGGCCACCAAACGTAACTTCTCGCTAAAGCCTTCATCCTAACGATCCCCGGATGCCCAACATGTAATGCATCTAACACATTTTTACGTAAAGCATAAGGAATAACAACTCGATCCCCCCACAATAAACAACCTTGTAACACTGAGAGTTCGTCCCGTTTCGACCAAAACACTTTGAATTCTGGGCCCACGTTTCCCTTCGGCCACCCCCTCCAAACCCAAGTTTGAACTTGCTTTATTAAATTGTCTTTAGAGGAGAACCTTGCAACGTCGCAGGAAGAAACCGGTCCTGAGTCCAAACAGTCAATGAGCAACACCGGTACTTCGGGAGTGGGGTCTGGCAAAAGGTCCGGTAGTGGGCAACGGCTGAGTGCGTCTGCGTGTCCTAGAGTGGAGCCCGGTCGATGAATTAACTTGTAGGAGTACGCAGCCAGGAAAACAGTCCACCTGGTCATGCGTGGAGAAAGGGAGACCGGAGTGGGGCGGTTTCTCGCCAAAAGTCCCAACAGCGGTTTGTGATCTGTAATTAGTTCAAAATCGCGGCCGTAGAGGTATTCATGGAAACGTTTTACTCCAGCTACAGCAGCTAACGCTTCCCTGTCCTTCTGGCTGTAGTTCCTCTCGGCCGATGAAAGAGTTCTAGAGTAGAAGGCGATGGGTGCTTCTTTTCCGTCTGGCATCCTGTGGCTAAGGACTGCACCAACTCCAAAGGGTGATGCGTCGCAGGTCAATACCAGCGGTAGTGTCTGGCTGTATTGGACTAACAGCGAGTCAGTGGTGAGCAGGCGCTTTACCCCGGCAAAAGCTGCTGCTTCGGATCGTCCCCATCTCCATGGTGCGTTCCTCTGGAGTAGTCGATGTAGCGGCTCAGCAACGGTCGCCTTCTGTCTCAGAAAAACGCTGTAGAAGTTAAGTAGTCCGAGGAAGGCCTGCAACTCGGTCTGATTTCGTGGTGTGGGGGCGTCCTGGATCGCCTTAATTTTCTTTGAAGTGGGGTGTATTCCCTGACCATCGATTCTATAACCCAGGAATTCTACGCTAGGCACGTCAATTTGGCATTTTTCTTTTTTAAGGCGGAGTCCCTTCTCTCTGATTCTGGCCAAAACAGTTCTGACTCTTTTATTTAATTGCTCCTCGTTTGCAGCGGACACTAAGATGTCGTCGAAATAGGGGACGACTCCCGGTATCCCTTGCAAAAGTCGTTCCATGACGCTCTGGAACAAACCTGGAGCAATGCTCACACCGAATTGTAGCCGGTTGCATTTGAATGCTCCTCTATGCGTCACTATGGTTTGGGCCTCCGCTGTGGCGCTATCTACAGGCAACTGCTGGTAAGCTTGTGCCATGTCTAATTTAGCAAATATCTTTCCTGGCCCCAACAAGTGCAATAAGTGCTGTACTACTGGCACAGGATATGCGCTTTGTTGTAGTGCGACATTAATTGTGCATTTATAGTCCGCGCAGATGCGGACTGACCCGTCTGACTTAACGGGGGTCACAATGGGAGTTTCCCAACGCGCATGATCCACCGGCTCAAGGATTCCTTGCTCCACTAACTTATCTATCTCCTTATCTATTTTTGGGCGGAGTGCAAAGGGCAGTCGTCTCGGCTTAAGTCGGATTGGCGCCACTTTGGGGTCTAAATTAAATGAGATTGGTTTACCCACATACTTACCAAGACCGGGGCTGAACACATCCTCGAACTCCTTAAATATCTGCTCAGCGCTGCTGTTTTCCATGGCGTTGATTCCGGTGACTTCTAACCCCAATGCTTCAAACCAATCTAGTCCAAGAAGGTTCTGTAACGGTGCGCTGGCGACGGTCACGGGCAGCTGGGCTACGATGTCCTTGAAACGGATCTGGAAGGTGCCCTTGCCCACGATGGGGACTCGGTTCCCCTGGTAGTCTCGAAGCAGGATGTCTGGAACGCGTAGTTGGCTCTTTTTGAGGCTAGGGATAGCCTGTTTCATGGATGCCCATGAAATGATCGTCAGGGACGATCCTGTGTCAACTTCCAGCTCGCAAGGTGAGCCCTCCAAGAGGACTGTGACTTTCAGCTTTTTAGGCCGCTTGGTGCGGACCTGACTTATTGTGGTGAGATACGTTCGCAATTCCTCTCTCTGGGTCAACTCTATCTCAGCATCTGTATCCTGAAGATACTCTCGTTGAGCGTCTTGATAGAACGCTCTCTCAGCTCTTTGCGAGTAATCTCTCTGGGAATACGCTCGCTCAGCTCTTTGGGAATTTTCTCTCTGGGTAAACACTTGTGGATTTCTCTCTTGGCGCCCTTTTTGATTTCGCCAAGCCCCTGGGTTGGGCTTCTGTTGGCGGTACATGGGTGGCTGCCGTGAGGCAGGGACTTCGCTCCGGCACACTCGTGCGATGTGCCCAAGTTTGTTGCAGTGCAAACAAACAACGTTCCTGAACCTACAGGTAGACCGGGGGTGATTCCCTCCGCAGCTTGCGCAGGGCGGCAAACAGAATCCGGGTCTCCCCTCAGGTCTCACGTGACTGCTCCGCATCAGGTGACTTTCGTCGAGCTCAGGATCCTCGAAGTCTGGAATTGTGTCCTCGTAGTGGACTCTGGTGTGTCTTGGCGCTGGCTGGCTTGTGTTGAACCCGCGTTGAATTGTTTCCGCTGATCTTTCTGCTGATTCTGAAGCTCTTGCCTCTTCGAGTGCAATCTGCAGGCTTAAATTGGTTTTGGCCAACAGCCGTTTTTGTAGGGAAATGTCTCTCAGCCCGCATATGAGTCGATCCAGAATTTGCTCGTCCAGGTCTCTGAATCCGCAATGTGTGGCTGCTTTTCGTAGAGCTGCAACGTACTGGTTGATAGATTCTCCCGCCTTCTGGTTCCTTGTGTTGAATGCTTGGCGACAAACGTGGCGGGAAGGTTTTGGCGCGTAATGGGTTTGCAGCGTTTGTTGCAGCGCCGTCCATGATACCGCCTGAATGGGGGTTGGTTCAGAGAGTTCCCTGGCCGTCTCGAAAACTTCTCGGCCGCAGTAGCTCAGGAATATATTTTTCTTTTGAGAGTCCGGTATTCCTGTGTAATCGTTTGCTTCGAGAAAACACTCGAACCTGAGCATGTATGATTCCCAATGATCAGCGATTGGGTCGAAAGGAGCTGGAGGAGTGTGCATCGCCATTTTCCCTCGTTTGAAATTGCCGCGCTGCGGTGTCCTGAGATGGCTGCCGGAATTTCTGCCGAATTCCTAGACTGGATCAAATCCGGAGATTCTGAAGTAGCGTTCTTCGTCCTATCTGTCTCTCGATCCCACCCTCGTCGCCAATGTTGGATCTGGGCAACGAGAGAACAGACTGCGGACACGAAGTGACTTAACAGCTCTTTATTTGTAGAAGAAGTGATCCAGCTTGCTCTGTGGCCGGAGGGTTCCCCTTTTATAGGACTCGGGTACGCCTCTCGACCAATCAGAGCGATACCTGTTTCCCGCTGTAGCAGCGGACCAGAGAGGAGACTTCCTACAATATATGCTAATATCTAACAGTAATAATATAGAAAGTAAATAGATGATTTTCTCATGGAGAAAATCTATCTCTATGATTCCTAAAAGTTGACACAATGACTTGATAGCACATTATCAATTAAAGAGTCTCAAAGATTATTCTCTATCACATAAATTGCTTAATCTGGGTTAGGAAACAGTTCATATGTTTTGCTCCTGTTTTCAAGAAAATTGTCCATTTTCCTAATTTGTGTAGTCTAAGACAAAAAGCAGGTTTATGTCTATTTGAATTATTTGCTATCTCTATTCAGTATTTGCTGTGATGCTTGTTAGTTTCTGAATCTCAGATAGAGATATAAAATATAAAGTTAACATCAACACAACTGCTTCTGCTTTTAACTAACACATGTTCTGTCCTACATATGAAGTAGCAGAATTCTGATTGGTTAAAAGTTTGATTTGAAAATAAATTGCAGAGGTGGGTTCCTACTGGTTCACACCAGTTTGGTAGAACCGGTTTGTCAAATCTACCGAACTGGTTAGAAGAGTTTCCACTGGTGGACCCAGAAGTAAGTTCCGGAACGCCTGCCCCGGCCTTGTCGCTAGCTCCCCTGTCTGTCCACACTATACTAATCCAGACTGCCGCTCACTGATTGGCTGGAGTGAGCGGGCTGGAGTTGACCCTCCCGCCACTAACACCAGTTTAAAAGCGCGGCAGCTCCTCCCTTTGTTTTGTTTTGCTTCGCCTTCCAGCAGCTTGCTGGTTCCCTCAAGTAAGCAACTAAGAGCGAGGGGGAGCGGCGGGAGGCTATCTTACACCAGCTCGTGGCTTTCGCGAGGGAAGGCCTTCAGGCCTTGCCTCATGAAAGCCGCAACCTTGTGTACACCGCGTGCCGAAAGGAGGTGGGTGGTAGTGGGGGGAGGAGGCTAGCTTACGTTAGCTCATGGCTTTCATGAGGGAAGTCCTTCAGGCCTTGCCTCGCGAAAGCCGCGAGCTGGCATATGCCACGTGACCCAAAGGATGTGGGCGGCAGCAGCGGCGGGAGGCTAGCTTACGCCAGCTCGCGGCTTTCGCAAGGCAAAGCCGTGAGCTAGCATGTCACATGGCCCAAAGGGGGCGGGGCGGTGGCGGCCTAGCAAGGTGATAAGGTGGTGGTGTGCAGAAGACCGGCAAGGCAGTAATCTTCCCTCTGTAAGTAGCTGACTTTATTGCTGGGTGTGCTGGGTTCATCCTTAATATAATAACTGCAAGCGATTAAAGTCCTCCTTTCTGTGTCTCTTCTTTGTGCAGGTTATTGGATCAAGATGGTAAGGTGGTGGTGCAGAAGATGGAGAAAAGGACAGTAATCTTCTTTTTCTATTATTTTGTGTGCTTGTTTCATCCTAATGCAGTGCATGAGATTAAAGTCCTCCTTTCTGTGTCTCTTCTTTGTGCAGGTTATTGGAGCAAGGTGGTGAGGTGGTGGTGCACAGAAGACCGGCAAAGCAGTAATCTTTCCTCTGTAAGTAGCTGTCTTTATTGTTTTGTGTGCTTGTTTCATCCTAATGCAGTGCATGCAATGAAAGAGTTCATTTCTGCGTCTCTTCTTTGTGCAGGCCATTCATTGGAGTCAGTGATACTGAAGACTGGCAAGGACAGTCATCTGCCTTCTGTAAGTAGCTCTTTTTATTGTTTTGTGTACTTATTTTAATCTTACTGTAGTTTATCCATTGGGGCAAAGAATTCAGTGACATCATCTTAGCCACTTCCACCCGGTCACATGGGTGGCAAGCCACTCCCACCCAGTCACATGGGCAGCAAGCCACTCCCACCCAGTCACATGGGTGGCAAGCCACTCCCACAAATCAGGCCACACCTACAGAAGATGTTCCAAAAAAATTTGAAACCCACCACTGATAAACTGGAAATATAAATCATGTTTTGATCATGGCTCATTTGAACAAATCAGAGTATCAGATAAAAAAGAGTTTCTCAAATTTAGATAGCACAGTTTTAAGAGCAGAAATGAATTTGTTAAAAGATAAGAGTTTATCATTAATACTGCCTATTCAACATAAAGTTCTACTTAAAAATGCTTTATCTCTCATTTTCCCTGAGTGATCCAAATGAAATAAAATATATGCCCCACTCTTCATAGTTGTATTTGTGCTGATAAATAAATAAAGGGAGACTAGTATAGATCTATTTCAAGCTATTTAGCTCTCATCAGCTAGCCATACCCTTACTGGGATTCGAACCAGGGCTGTATTACATATTAGGCAGTTGTATTAGCCACTAAGCCACAGGCTCTCCTCCTTATCAGCTGAGCCAGGGAAATAGGTATGTATTTGTGTTACAACCCCTGGTTCGAATCCCAGTAAGGGTATGGCTAGCTGATGAGAGCTAAATAGCTTGAAATAGATCTATACTAGTCTCCCTTTATTTATTTATCAGCACAAATAAAACACAAACATAGCAAAGGCAACATTAAAAATAAAAATATGGTTTTCTGCCTGGATGGTTTTCTGTAATGAGCCGAAGGACAGAAAGAGGGAGTAGTGAGCTTCCTCCCATATTTGGGCATACCAGGGGTTGTAACACAAATACACACACACACACACACACACACACACACACACACACACACACATGATTTAAAATGAATTAATTCTACCTGTATTTAGAAATTGTGCCAATTAAAAAATAGCCTAGTCTCATCATGCAGAGGGCTACTGTTTGACAAAGACAATTCCACTTCATTCATCACACAAAACTTGTACTATTCCTTATCTTCTAAAAAATTATATTGTAGTTAAATGTTTATCTAAAAATGAAATTACTGGATTATCTTCTGTCACTGAAATCAAAGTAATATAACTCATAACTTTAAATAACTATTTGTGCTATATTAAGTAACTAAATAGAATAGAATAGAGAATAACGGCATTGGAAGAGATCTTGTAGGACATCTAGTCCAACCCCCTGCTCAGCAGGAGACCCTATACCATTTATGACAAATAGCTGTCTAGTCTGTTTTTGAAAGCTTCCAGTGATGAAGCACCCACAAGTTCTGAAGGCAAGCTGTTCCATTGGTTGATGGTTCTCACTGTCAGAAAATATTTTTTTATTTCTAGGTTGAATCTCTCCTTGATCAGTTTCCATCCATTGCTTCTTGTCTGGCCTTCAGGTGCTTTGGAAAATAGGTTGACCCCCCTCCTCTTTGTGGCAGCCCCTCAAATATTGGAACACTGGTCCTTCTCTTCACTAGACTAGACATGCCCAGTTCCTGCAACCATTCTTCATACATTTTAGCCTCCCGTCCCTTAATCATATGTGTTGCTCTTCTTTTCACTCCTCCTAGAGCAGTGGTGGGCAACCTTTTTTTTCAACTGAGCCAAATCTCGCCAAAACCACGATTGAAATTTATTTTGAGAGCCACATTTTTAAAACTGAAAATACATAGGATGGTACACTGTTTTTAGTTTCAATAAACTCTGGCATTTGAAGCACGCAAGTCTTAAAGCTGTCAAGTTACAAGATCCTTGCATCCCTAACCCTTTAGGGAAAAAAAACCCAGGGGTCTTCAAACCTGACAGCTTTAAGACTTGTGGACTTCAACTCCCAGAATTCCTCCTCTAGTCATGTTGGTTCAGGAACTCTGGCATTGAAGCATGCAAGTCTTAAAGCTGTCAAGTTGCAAGACCCTTGCACCCCTAACCCTTTAGGAAAAAGAAAAAACCCAGGGTCTTCAAACCTGACAGCTTGAAGACTTGTGGACTTCAACTCCCAGAATTCCTCCTCCAGTCATGTTGCGGCGACGTCATCTGCGTGGATCCATCTTCGGCTTTTTTCACAGGGGGCAGGGCTGCTGCTGAAGATGTCGACGAGCCCCTGCCGCCACCAGAACAACAGCTGCCTCCTCCTCCTCCTCCAACAGCACCACTACATTTGGAGTGAAGCCGCCAAAGCTCCCACTGGCGCCCCCCTCCACTCGGAGCACCGCGTTACCCCTGCTGCCTTCTCCTCTGCCGCCATGCTTTTGAGAAGCCATGAGGCTTTTTTTCCCTGCTCCTGCCCCCCCCCCCTTGGCCGCCTTCCTACTGGCTCCCGCGGCCTCATGGCTCCTCAAAAGCACAGCAGAGGAGGAGGGGGCAGGGTAACGCAGGGCCCAACTCAGGTGCTCCGAACGGAGGGGGAGGCGCCGCTGCCATAGGCGGGGGCGCCGGCAGGAGCTTTGGCGGCTTCACCTCTGCCGCAGCGTCGGGTGCTGTTAGAGGAGGAGGAGGAGGCAGCAGATATTCCGGTAGCGGCAGGGGCTTTACTTTAGCTGCAGCGCCGGGCGCAAGCAGCTAGGATTGGCTGCTCAAAAGGCAACTGACAAAAGCCACTTTCCCAGAGGGGCGGGGCTGTTGGAAGAGGGAAGTTGCTGCCATTCCCCGCTTGCCGCTTTCGGAGTCATTTTGAGGCTGAAAGGGAGCAACTAACACGTGTCCTTGCCACAAAGTGTCATTGAAATGCAATATCTTCTGTGTCTTCTCCCCCCCCCCCCCAATACCGAGGGCGATTTAAATAGATTAAGGCCGAAGGAGATAAAGCGAAAGTACAGTTTGTTAGCGAGTCACTCCCCCCCATGTCTTCCTCCTTAAAACCTGTAGCGGCAGGGGCTTTACTTTAGGATTGGCCACCCACAAAGGACCTCCTCCCTGGGCTTGCTTTCCTGGCGTCAGTCGCCCCGCGCTCACCAAAACAAGTCCGGGGAGGTCCTTTGCGGGCGGCCAGTTCTAGCAGCCGCGCACCTTAGAGGGAACAGTGGGAGGGAGGGGAGCGGGCGCCCTGCACACAGAAGAGCCCATTAAAATGTGTAAAGAGCCGCATGTGGCTCGCGAGCCGCGGCTTGCCGACCACTGTCCTAGAGTCTCAACATCTTTTTTACAGTGTGGTGACCAAGACAGGATGCAGTATTCTAGGTGTGGTCTTACTAAGGCTTTATAGAGTGGTATTAGTACCTCATGTGATCTTGATTGAATCCCTCTGTTAATGCAATTTAGGATTGGATTGGCTTTTTTAGCTCCACAGCACACTGATTTATCATTAATTATGAATTATTAACTAATAAAATAATGTAACATGAGAATAAAGGAGAATCTAGACTTTGACTTTGACTTTATTATCAGGTGTCTGTTCTATTTAGTACTACCCCAAAGTAAAATAGAACCCTGCACAAACTATGTATTTTTAAAATCATTCACACTTCATGTCTATGGAGATTCTCAGTCATGCAGGTCATGGTTGTCCCAAAAGTGCTTTTTCAAGAGGCAACTGGACTTTCTTGGTTTTTCTTTGAAGACGTTTAAAAAAAGAGCTGAAGAAGCTTCTTGGATGAGAAGTGAAACATTTTCAAAGAGAAGCCAGAAAGTCCAGTTGCCTTTTGAAAAAGCACCTTTGGGCATTTACACTTAAGTAATTTTAAGAAAAGGGCATGCTTGTATACCTTTTGTAGTTATATAATACACCCAAACACACACACACACACACACAATTTTATTAAAGACTTTTTTTTACAAAGTTAAATGATAAACACAAAACAACATAAAAGAAAACTAAAAAAGAAAAACAATTTTAAAAGTGTTGAAAACAATTGAAAGCAAATAAAAAAGGCAAAGAGATACTTAAAGGCTTCTGATCTCCTTTACACCAGCAATGTGTGTACTTAATACCGCTTCCTCCTTCGCAGTTATATAACGTAGTTCCCTTCTTCCCATATACAGCTCTTTTTAGTTGGTAGATACAGAAATCACCTGCTCATTTTTATCAATTTTCAGCAAAATGTCCATAAGTGTCCCAGTTTTTTTTAAAAAAGTTGTTGTTCCTTCCCAAATCAAACAGGTCAATTTAGCCATTTCTGCAAGTTCTACCATCTTCACAGCCCACTCTTTCATTGTTGCTATTTCTGTATTCTTCCATTTTTGTGCATGCAGTATAATAACCTCACTGCCATTACTATACTTAAAGCCAATTCTCCATGAGTTCCACTCCCCCATTTGACTACCTTTTGTTCCTTTGGACCTCAGGTTTGTAGGAATATTTCAAAATTAAGATTAATAGATAAAACAGACACCTTTGTGGAAAGCTACAATAATTCAGAGTCAAGTTTTAGAACTTAACTTTTTAAGGAGTTGTTAATCTGCATTCCCACTTGTGACAGTCATTTTCTGAATTTAAAAACCATATCAGCTAGAATATTTATTCCATTTAAAAATAGCTTTCCTGCTTTTAATCATGCATTGTCACCATTCACAAGTCCATAAGAAGAATATGCTATATATGTTTGTTTGTTGTTTCTATTCTATTCCTCCTTTGGATTGGCTTATATGGGCTTTCTAGCAAATACCCATTGCAATATTTGTTATAAAGTGGCCAAATACTGGGAGAGCTTCCCTTCTTAAATTTCTGATCTATTAAAAATAACACAGATTCCTCACATTACATTTTCCAAATGCTATACTTAAAAAGGTTACAGAACAATGACAGAAGTAGTATTTTCATTAAATATCCTTTAAAACTCTGCCTTTTTGGAATTTATTACTAACAAAGATAATTAATGTACTCTTAAAGGCAAGGGTTACTGTTTCGTCTGTTGTAGACATAACGTTAGATCTATTGTAAAAGTATTATAGCAAGTACTGTAAGCTTTTTGTCTTTTAATTGCTCATGTGCTTGCAATTCAAATATAATAACTAAATTGACTGCATTAACCAATGGCAGAAACAATGGACCCTCTGATACTTCTTTCTTTTGACTGTCCATCTACAATTTTCACCTATGAGACATCATAGCTCATAAGGCTTTCAAGAAACAAAATCAGGCACTCCTTGACTCAGAGCTGCTGCAGGAAATGGCAATCCAGCGTCAAGATCTCTTTCTATCATATTTAGTCATGCAGTCTTGTTCCAGGACTATATAATACCCAATAATGTAGAATGTGAACAGGAGATCCACAATGCAGCATTGTGAAACATGTAATTAATATTAAATATTAATTTAAAAGGATTGGGAAACAGTACTACTTTATGAAAAAAAGCATAATGTCAATTTAGCCTCACGTATGAAGCCTGTTCTTTAGCCACTATTTTTGGGAAAGCTCTTGTGAACTTGAAACAATTTGATCTTCAGCTGGTTTAGTCATGACAGTGCTATTAAAATTTTTGTCATACGAATACCTGCTTTTTCTTTCTGTTCTCCCTTTTTTGTCTTCTATACTTTTCATTCTCAGTTTATGTTTTGCCGTTGAATTCTTTTTTCTTTCTTATCCAATGAATTTCTGATAAAACAGGAACATTAAGAAAAATATGCTAAGAATGGTGGAAAACCATACTCACCATAAATGCCTTTCAATGCCTTTCTTTCCATGGCAGACATAATTCATTATGCCACAATTTAGACCAAAATATATCAATTTGTATCATTTCTGAAATTCTTCATGAGTATCTTGCTTTCTTATACCTTTAATAGTCCACAAACAACAAGAGCCGAAGAGAATAGCTGTAAGAATGCAAAACTAACTTCAATGAGAAACTGATTATATCTCACAAAGTAGGATATACTCATTTGGATGTGTTCAAACTTTACTCACTAATAGTTATTCTAATGCAAGTGAACTGAGTTGAACACATTTTGTCTTATCTGATTTGAGGATTGGGCTATTGTTTATCATAATATTTGTTACAAAAATATAAGTGCGGTAATTCTAACCATACTTATATTTAAGCATGCAGTTCTAACCATACTTATACATAAGTATCGTTAGAACATTTGAGAAAGCAGATTGGAGTTTTCTGTTGAAGATGTCGTTTTTAAAAAAAAAAATCCAATTCATTCTTTTCATTATGTTCTCATTAATTTATTCTTAATAATCTATCTACCACTCAAGACACTTCAAGAAGAAGAATAAATACTAAAGTATTTATGTACGAGCAATTAAAATGGAAGAATTTGACCTGACTTCATGAACTGTTTCTTTATCATAGAACTATCTGTGTACAATTATCACTCTCCTTAGAGCTTAAAAATGGTTTTATGTGACATCAATTTGCAAGAAGATTTGAGAAGATTTAAGCAACCTCTATCACAGGTTGAAAAACAAGCAGTATGAATAATCACTACACGGCCTAATAATTCCACTTATCACCTCTACTGACAAGCAAACCAGCTACCAACTGCTATATTTTATTACTGCTCTTATTAGTTGCTGTTCTCCCCCCTTCCTAGGACTACAAGTAGTATCTTATATAAAGGAGAAGTAAAAGTAGATGTTAGTACCTCTTTGATTACACTGCATCTTCTCCACATTACTTTATTCAAGAGCTTTATTTAAGAATTTGAGGTGAGATAGAATCTTGAGCAACACCAAACCATCAACACCACTGAAATTATGGCCAATGCTACTGAAGGCTACCAAGAGTTTCAGCAGAACAGTTTCCCTGTATTTTTGCCCACATTTGTTATTCATCAGGATACTTGTCCCAGTTTCCTATGTTAAAATCAGGTCTGAAAATAGACTAAAATGAGGTCTATAGATGTTGCCTCCAAAAATGCATGTAATAATACAGCAGTAACAAGTTTCCAGAAAGAAGATATTAGCAATCTACTGAAAATTGTTATGGACTTCCTGAATGAAGGCAGGATTGTTAAGGAGTAATTTTCACATCCGTCTTTTTTTTTTCTTTACCTATTCTCTATGTTCTGGAGCCAAACATTCTTATTCTGCTCAATGTTATCCATGGTATCACTCATCTGTCTAAGGATTCTGGCCAAATCAAAAGTTCATTCAGTAAAATAACATAAGATAATGCTCTGAGTATATCTGTAGACAAAATATAGAATTTCTTGCCTCTTTTTCTTTTGAAATACTACATCTTTTTGATGAAAGCCCTATTGGGAAAAGAATTCTGAAATAGTTCTTTACTTGCCTTCACTGCCACAAAACTGTCCCAATAATTATTTCTTTTCTATGTTTCACTGGGAGATCATTTATAATAGTCTTTGACTCTGAAATAAATCACGGATTTAAAGTGAGCTGCATCAAGAGGGAAAGGAGGTATCCCAGAACAATATTAGGAAACAAACCAAAGTTCTAATCCAGGGGTGTCCAAACTTGGCAACTTTAAGACTTGTGGACTTCAACTCTCAGAATTCCCCAGCCAGCTGGGGAATTCTGGGCATTGAAGTCCACAAGTCTTAAAGTTGCCAAGTTTGGACACCCCTGTTCTAATCATTCCAGCAAGAAACTAATCTGCTACATGGTAATCACCCCATTTAGCTACACTTAGACCGGTATCTAAAATATTATATGAAAAATATGTGGGAAAGAATCTTACGTACTGATATCTTGTCTTCTTGGGATATTCAATAATTTGTGTTATAGGTGTTATACTGTAGGTGTTATAGGTGATAAATAGTTGACTCCCAGGTGTAATACTTTATATTTTCCCCACATATTTATTTTGAATGTGCACTTTGATTAAGAATTCTAAAGTTTAAAGAGAGTACATAGAATAAATATACAAACCTAATTAATTATAAAAGCCTCTTTTATGCCCAGACGAAAATCTTAAAGTACTGCATGCTAGTCCATTTGTTTCCACTCTTCCCAGAAGAATCGAGTTCGTGATATAAAAAGGATTATCAGGGACTATCAGGAGACATTTGGGTGACATTCTGCTGAGTTGACATGAGTTTTTTCCTCTCTGTTTTCTATAAAGTCATTAAAGAATGAAAGAAGATACCTCTTTAGGCCTAATGATCTTAGTTATCAAATAGATTGTTACATCTCGTAACATGTAATAGGCATTAAAATAGGTTCCATCTTGTAGTGTCTTTCTTCTCTAAAGGATTGCTCACAATGTATTTGTGTGCTTGCAGTAAATTTCCACCAATAGATCTTGCTTTGACAAAGAGATAGCTTTGGATTTTAATATGTTCAAGAATGGTCAAAGACTTATTGAGGAATGCATTCTGTAGATAGCAATACATATAAACCTTATCTTTAATGTCAGGTATTAAGAAAACAATTCGACAAACTTTTTTTTCTTTTGTTGGTTACTTGCAAAAAAAAAAAACTCCAAACCCCTGGTCATTATTAGAACTGAGTTTTGTGATGGAATTTATCTTGTAATGTTACCTCTGCCCCCATAGGCAGTTCTCTCAAAAGTTTTTCCCTTCCCCAGAAATTAGGAAAAAATTGGCTTTTCTGGAAGGCCTCTGGGGATTGACTGTGAAACCATTGGGATCAATCCTAGTTTTAGTGTTATTGTGTGGTGATTATTATTTTTATTATAGAACTTTGCATTCCCAATGCAAAGGTATAGTCCTTTGCACACCAGGTACTCTATAGTCCATCTGGATTGAGGCAGTAGATGAACCTCATAAATAAATAAGCAAATAAATAAATAACTGTACATCCCCTCTAGCAAGGATCACTTTTGTATACAATCCTGAATTCTATTTTATTTGTCAGAATAGGGTGCATGCTCCTCAGTTATTAGCAATAGCATATAGGCAAGATTATATTGAAACGCAAGATAGTTTCGGGATTAGAGAGCCTCTCTTGCATGGAATAGCATGAAACTATTTTGGATAAAACTAGGGATTGATTGCTTGTAGCATCCCATTATCACTAGTAGGAAAATATGCCATTATTACTAGTAGCAAATGCTCTAGCTCAGGGGTGTCAAACTTGATTTCATTGAGGGCTGCATCAGGGTTGTGTTTGACTTTGGAGGGCTGGGGTGGGCATGGCCAGGGTGGGCATGGCCAGCTTGATGTCACTCGTGTCAGGGGTGCCTATGGTGGCCCAAGTGCTCTGCCAGTGAAAATGGGTCACAATCTCTGTTTTCGGCTGCGAAGGCTTCCTGCAACCCAGTGCCAGCAAAAACAGAGTTCAGGGGGAAGTTTTCATTGATTTTCACTGGTTTTTGCTCTAGAGGTACTGTGGGCTGGTCCTTTGCTGTTTCCAGGGTGGCCCTGTGGACCAGATCTGATACAGGTACAAGCAAGGCTGATAATCAAAACAATTTTTATTTCATTAGAAAGCATTATGTGAAAACTTCAATTGATCAAAGTAAAATAGGCAATGGAGTCTAAAATCCATCGGCAACTCCATTTTTTGCTTAGCAAAATATTGTTTACTATACACTAAAAGGGAACAGTGGGATGGACATGTATTAAATTAATACTATTAATGTAACTATTTTAAAGCTCTGAAGTTGCCTTTTCAATGTACGATCCAGCAAGGTAAGGTAAGAAGCAGGGATACAGCAGTATACTGACATGCATTGAAATTGAAATCTCAATAGATGATTGGAGAATTCAATCATACCTTACAGTAGGGAACACAATTAGTTAAAGGGGAAGTACAGATTTCTGAGCAGATTTGGTGAAATACATGATCAAACTGTAAAAGAACTGCAAACACTTTTAAACTTGACAATTCCTACAAAACGTGACATCTGATAATGAATCACTAATGGTTTACCCACCCGTTCTATACTTGGCTGAAAACTCATCATCATGTGGTATATTATTGGTATATATTGCAATAACCTCTCCAACCCCAATTTAACACTGTAAAGGGTAGGGGTGGGGGTTCCATTTAGCAGAAAATGCTGAAAACATAGCACTATGCTATAACATTATAAAATGCAAAAGCAGAAAAATAAGCATTCAGAAAACTAAAATAGTACTAAACTACCATGTAAATTAGAAACTTGAAACATTAAGAAGTTTTTGCCTGCTTCAAAAAGACATTAAATCAGACACCACAAATATTTCTAAGGACAACATTCTTCAACTAGAGGGTCACCATTGAAAAGGGTATTTCATATACGACCACCCACCTCGAGAGAGATAGAGCTTGGTGTTAGATTTGGGTTTACATCATATTTTGACATTATTTAGCTCAATGGACTACAACAATTCATCATCATCTTCTTTTAACAACCCCATATACCTTGTGGGGTGGAGTCTAGCAGAGTGTTATAATGCCAAATGCCCTTCCTGTCGCCAATGCAGAATTTTGTTCAGCAGATATATTCTCGGTGTGCCCAGAGAGAAGAATATCTGCCTCTCCTTAGGATCGAATCAACTACAACAATTGCTGTTTGTAAAATGGCCATGTCTCACAATCATTCACGTATGTTTATATGCATATAAGCCACGGATAATGTGACTAAATGTTGAAAAAAGAAACAAGCAAATAGGAGGATGGATTGTGCTATCAGTCTGTTAATGTCTAGAAACTTTGAACTAAACCTAAAAGAATTTCAGTTCAAGCATCTCTTATTAACAAAGGTTTAACAGGCATCCTCAAAAAGATCAAAGATAAATATAAAACTGGAACAGTTGTCAGCAGGGATGGATAACAAAAAATAACTTTCCCAAATAGGATAAATTAATAGGGTGCTAGAATAATTATCCTATGGGAAAAATTGTGCCCCGATAGATAGATTGAGCATAGGGTGAAAACATATGTTGGAAATCACAATAGAGGTAAAGTATATAAAACATTGGCATGAAAATCCAGGCAAAGAAATGTGTTCCATCTTTGTTCTCCTTCATCCTCCCTCCCATTTTGCCCTGAAACTTCAAAATGATCTGCTAAAGATAAAAACAGGGAGATTTCAGATTGATAAAATGTACATATAGCTAAATAATGGAATTTGATGCTGCCAAGACCCATTTATATTGTTTTACAAGACTATTACATAAATTTAGTAGGGTATATCTATGAGTGGCTACTAGTTTTGATGGTTGCATACACTGCCTCTTGAGTCACAAGGAAGAAGGCCCTAAATATTGCTAGTTGCTGGAGAGTCAGAACAGAAGATAACTTTTATGCATGTGCTATGTTTTTCAATTCCCAGAATCCTTTGGAAGACTACTGTGTGATACGAAAAGCTGCACTTTATGGATCTTTGATATGATCCAACTCACTCACTCACTCACTCCTTAGGTTCTTGCAATTAATGGATATGTGAACTTGGCCTAACTAGATGTACATATGAAACATCCAGTCTTTCTAAATTGTCTGATTTCAGATTGTGGTGATAGTAAGTAAGGTCACCGTGTCATTTATGCGGTTTGTCATACTGTAAAATTCATGTTGCATAGCTCAGAATAACATTCCATAACACAATAGATAGATTATCCTGGTAGAGTTCTTGTTAGGAATTTAGAAGGCTAAACAAATAATTGTAATACTTTCTTAGCTTTAAAAGCACCCTCATCTTTTGTACTCTTCAAGGCTTTCAAACATTTAGAACTCCAGCAGGTCAGAGTATAAGACGCACTCCCCCCCCCAAAAGAGGGTGAAAATTTGGATGTGTCTTATACATCTAATGTAGCCCCGCCCACCCATTGGCCCCCACCCTTTGGCCTCCGCCTTCTAGCAATTTACCTCCTTGCAGCAAATGGGGAAAATGGGCTTGTGGATTCAGCAATAGACTATGGCAATCCCTGCAGCCTGAAACAGCTGATCATCAGAAGGCCCATGCTAAAACTGAAATTGAAAGTGAAATGGGTTGTTTGCTGCAAGGAGGCAAATTGCTAGGAGACAGAGGCAGATTTTTTTTCCTTGTGCTAATCAGGCTAAACTGAAACAGGCTGTTTGTTGCAAGGAGGTAAGTCAATAACTATAAATGCCTATAGAATGTTCAAATTATTTGACTTATTTTTTTAAAGACTGCTTTATTATTGTTCTAGACAACAAAATAAAGAAGCTTTTAAAAATACATGCTTGATCTGAAGAGGCCCAGTGCTATTGTATCTTTGTTTAAATAGCAGAGCATAATGTATACTTCTAGAAAGCCACATCAATTTTAATAGCATCTGTACAAATATAGTCTGAAATGTAACAGCACAAACAGTGTATAGCATCTGTACTGTTTACTGTTTGCTGCAAGGAGGCAAATTGCTGGGAGGCAGAGGAAGATTTCCCCCCTTGTTTTCTTCCCCAAAAGCTAGATGTGTCTTATACTTTGGAGTGTCTTATACTCCAAAAAATATGGTATATCCCATGGCTAGCTTGTACATTGTTTCTAATATTGATAATGTTGTATTAAATTAATGGATAATGAGATGTTGTAGCTATAGATTACCAAGATATGAAAAGAAACCCAAATAATTTCAACAAGCATCTTCTCAAATATGAATTTAATTTTATCTTACCAATAACAACAGAGATCATCATCAAATATATCATCATTACAAAAATAGAACAGGTTAAAACTTTTATCCTAATTTCAGTGATCAACATATACTTTGAATACAAATCTCATTATTCAATATTATAGGAAATTTGTCATGTACATATATTTCTAAATCTAATTCATTCATTTACTAGATATGTTCTTTGAATGAATATTTTTCTTTTAGTTTAGATTCATATTAGCCATGACATTTAGCTATATGGTTAGGTGTTTTCTTGCCAAATGGCTGTTATAGAAGTACAAGGACTTTATATAAAAGCTTTGTGTCTAGCTTTCCATCAATTATTGCTTTAAGAGAAGTTTTCAAATTCTATTGTGATTCTAGATCTATAAGTCTGGGCTACAGAAAAAAAAATCTCAAGTAGAATATTTTCAAGTCCATTTTGTGTGTGTGGGGATCTAAAATTTGAAATGAAAGAATTGCAATTTATTATTTATTTTTCCAATTTATAGACAGAATACAGTAGATGTTACAGTAGAGCTATCTGTGTGTCAAAGTACAACAAAGAAGAGATTTAATATATAGAATATATGTGGATAATATATGCTCTTTCCCTAATTGGAGATGAAATTAATATTTAAATTTACTTTCAAATTTAAAGTTCCTAGATCTATAGCAATTCCTATGCTGATTTATTACCTCTGAGACTTAGTGCTCAATTATAGGACTTTATGGCTTTTGATCATAGTATCCTTTTTATGCACCTATTTTTATTTTTCTTCTATTCTATTATGTCTGATTCTCAGAAACGTCCTGAATAGGTTTCTTGGCAAGTTAAACCGCCCCCCCCCTTCCGGGAATACCATTGCTTCTTTCCTGGAGCCGAGACAAGGAGACTGGCTCAAAGTCACCCAATTGGCTTTATGGAAGGACTGGAACTCAGTCTCTACTACTAGGTCAAAGTGGCTCTTATGCACCTATTTTGTAATGCCTAAACAAAATAAATATATAAAGAGAAATTAAACTACTCATCATATCCCAACCACATGCCACTCTCCATCCCGTCTTCTTATTGGATAGAGAGAAACAATGAGAGAATAACAGGACCTCCCCCCCCCCCCCAATATATGATTGTTGTTAGTTTTTGTTTTTACATTAACTAGTATTCCACTTTTCTGCAACTAAGCTCAAAATATTGACCAGGGGTGTCATGGTTGTTGTCCAATCTTCAACAACTCTATAAAATAAGGCTGAAAGAGGTCCAAGTTCAGCCATACATGCCAAATGAAATTGGCTTCCTACTTTGGTTTGCAGCTTTATTTACCTGGTGATATATACTAAAGATACATAATTTTCTTTAAAAAATAATTCTCTTTAAGATTATAACATAATGTATAGTTAAATCCTTTCAATCACAAATTCTCTCACTCCATCCATTTATTTACTGTAATCAGATTTTTAGCCCATTTAATCACTCATTATTTCATTTCTTTTGAATTTCAATACACATTTATACATTTTATCAATAACATGTTCATCATTTGTACACAGTTTTATTTAAACCTCACTCTTATAATGCTCAAACCCAAAAGTTATTGTATCTATTAATTCTTTCTAGTAATTACATGTAAGAAAGCCACATGATCAGCATGGCCACCACACCACAAGAATATTCTTCTGTCACCAGATCTTCTCTTGATTTTATTTTGTATTGTTCTTGCAAAATTCTAGTTTTCGTATGTTACAATAAGTTAGCCATTTGTGTTTACTTACTATTTCTTTTCTATAAAATGCTTCTTGTGCTGTCAGCCACTACATTATTTTCAAACACAAGCTGAGTTTATATCCATATTCTTAATATGGTATGTCTAACAAAATAATTTTTAAAATGTATGCTAATCTTAGCTTTATCGTACCATAAATATCTATGCCATCCAAATCTCAATTCATATTCTTCTAACTCCAAATGGCTATTGTTTCTCAGCAAATCCACTCTTTCCTCCAAACTAAACAGCAAGTTAATTTTAAATTAGGTAACCCCAAGCCTCTTCATTCTTTTACATCTTACAACACTTTCTATTTAATTCGTATTTTTTTCTCCTGCACAAATTTAATTAACATAAATGCGTTTAAAAAATTAAATAAAAATTGTATATATAATTATATATATATATATATATATATATATATATATATATATATATATATATATATATATATATATATATATATATATATATATATATATATATATATATATATATATATATATATATATATATATATATATATATATATATATATAATAGTTTGTTCATTTATTTAAACCATTTATTTATTATTTATTCATTCATTTAATTCATTTTATGGCCACTTGCTCATCCATAACTGAGCCACTTATGGAGGGTTAACACAATAAAAAAAACAACCATTTGCTGGGAAGAGTAAATCAAATGTTTTACACCATTTGTGGTGCAGTGAGCCTACATGTAACTCAAAGCCTGCTGGAACAATCAACAATCAAGCTCCTTCCTAAAGGCCATCTAGGCTAATACAATAGCAGAGTTGGAAGGGACCTTGGAGGTCTTCTAGTCCAACTCCTGCCTAGGCAGGAAACCCCGTACCGCTCCAGACAAATGGCTATCCAACATCTTCTTAAAGACTTCCAGTGTTGGGGCATTCCCAACTTCTGGAGGCAAGCTGTTCCACTGATTTATTGTTCTAACTGTCAGGAAATTTCTCCTCAGTTCTAAATCGCTTCTCTCCTTGATTAGTTTCCACCCATTGCTTCTTGTTCTGCCCTCAGGTGCCTTGGGGAATAGTTTGACTCCCTCTTCTTTGTGGCAACCCCTGAGATATTGGAACACTGCTATCATGTCTCCCCTAGTCCTTCTTTTCATTAAACTAGACATACCCAGTTCCTGCAACCGTTCTTCATATGTTTTAGCCTCCAGTCCCCTAATCATCTTTGTTGCTCTTCTCTGCACTCTTTCTAGAGTCTCCACATCTTTTCTACATCGTGGCAACCAAAACTGAATGCAGTATTCCAAGTGTGGCCTTACCAAGGCATTATAAAGTGGTATTAACACTTCACGTGATCTTGATTCGTGTGAGCACCTGTCTACCCTAGGCCAGAGCTATATGAATCTCATCGGAAGTAATATTCTACCACAGACAAGGAATGACTCCTTGATCTCAAAATAGCATTATTTAATTGATTAGCTCAGAGTCTACCAACCTGTTCAGATTTTATAGGCAGTGAACGTGCCATAAATAGCTACGACTTGTGCTATGAAGGGAATTGTACCAGAACTCCTATTGTAATCATGGCACCTAACAAAGTTATGGTTTCATGAGTATATTATTTACACAAGGGCAGCACGATAGATCAGTGGTTAAAATCTGGGCTTGTCAGCTGAAAAACCTGGGTTCAATACAAAATGCTGCGTGATGGGGTGAGCTCCCATTACTCACCCCTCATTCCTGCCAACCTAGCAGTTTGAAAGCCTACAAATGAGAGTAGACTAATAGGTTCTTTGGTGGAAAGTTACAGCATTCTGTACTTTCATGCTGGCCACATGATGCAGAAATATCTTTCAAACAATGTAGGTGTCATAGTTCTGTATAATGCTCCCAATTAATTCAAGACTCCGAGACCATGGCTTCCTCAAAAATCCTGTTTATTGGGTATATCATATCGGCAGGGTCATATGTGAAACCAACGCTGAATGATTCTCGCATTTTGGTATAATTAAAGAACTAAAGAATAGATACTGCCCACCCCCCTTGTGTCACAGGTCACGTTAGCCAGCCAAACAGATGATGAACCACTCCCTTCTGCCATTGCTAGGGCATGCTGATTTGGCCTTGGTTCTCAGGAGCCTAATCCTTGTTATGTCTGGCACATTGGAGGAAACATTCTACATTCCATAAGTCCCCCCTCCCCCTCATAAGCATGGCAACTAAGAAACAAAGCAAGAAAAATATGCTTCAGCTAGAGTTGTTTTGAGCGTTGACAGTAGGCTCTCTCAGCTGAGAATCAGAGATGAGCATTGCACCCCTTGAATTGGTCACAACTAGACAGGGGAAACTGTTAAACTTTTTATAAATAACTATTGCAACATTGTGGACCAGTTGTAGGTTCTTAAAAGTCTCATGCAAAGCACATTACATTAATCCAGTTGTACTGTATAAGGTATGAGTGACTGTGAAAAGGATATCCTGCTTCAAGAATAGTTACAATTGGTGCACAAGGTGAATCTGTGGAAAGACTCTTATGACCATTAACTACTATTTGCTCTTTGGCTAGCATCTGCTCTTCAAACAGCAACTGTGAATCCAAGGGTGCCATCAAATTGCATATCAATTTTGTTCAGGTAAATGCTATCCCATCCAGAGCTACAGATGGAAGCTCCTTGGCAATAAATGGCCCATACACACACAGCCATTTGGTTTTACTGAGGATGCTCTAAGCAAGATCCCTATTTCCAGATACTGTGACATAACTTTGACAGCATTACTTGGTCAATTTAAAGGTTGAGAAGTATAACCGGTATCATTGTAGGATAAGGAGTTGCAGAACCTGGGGGCTGTTGTACTGGTGAAACCTGGTAGCAGGTGCTTTTGGCCAGTTGAACCAGGACAGAAAGGTGAGTCTTCACGATCATGTTCCTGCAAGATGAATTCTTTCCCATTCAGAAAAGGTAAGGTAAGTACCCAAACCTAAAAATCACTTATCTCCAAGACCTATATAACCTATCTACCCTCAATGCATGGAATTTTTAATTATCTTCAGGAAGGAAGATCTTGGCTACTCATTACACTCACTACAGAAGACAATCCTACCATATTAATGACCCCCTGACCCCCGCCCCCCCCGGTCCCCAGTTGAAAAGATTAGAATTTCTGCTCTTCTTATCTCTTGGAGGAAATTAATTCATATATGGTGAAATAAGAGGTAGCAAGAGGAAGTCTCTAATTTTTCACTGTCCTGTGAAGTTTCCACTACTGGACTCAAAGTAGACTGCTCTGACTGGCAATGCTATTAGTAGGGGGCATTCATTCAATAGACTGAATACAAAGTGAATGCTAATCTCATGAAGAATCCAACAGACAACTTTGTCATTGTGATTTCTGGAAGCAAACTTGATTTTAGGGTAGAAGAAGCTGAGCCTGCGTGACTTCGGACTTCCCAGAATAGCCTCAACACATACAGTTGCCATATTAAAAATCCCATCTCACTTGGATCCCCTCTTTCTAACCATACGACAAAGTCAATCTTTTTTTAAAATACAACTATAAATGAATCCATAAACATGACTATAAAACATCTGTTACATCTGTAACTCAAAATGGGGCAATGGGCAATAATAAGCAAAGATGGTGCAATATGAAGATACATTGACAGGTCTTTGAATAAAATTTAGATAGGTTTTGCATAGATTTTTAGGAGTGGCTGTGACTAGCCCAAAAGGAGACCTGGAGGTTTCCATATCTCTTTACTGCCACTTAGTGGTAATCTATACTTTTGCAACCTAGATATACTAAACTTAATAAATAATAACATTTGACTCAGTAACTCACAGCATAGAAAATAAAGAAAAAACTAGATGGTGAAGGAACATTTGAAATAAATCTCTGTACAGTTCAAATGTATAGAGGGAATAGATAAAGGTAAAGATCCCCCTCACACAAATGTGCTAGTCATTTCCAACTCTAGTGGGCATTGCTCATTTCCGTTTCAAAGCCGAAGAACCAAAGATGTCTCTGTGATTGTTAGATTGGGTAATGGAAAGGCACTCAGGCTAAAGGCAACAACAGAACAGAACAAGTATGTACAATCCAGCAAAGGTTCAGTCTGACAGCAGCCCTTTTATAGGGAGCTGTCAGACCCTTTGACCAATGAGATTAAACCTCTGAACAGAGGACCTTGGTGAAAACCATTATAACAGTTGCTAGTATGTAGCAGTGATCATGTGGCAGGCATGACTAAATGCCGAAGGCACACAGAATACTGTTACCTTCCCACCAAAGGTGGTTCCTATTTTTCTACTTGCATTTTTACATGCTTTCGAACTGCTAGGTTGACAGAAGCTGGGACAAGTACCAGGAGCTCCCTTCGTTACACGGCGCTAGGGATTCGAATCGCCAAACTGCCAACCTTTCTGATTGACAAGCTCAGCGTCTTAACCACTGAGCCACCATGTCCCTATTAATAGAGGGAATAGTGGGAGCCAAAAAAAAATTGTGTTCCTCAAAACCTTTGCCACTGCAGTTCCACCATTTTCTCAATAATCTTTAATTAAAAAGAGAAGGTTAAAGGTAGGATAAGAGTTTTTGTCCAAAGTGAACTTGGAAGTCATAGTAGTGACTGATGGCTGCTACTGAATGACTTGGAACCATTTAAGATTGTGAGTCTTATTGCACTGTGGAAATAAATCCATAAATATAGGCTGTGAAAAACAACTTCCAAGAAATGTTCTTGTCTTTCCTCACATTTTCTCATATTAGCCACCTTTTTGTATGATAAATATCCTAAAATAAATATGGCTTTTTCTAGTCTGACTGTATATGGAGATAAGGAAGACAACAAGTAATATTAATTCAGAAATTTGTGAGCAGATTTCAATGCATTTGGATTTCAAAATTTCACACAATACTCAGCAATCTCCTTCTTTTCCACTGGTTCACTGCCTCACTTCATGCAAATTCACTATGTGAAGTTTAAGGAAACATAATACTTGCTTGATGTAGCATCCTAGCATAATCCTAACATGATGAGACTATATCTGGACCTAAAGGAATCTGGATTCAGACTTGGGCATGTCCTGAAAAGCACACTGGCCACTCTCGTGGATGATCTATGATAAACCTTAGATGGAAGTGGCATGGCCATTCTTATCCTCTGAGATATTTCAACATCCTTCAATACCGTCAACCACCATATCCTTCTGGACAGTCTGCAAAGGTTGGAGAGAAAGTTTTACTGTGATTCCAGTCCTGCCTGAGTGGGTGGGTTGAGAAGATGATTGTTGGTACAGGGAGCTCAAATTGATAGGTACATGTTATGATGCTCTTCAGAGTTCAGACCTTTTCTCTATCTGGTTCTACCTGAAGTCTCTGGGGGAAATCATCTTCTGGTTTGGGTCGATGTATCATCAAAAAGTAGATAATACTCAAGTTATGCATCTCCACTCCCTAGTATTTTTGGATTTGTCTTGGTATAAGATGTTAATAGTATCCCAGTTGAAACTGTGGTTGAGTCATCATATCACATACAAGGCAAGGTCTGTTAAGAGCCACAATATGGAAGACAGGCAGAAGACAAGCAGAGCACTTCATGAACATCAGAAGACATGATGAAATCTCACAACATGTGGAGAAGCTCAACCATAATTTCAGTATCTAATGTAATGTCTTATTCACTCGTTTGATTAGCCTGCTTGCTAACCCATTTTCCTACCTGAGACCACTCCTCTGTCATCCCATTTTTCCCAATCCACTTTTACAAAAGCTATTTCAATTACTGGAATCTCTTTGTATTGCATGTGTTCTAATTTAGCATTAGTTTTAGTTGTCCCACTAGAAGTGGTTTAAAAGCTGTAGAATATGTCTGTAACCCCTTCTATTCCTTGACCTCAAGCCAAAACGATGTGGTGATTTTTTAAAAATACCCTTCAGGGCTCTTTGTGCATGTATCTGCTAAATGTATAAGAGGAAGAGAGAGAAAAAGAGATTGACAATGAGAATGAGAGAGAAACCTGAAATGGTAGTGAATTAAATGGAGAGGTAACAAAATCTGAATTAACCAAACTTGACCATAAAGAAGAAAGTCAAACTAGATCCACTGGATTACATTAAAAACTATATTGTCCAGACAAGCAAATCTGCACTCCTGTTCACCTATGGAGATTCACATTAAACTTCCATTCTTTTTTAAAAAAAACCACATGAATTAACAGCATAGCCTCCCTTTTGTCTCCTAGATCAGCATGGCATAATAGGACTATTATGGTATGTGCTCACACTATAAATACCAATGTAAAAGGAAAATTTTCAACATCTGATTACTACTTCTGCAGTTATGAACTAAACCTTACAGTATGACTCTGCGGATCATACATTTACTAGGATCATGTGAGTAGGTGGCATATAAGTATTTGTACTAATAGATAGTATATGAACATTTGTAATATGTACTGGTAAATACTTGTGATTCCAAACCAAGCAAAGGCACTTCAGAATGTCAGCATAATGGCACTTCAGAAATGAAATAGGCTCCAGTGTAGATCCTACACTGGTATTTTGCTGATAAGGGTTGAATCAACGGGAAGAAAAAGTAAGACCCAATTAACTGTTCTGTCAAATGAAACCAATTATGCATATAGTTCAGTTTTCATTTCTAATTGTGGTAAGATGCCACTCAATACTCATAAGTAAAGCATTAAAATAAGGACTATTTCTTATTCCTGGCATCTGCTTCTCAAAGATCTGCTGCAGTTGAGCATGGAAGTTCCACAAATAGACCACTTTTCCCTGAATGTAATGACTCTTTACTTAAAGCTACTTAAACAAATGGCTATAATTTTAGTAATTGAACTATAAGTTCATGGTCTTTTGTGGAAGATGTAGTTCATTTGTAGCTCAAATGCCTGGGCCTATTATTATTGTGATTCATTGCATGGTCAGTCAGATGTTCAGACTGGATTTTGCATTTTTGTCCACCTATTGAGTCCTTCCCAATGACCTGGATTAGGTAGATATTGATGTTTGATGGTGTTGAAGGTATCATTGCAGGATATAAACTGTTCCAAGTCAAGCTGCCTTTTGCATTGACTGATGGTGAGTTTTGTCCATCCCGATAGTGTTCAAGTGGTGCTCCAGTTGTTTTAGGATTGCACCCAGTTACCAATTATTATTGGTACTACCTTTGCTGTCGTTTGCAGCAGTCATTCTATTTTTATTTGAAGGTCTTTGTATTTTGTTATTCTCTTTTATTCTGCTGCCTCCAGGTACTGCCACATCCACTATACATACTTTTTTTGTCTTCTTATCAACAATTGTTAAGTGTGGGGTATTATGTGTCAGGTACCTATCTGCCTGAATTCTAAAGTCCCAGAGCATTTCAACTTCTTCATTTTCTATTAGTTGTCTATTTTACAGTCTCACGAGTTCTTACATGCAGGCAAATGGCATTTCTTGCAGATCTTCCAATACATCATTGTTGCTACTTTGTCATGCTGCTGTTTGCTGCTGTTGTTGTTATCCTGTAGCCCAGAGTCATGGTATTAGTGACATGGGCAATGTAGAAATCAATCAAGCAAGCAATCAATCAATCAAATAAAGAACAGATCAATGTAGGAATCATAATCTCATGGAAAAGACCTTGTATGTCAACTCTTTAATCACTGCAGGATTCAATTACAGCTGAAGTCCCCACATGGTGTTCTGGTCACCAGTATTCCTGAGTATGTCTCATTTTGAATACTTGCCAGGCTCTTTTCTCTATCTGGATTTTGACACTACAACTAATATTTTACTTGCTAGCAATAGAAGGCTGTCATATCTCAAAGTAAAGTAATATCCTTCAGCATTACTATACATCATTAAAATAATATTGACTTGAGTCATTCCAAAGCCCTTCAGGAACAACCAAGTTTTTATCAGCTTCCAGAAGGCCATGAGAGTATGGGCTATCTTTGTTAGGTGGGGGAGAGCTATTTCATAAGAGGGGAGATCCCAAAGAGAATGCTTGCCATCAGACCTTAGTATTTTGTCTATAAGTATGCCTATGTGCCCAGCAAAAAATCAAAGGTTGATGACTAGTACAGAGTGTCCCATTTGAAAGGGTTAGAGGGGAAAGCAGATAGTAAGAAGATACCATGTTTCCCTGAAAATAAGACAGGGTCTTATTTTCTTTTGATCACTGAAATAAGTGCTTGGTCTTATTTTGGGGGAGGTCTTATTATTTTTGAGGCGGCAAGCATGACCACCTCATGGCTGCTGCTGTGTTGCAATATTTTTGGGTAAGGCTTTTCAGGGAGTGGCTTATTTTAGCACATGCACTCAAAAGCCTGATTGTGCTTATTATCCAGGGAGGTCTTATTTTTGAGGAAACAGGGTATGTTGATGCTTTGGGCTAGTTATTCTGGCAGCTATTTTGAAAGCTTTCCAGCAGCTATTTTGCAAGCGCATTTATAACAGTGTTTCTCAAAATGTGGCCCAAGGACCCCTGGAAGTCCCCAAGAATCTCTTAGGGGTCAGTAAAATCAAACTTATTTGCCAACCTACATTGGAAAACAATGTAATATCAAAATCCCACCAAAGCTTTGGGGCACATGGTAGTGGTAATTCATTTAGTTTTATTTTTAATAGGGTAAATAGTGATAAATATAACCCATATAAACAAAGATTCCTTTGGGATCCTCCATAAATTTTTAAAGTGGGAAGAGATCCTGAGAGAAAGAAAAAATAAGAAATATTGATCTACAACATTCTGAAAGGATGATGTTCAAACTCTTTAAGATATATTTTTGGAAGAGCCCATAACCATAGACTAATTGAACTCAACTCTTTCCAAGTTTCACTCTTTAGTCCTGATCCTGTCTCCTGAAGAAGGTGAGGTCTGGTCTGAGACCTCTTCTAAATAGGATTACTTCAGAATTGTGAAAACAGGTATAGACATCTTCTCTTAATTTTTTTTTGCTGTCTAAAGACACAAATATTTTTTCAATGATGCATGGTACTATATAGCAGTGTTTCTTAATTCTGGCAACGTTAGATGCATGGACTTCAATTCCCAAAGTTCTCAGCCAGTTCACACATCTTAAAGCAAGCACTGCTATGATAGTATCAATAGCCAGCATCGTTATCTTTATCTACTTTTTCCATGTCTTTATAATTAACTCAGTTCTAGATCTTTTCCATCCTGTCACCATTTTCACATCTCAAATTTCAAAAATAATCCAAACCAATGTGTCCTCCTCCTTAATGCAACTAACCCTGTAACACTGAAAAGCCACATGGACCATCAATGCTCCTTCTAGGTGACCAGTGGAAGACCAAAAATATAGCTATCAAAGAGCACCCACATCAGAGGTGGTATTCAGCAGGTTCTGACCAGTTCTGGAAAACTGGTAGCAGAAATTTTGAGTAGTTCGGAGAACTGGTAAATACCACCTCTGATTGGACCCGCCCCCCTCTATTCTCTGCCTCCCGAGTCCCAGCTGATCGGCTGGATCTTCTTTTGTTGTCCTGCGTAGGAGAGCGGAGATGGAAAGCAAGTTAGTGGGGTGGGGAGTGAATGGGGATTTTGCAGTATCCTTCCCCTGCCACGCCCACCATGCCACGTCCACCAAGTCACACCCACCAGGTCACGTCACGCCCACCAAGCTGGTGGAACCAGCTAGTAAATTTTTTTTAATCCCACCACTGACCCATATATATTGTATCCAGCTTTTTGGGAACTGGTAAAAGTTGCTATACTCGCTAAACTGATGGAAGAGTATCACAGCAGCATCCCTGAATTCACAATTTAAATAATAATAAATGCTGAAACAGTAGTAAATCAGAAGTGTGCCGCTGCAAGTGAGCTTCTGCAGAATGGCACAGCCCAGGATTTTCTACTGCTGTAAAGTGGTTATCCACGAACTCCATGGAGCCCTTTGACTCTGAATGTGCTACAACTAAGCCAAAATAAATTAACTCAGTTGCACAACAATCAATATTGTGAAAGCACAAAAGAAGCAACCCAAAAACTAGGTATAAAGATACTCCTAAATCTTCTAAAAGAAGAAGAAATTATATATGTTGATTTTCTAAATGTAAACATTTTTTTTCTAGGGAAGGGGTTTCAATTGTTTAGTAGTCTATTTTCAACCAAAATAATCAGACTTGTTCTTTGCACTTTATATTCAGTACAAAAGTTTTATACTGTTGCATTTTGAATCTGCAACAATGATATTGCAATAGATATTACCTATAATCTACTAGCAAGGAAACTGAATTTCTATCTGTGCTTAAAAGACAGGCTGTAGTATGTCTTAATGGTAAAACAGAAAACAACAGCTAAATGTTATAGATATGGCATTGCATTTGCCATTGTTATTCCATGTGAAGACAGAAACAGAATTTGGGATTATTGTTTTTTGGCCCCTTTTTATGCCAGGAGATTTTACTTCAAATCTACAGACTAGTTATGATCGTTTATTTCCTGATAAGTGCATCGCTTACTGTAAACCAACTGAACCTGTTACCAAACCATTTTAAAAAGTTGGTGTCCCAACCAGAACTGACATGTGGAGCTAAAAATATTATGGGATTCATTTAAAATGTGTAGCTATATTTTTAATGGCTTGGCTGACGAACGAAGTATTCAGTGGTTGGGTTGAATTGCTGTCTAAATATGTTGTGAAGCATGATATAGTCATCACGGCTATGAAATTCACTGGCAGCTTCAGCTATTATATTGGGTCTTCGTCTATTTGAGAGGACAAAATGGTGGCAGGAAAAAAAGTTGAATGCTTCTTAGAAAAAAGAATTGATATAAAGTTAACACATAACCAGTTCTGATACTGATGCATTTGAAATGATCCTATCAGGTATATACTGGCCTTTATTAATTGTAGTACAAAGCAAGTTACTCAATAGTTACTAAGTTTTATGCTTAACTCTGATTCCAAAGGCACTTGCAAAAAATGTACTTGAACATTGAAAAGAACTATATATACTATATCATAACATATGTTGCTGGGATCGCATATTTTTGAGTAAGTGATAATTAAAATATTTGCAGATCTGGGGGTAGAAAACTACAAGCTTCATGCAAGATTATCATGAATCAAATGGATGTCTTCAAACAATGTGAATTGTTTTCCTTAGCAGTACAAAAAGTATACTTTTAAAAAGCAATATACATCAAGAGAAATGACAAAAACACCACAAGCCATAGAATTTGTACCTCTATCAAGCAGAACCCGTGTACAAGACCCATTGCTCATAGTCTCTTATGCTGCAGTGTTACCACATTTATCCATTAACAGTAACACAATAGAACTTTATAAGAAAACATTATCCAACTGCCTATTAAGGTACAAACCAAGTGATCTAACCCAACATCTCTCTAATTATGACACAAACCAAGGTATTTACTTTATCCAGATCACTGCTGCACTGCTGGTTTATTCAATATAGTAGTTACTACAGCTACTATAGAAATTAAACATGACTAAACAAAAAATATTCTTATGTCTCTGATGTTATTGTTTCCATGAATTTAAACTAGGCTTAATGCCCAGGAAAGAGAAAGTGGGGAGTTCTTTTTCAAGCATTATCATTTTACTCTATATTCCAACTTATTTGTGCAGAAGACTAAGATGTGGGGAAGAACATATCAAAATTTCAACCAGGCAGCAAGGAAAATAGCAGAAATCAAAATATTTAAATTCTTTGTGATAATCTATCACAATACAGCCCATTCTGCCCCTATAGAGGAATACAAAAGCCTTCTTAAATCTTAATAATAAAAAAGCCAGAATTTAAGAACCATAATAGTGAAGTTAAAAATAAATGTATTATACATATGATGAACTGTAACTTGTTGCAAGGACTTTAATATTCACAACTGTTAGATTTTATATAACAAAGTTTGCAAAGTATTATTGCAGTTCAGCTATATAATTTTCTTGAATACTGAAACTTAAAAATCTAATCTTAAAATAAGTAAAACTCATCTTTAACATTAGTTTGATCATTCGTGCTAAAAAAAAACCCCAACAAAATAGAGGATATCAACCAATTCATGATTTAAAAAATATATTTTCACTGATATAAAAATTTAGTAACTAGTTTCATAAATATGATATTATCATTAGATTCTGTTCACTGGCTGAATGTTGCAGACAAATACTGTATTATTTGAAATGTAAGCCTTAACATATGTATTCATTAAATTTACAAGCTGCCCCAATGTCTATGGGATACAACTACTAAAACTAACCACAAACATGCAGAATATATAATCCAAAAGAAAATTTAGAGGAAAAACAACAAGCTATGGAACAACTGAATATCTCACAATGGTTCTATGAATCTGCATGTGAAGTCTTTAGCTTTGTCTTGTATTTGTGAGTAGTACGTAGGAGTTGGGAAACCCAGCCCATGCCATATTTTATTACACAAGTAATATGAATACTACTAAAGTTCCTTTTGTACTGTGTTAATGTTTTTACTTTGACAATGAACACTGGAAACTCATAAGACTTATAAGACTCAAGTATGGTAAAACTCAGGCCTATCCTTGAATGTTATTTAGCAAAGATGTCACATAAAAGAAGGTGCAGTACAATATATAAATAAGGAGAAAAAAGATAAAAAAGAGATCCAGCAACTCACAGATTTTTGCTTTCTTCCAAGCTCTTTTCTTATGATATGTTTACATAGAATTAATGCACTTGTGGTGCTGAGCTCTGCATCTAAAGCTTCTTTTCAGGCATTAAAATGAATGTGTATTGTTGTGAAAAACAGTCACCACAGAATCCTATACAATTAGTGCATATGTTTACTATCTGGTGAGATCTTCCCATGAACAGAACAAGGGTCAACATTCTTTTTTAAGCTTCAGCATTTAAACACCCCCCCCCCCCGATTTGCAATATACATTATAGTCACTTGGGTTTTGAACTGGATAATTTATTTCATGTCTCTCTCCATTTAGAGGCAGCAGATATATATTTGTCAGCAAGCCATTCCATCTAGAGCGTTTTGGGGTGTTGTGTTGTTATTTTTAAGGTAGATGTTTTCCATACAGAACCAGGACAAGTGCAAATATGGAGGAAGAGGTAATCAAGCCGAACAAGTATGGGTGAAATTTAGAAAATCAGAGAAAGTAAGAATAAGAAACATATATAATACATTCAGTCAACCTTCCCATAGCTTTGGACAGCATCAAGTTGGATACGACTGTGTTCAATGCATCTAAACATTTAACATACTGTTTTATATAAATAACATTCCGGAAGAAGGCAGCTCAGGAAAAGAAGGCGGCACAGGAGAAAGGCTTTTATTGAGCTCTACAGTTCAATGAAAATTATTTGTTTGATGCTATCGTTTGCACTGGTAAATAAACTACAATGGCACAAAAAGTGACAAGGTTGACATTGTACCCAACTCAGCTTCTTTTTCCAGTTGAGTAAATCTTGAAATGGAAACCATTTCAATGTCTATCATTATCATTCCTAGGTTCCCCCAACACACACACCTTCCTTGGGACTTTTAAAAGAATGGAAGGAAGGAAAGCTTATATATTTTTCAGACAAGGACTTAAATTTGGCCCTGATTCTGCCAGGTGTTTGTTGCTGCAATTCCCCTTCCCATACCTTTGGATAATAAGTAAAATGTTTAGGTTTTAGTAAACACAGACACTTCACTTTTCTAGTGCTACCACTTCTATATGTCTTCTCACTATTTCTGGACTTAGCCAGCCCTGCAACAATAACAACAACACTCAATAGCTTCCTATCTCAGAACTTTAGAGGCCAATCTTTCTAGGCAAGAGAGTTAAATCTCAATTATGCCAAATCTGCAGCGGGGAAAGATTTGTTCATAATCATTCCATTTAGCTTTGTTTGGACACAATCTTTAAAGTAGGTAATTCTATTAACTAAAACGTGGCAGAAAAAAATGCAGGTGCAAGAATAACTTCATTAAGCCTAGTTTATTCAGACTGCATTTCTAGTTGCCTGGGATCTTTTTCATTAATCAGAAATTATTTTATTAATTAGAAATAGAAAAGTTAGTGATACCTAATACTAAATACTAGGCATGGGAAATTTTAACAGATTATGTAAAGATCAGGGAAATCTTTTTGCCCAGTGATAAATTAGAAAGCAAACAGATTTGCCTTCATAGTAGCAGCAATGAAAAAATAAATATTTGTATTAACTATTATTTTCTTTTGGCATTTTACAGCGATGTGTTTGTTTGCTTATTTAAATTACAATTATTGTATTTCAATTAATACAATTCAATTAAACAAAATAATTGCACTAGACATATTTTATTAAAATACTCTTTTAACTTTTTTTTAAAAAAACAGTTTTGTGTGTGTGTGTTAATACATTATTTGAAGATCTACAGCAGTAACCAATTAAGGAAATAGAAATATCCTAAATCAGGTTTTTAATGTATATTATTAGTCTGCTTTTTCTACCCTCCTTTGTCTACTGAAACAATGGATAGAATTACAACAGCAGACAATTTATTTACTCTATGAAGTTTTATAATACTATATTGTAAATAACACAGCAACTAACAAAAGGGAAGATGTGGCTAATAATCATGGCTACGAGACAAACACATGTGGTTTTCAGACACACTACGAAACAAGTAAGGCTTTCTTCCTCCTTCTAGTTACTCCAAATATATTGCTGTTTGTATTTTACTGTTATATTGCAAGACATTTTAATTACTATTTACTTGATGAATTAATATAATCATAAACAGAAAACAATTGATGTTGATAGCCTTTTTTAAATGTCCAAAATCTATATTAGGAGAATACCTGTTATGAAAAATGCCTCATTTTCAAAGAATTATTGTATGGGTCAGTGTGGGGTGTGTGTGGGTATTTACAAATGTATACATACACAACCACATTAATTTCATTTTTTAAAAAAGAGTATAGATGTTATCAAACAATACAGTGCTTAGATTAGATGGGCCGAAATGGTGGTTCAGGTTTTTTGGCTAAGCCCATAACTGTGTCTTATATGGTAAAAATAATTACCAGATAAAACAAACTCTTCTTTTTTTACAAGAGCTAAGGGTAAATAGTGCAATATTGCAAATGAAACTGTTGCCATACTCATATTGCCACATTTAATAAAATATAATAAATGTTTTAAGTATATGACATTGTTTAATCTATAAAATACTTTTTATTTATTCCCAGCTGCTAAATAGCCTCTGGAAAAACATGTGCTCAAGAGTGTGAGAAGGGAAAATACTTTACAGAATAAGGGAAGAGCCACCATTAAAAAAATGCTACATGCCTTTAAAGCTTTGTTCGTTTCCTCAGGTGACTGTAGAATCTAAACAGGATTTAGGTATTCCCATGACATTGATATCATCCTATCCACCCCAACTCATGAATGAGAAGATATAAGTGATTCTTAGCTGCACTAATATTACATTAGTGTTTCTGACATCACCTTTCTAAGGTATATAAAATCTGTGAGCTTTGACATCTTTACCTTCAATGTTAATAAAAACAGGGTAGGGATTAACAACGGGGACAGCACATTTATTCTAGAGGAACTTTAGGCCAATTCCTCTCCATAATAGTGAAAATATCCTTAATAAATAGAGTTGAGTTCATAGTAATGCTGGTTTTCTCTTTGCAGGTGATAAGCAGTTATGAGAATGAGGAAGCACTTTGTTACATAAGTAAATAAGGATTTCTTTGTCCCACTAGAATATTGTTAAATAGCTTGTGCATAGAAGGCAATGGAGAGAACTAAGATTAGGATCCAAGGAACCACACAAGTTGTCCATTACTTCTGAGGCTCTCATGAGTCCCCTTGCAAATGTTGTGAATCAAATTTGAAAGATCTTCAAAGAACATTGCAAGGTGATACGAGGCCTGCTCTTCAAAGGAAGGCATAAAAATAAAGTAACTATGCTTAAAATATCTGTACACTCTCCTATCACAGGCTACAATTTTAAGCCTTCTTTTCTGAATTATTCTGAATTCAAACCAACAGGGGCTAGTAATTCTGAACGAACATGACTGGATCCAGTTACAACATGCCTCATTCAGAATGGATATGATTTATGATTTAGTTCTGCAAATAATTATATATAACTATTGATTTTGTATGCTCTAATTGCTAATTATAGAGAATAATTTCTAGAAGGCTACTAATTTGTGCTGAGGTAAAAACAAAAAGAATCCTGGGACTCTTTAAAGGGCAATACCATAAAGAGCAGTACATTCTGTGGATTAGAATGTGCTTTGTCTAATATTTCTGACAAAGCTTTTGCTTCCCAAAACCGATCTAGATTTGAAAATCCACAATATTCTATGTTTGTAGCATTATATAATATGTAATTTAATATTAAGAGCAGCTTTTTACCGGACTAAAATATATATCAGCAAATCTTAACTTATATAAGACAGCAGTAGTTTGTAATTCTTACCTAGAATAAGTCACATTGAAAAATTGAACCTTGCCTTCAAGTAAGGATACATAATCTTGCATTTTTTTTTAGTCAGTCCTAAAGTAGTAATTTCTGATTAAGTTATGTCCTTTTGGTAATCTCTGGGATAGTCAGCAAATGTACCACTTTCCATTGCTTGAGATGTGATAAAAAGTAAGCAGAAATCCATACTTTTTCCCTTCATACTTTCATTATTGCACTGCTCCCCCCCAAAAAAAAATATGATTCATAAAAGGAAATATTTCATGTGTCAAATTCTGCAATACATTTCTTCTATATTTCAGATCATGTTTCCATGAACTGAAACTCAACTAATATTTTGTTCTTTTCCATTTTTCATGATTTAAACCCCCCCCCCCCGCAACATCTAACTTTTAGCCGACTTTTGACACTTTTATTATTAGCTTAATCTTGCCCTACTGGGGATTCTTCTTTTAATATGGCCACCTAATTACTGTTTTGCATTAGGTGTTAGATACTTGCTCTAACTACAGTGGTTTCCACCAAGGTCCTCTGTTCCGGCGGGAACAGAGGTTTAATCCTACTGGTCGAAGGGTCTGACAGCTCCCTATGAAAGGGCTGCTGTCAGACTCAACCTTCGCTGGATTGTTCTCACTTGTTGTACTTAATAAAGAGCTGTTGTTACCGTAAAGCCTGTGTGTGCCTATCCATTACCCAATCCAACATTAATAAGTTGGTTAACCATAAAGTACTATATATGACTTTGTTTCTAATTAATTAGTTGTTTGGGCCTCCATGTAAATAAATAAATAAACAAAAGTTTAGAATAAATAACATTGCTTAAAATCATGTTACTGATACAATTATACCTGGATTAATGTGCTTTCTTTTTTCCTCTGTTCCAACTGTACTAGATCTGGGTTTGTAAAAGTAGCCTGAAGTATATTTTGCACAGAGCATGCAGAATTATTACTTATATGTATGTATATATGTATGTATGTATGTACAGTATGTATGTAGGTAGGTGTGTTTGTGTATGTACAAATCTACAGTAAGTCTGAACCTCATTTCACAGTGATCATACTATTAAAGATTGTAACAATCCCTTTGAGATTATTATATAAGAGACTCTTATCCTGGTTTATTTCTTTGATGGCCTGTTTATATTTCTAAACACACCTTGTAGACTGGAGGAGTCTACTTTTTCTCAACTCCAACTCCAAAGATGAGACTTAGGCATAGCAGCAATTCAGTTTCTTCTTTCCAAGTACAAATTTATCGTGATTAAAACTGGCCATCTATCTCTTGGGATATGTGGACATGACTGCAATCAACAAACAATATGATATTTACCTGGTTCCTGAATTTACATATTCACTGTCTTTTTTTTCTAAAACAGCACTTATTCACACCAAGAGAAAGTTTATACATAAACATTTATCAAATATTATTGAAACCTAATAGGGAATCTGTTAACACAAATCCAGATGCCAGTCAGAATAGGAAAATTTTCTATCAGAAATTAATGTAATTAATGATGATGTCATTCATATATGATGCCCTCTACTTGTAACACCCAAACTTCTGCCCACATCTTTCATCTTTTATCTTTCACTGCAAAAGAGAATTTCTTGAATAAATTTAGACTCCTGCTTAATCTAGTCTGCTGTATCAAAGACCCATCACCATATGTGCTGTCTGTCACAAAATGGGATTATAAGAGATTTTTATTAATTATATAGAGTTCAATGGAGTTGAAATAGGAATAAGACATTGTTTTATTTAAATAAGTAGTTGCATTGTTTGAGACTAGTTGGAAGTTCTAGTTGTGTTTATAGCTAGAAGTATAACATAAAAGGCTTTGTTTGAGGTAGAGGATATCTGGTTGATTATAGTTGGTATCTGTATTTGGTAAACAGAAAACACATGTCAGGTCTTTTCCTTGTTTTCAAATTAGTCTTATTTGCTTTTGCTTTCCCCCCCTAATTTCACTGGCAGAAATGAGAAAATTGCTATTTAGAAGGAACAAGAAGATAGAAACAGCTCAGTGATACATTTCTTTTTCTCTATATAATATTCTCTATCCCCTCTACATACCATTTTAACTACAGAGGTTCTAGACTATTAGGTAGAGGTTTGTAAAATGGAGCAATATTTCAACATTTTCTAATTCACTCATCTGCGATTTAATTTGAAGCAGTGCAGTTCGTTTTATACCAAACTAATTTTTCTATACAGTACATAAATCTGCACATGCATTCATTTTTGCATGTGTTATTAAGCATGTTTCCAACAATGTTAGATAGCAAGTCAGTCAAGTAACATTGCCACTGATTGCCACTGATTTCAATGAAATTTAAATTCTCCCACATAAATCCATTTCAAAGCCTAAAGTTCACCAACCTCTTCCAAATGCCTTTGGAAGGCAGAAAAAGGTTTTGTGTAACCCTTTGATCATATGAAGCATCCTATTTGTATTGAAGTGAGGTGGGGAAGCTCCGGATCTTAAGAAATTAAATTTAAATCACTCCTTAAATTGATGGATCGCTAATAAGACAATTAATTCATTATAATGTACACTCTTATGATAATGTTGATAGGTTCCAAGTGCACTGAAGAGAGAGAAATTGTGCAAAGACTAAACAGAGTACGGACAACTTTATCCAATAAATATATAATTCCATTAGGATATGAATATTCTTCTCCCAGGCACTTCAGGACACTTCAGTAGTCTATTATTGATCCTCTGAGCTTTCTACTATGTACATCTATTATACATAAATTTATTACACAGATTGTGTCTACTAACACTGCACATATATGAATAATATTGAGAGGAGTCATTAGTAACTATATGTTTCACAGCTTATGAAAGATATAAAGAAATGGGAGAAGAAAAAACTTAAATTACTCTTATTGGATCCTAGATATTTTAGGGGTTATCAGCAATTAGTTAGCAAATATTGGTCTCATTAAATATTATATGCTATTTCATCTGACCTAAAAACTACTCAAAGACTGTGTTTTACCTAACAATGATTTGCCCGACCCTTTTTTACCCTCTGACATTGGTAAAAATATAGAAAAATTATTCATCTTCATGTAAAACTGACATCTTCTCTAACCAACAAGGCAACCATTCTTGTATTAACTTTTAAAGTCCCAATCTCTAATAAACAACACTCAGGGCAAGATAGTTTATCTGACTTGGCTATTCCCATGAGAAATAATCCTATGTCATTCAGCTAGTTAGATGATGAATGCTAAAATGCAGAAACACTTTACTATTTCATGTAGTTTATTTAGTTTGTATTTCGCAAACCATAGATCTTCTTAAGAATAATATATATTTTCCAATATGTTTTCCACTACTCCTTATCTTTTTCCCAACTGCATTGGTGTTCCTTGCACTAACCCAATATTTCCCCCCCCCCAAAGATGAAGGTCAGAACAAACAGTAGGCTTTGTCACCCTTTCAGATGAGACACAGTTCAGATAAAGTTATCTAATACAGTACAGAAGATGATTTACATGACCCTAAATCATGTCAATAGAACACACACTGGATTGGGGGGAGGAGCCAATGTCACGATGATACGGATGTGCGGTCTCGATGCTCTGAGACCGCAGGTGTTACTTTTGCCACTGGGTGGTCCAATTGGACTTAACCATCCCACAGAGATGGTGAACAGGAAGAATACGTCTTGCAGATCTCAGGGACATCGCAAAGTCCCTGATCGATCCAAGAGAAGTTCTTCAAGACAGCGACAAAAAATCCAGCCATTAGGCTGATGAAGTCGGGGAGGCTCCAAAACGGAAGGATACGGAAAGAGAAAATGTTTTCAGCTGGTAAGGAATTTTTACCATTTTAAAAGAGACTGCCTATAAAAAACGTAAAATTAATTTAAATAGGAGAACAGAAGAAATAAGCAGCAGAATTAAGTTTGGAATGGTTTTGGACAGTGGGTTATCTTACTTTTTAAATGCTATGTTCATGGATGGAATTTATGCAAGCCTTTTAAAAAGAATGGATTAAGTTTTCTTCTTCTATTTTTTTTCTTTTATTATTCTTTGTAACCTATGGACTAAAATTCTCCTCTTTCATTACTGTGGGTGTTCTTCTAATTCATTCAAGAATCTGACTTTTTTAAAACTTGAAATACAAAAAAGATACAAAAAGAAACAAAGAAAATTGCAACAATAACACTGCTGCTCGGACGCTGGAAGTTTGTGTATTGGAAATGAAACACTCTTACGTTTCTCACTAATTATCTGGCTTGGCACTCCAAGGTCTCACTGCTTGTTTATAGAGAGTGATAAGAAGAAAAGCATACAGATGTCCCTTTGAAGTATATCTTTAACTAGAGAAAAGTGAAAATAAAACATTATTGTGAATCTATGCTTAATCTTGTTAAAACCTTCCAAGCTAGAGCAGCAGTGTTTGTTAGCTGGAGATAAAGGCACAATTTCAGAAGCAGAAAGAAACTTTAAGTCTGCAAAAGATATTCTTAGAAATACAGAAATTATCAAACACATTTGAGAGGATAGAGAAGAAGTTGGAAGACAGAGTATCTAACAGTAAAATATGATGAAGAAGTTGGAGATGTTTATCAAGTGGAAAAAGTGATGGTTAGAATCCTAAAAATTGAAGCGGAAAATGATTATAAAGAAATTAAATTTGCTGATATGGTGATTGGTTTGTCTCTGAAAATGAAAAGAGTGGAATACTGAAAGAGGAATTAAATGAAGCGGAAATCTACCCCAGATGGCAAGACACAAAAGAAGAAAAAACAAACGAATTTATGGATTTAAAGAGAGAAATTTTATTAGCAACATCATTGATAACACTACTGACAATCAAAGACAAGCTGATTAAGGAAACAGAAGAAGGGCATCGAAATTACATGAGAGATTTTATAAGCAAGGAATTGCTAAGAGGAGGCCAGATAAATTTGATTAAGGAGATGATTAGAGGACTGACATCACAAATGGCAAAAGATATGAGACTATTTTGCTACTGGAAAGATACAGGTTGATAGATGGAAGAGTATAATTTAAAACTAGTTAAACTTAGTGAAATTTAGTGACAATAGATATAGTTAAATAAATAATTGATAATGATAATAATGTATACAATGTGTAGTATTATGTTAAATAATAATTGGATATGAATATTGAATGGTACCCATGAAAGGAAGATTAGAAATCCTTTTGGATTATATATAAAGATTAATAAAAAAGAATTAAGTTAGATTCATTTAAGTCTTGTTTATTAGGGGGGGAAATGTTATGATACAGGATATAGTTAAATAAAGGATGGATAATGATAACAACGTATATATATGTATGGATACAACATAAGGAAACTGGATGAAAATTGTAAACAGTGATTTGGAAAGGAGGATTAGAAAATTTTGTTATTAAATATTATGGATGTTTAGCTAGAATAGACATAAGGATTCAGTGCTATTGGAGGATTTTGGAAATAGTAAATGAAATGCTAGTATGTGGTTATGTATTAAATCTTGGTATATTTTATGATGAAAGACTTTTAAACAATTATAGTCAAATTAAAATGGAGGTACGATGATGGTAACATGTATAAATACTGAGTTAAAATACTTGAGTTAATATTAATTATGCTTGATGACTATGGAAAAGATACATGAAAGCCTTTTGTAACCAACTGATACACTTTCTACAGTATGTAAAGAAGGAAGATTTTATGTGTTGTGTTTGTTTTGAAAATAAAAAATAAGAAAAATTATTAAAAAAAGAACACACACTGGATTACTTCAAGATAAATACTGTCTTCTAGTCCATCTCTGAAAGCCTATTTTGTTATAGTTACTACTAGTAACTATGGTAGTAGTACTATGGTACTACATAGTAGTACTATGGTACTACTACTAGTAACTACTACTAGTAGTAACTACTATTAAATATTACAATTTTTAAATTATATCTATCTATCATCCATCCATCTCTCTCTCTCTCTCATGGTTCAACTGCATTCAACTAAAACACAACATAGAATGAAGCTATGAAAGCCTCATAGAAAGAGAACAATTGAGCAAAAATGCTATGTGATCAAAATAACACTGTGTGCAAGGAAAGAGGATTGTTGTCCCATTCAGTTTCAGTCCCTTGCAAGATCTGCCACCAAAACATAACAAAATAAAGGAAGTGGTTTACTTAGCAGCATTACAGCTGAATTCTTTTTGCCTTCTCTACTCTCTCTGAATGACTTCCCGTAATTCCAGTGGACAACAGTAATATGCTACAGCCACCATTTGTATCATAGATAAAAGCTAGCCTCTATCTTTATGTCTTTATAAAACAACAAGGTTCCACAGAGAACACACAGAGACGTCAGGAATCTGTGCAGCATGTATGTGTTTTTCTACATATATCCTAAGCTGTACTTTGAGAAGCATTTGCTAGTCTAATACAATCATCAGGCTTAGGTGGTTAGGTCAGAAAAGATTAAGACGAAAGGACCACTCAGCAGACAAAAAGCTAAGGATGACAAACATCCAGCCTAACTAAGGCCAAGGCATTTTATTTCTATTTATTTTGAATGCCACATGCACTGGGGCGAAGCTAATAAATTACATGGGAACAGGGACAATAGCAATGTTATAGGACAGTGTGTTACCATTACGAATATCTTTAGAAAATGGTACTGAGATTGACTTCTGAGAACGTCAGCTTTTAAGTCAAATTAGACTTTTTGCAAATTAAAAAGATACAAAGGTATATCTGAAGTTTAAACACTGGGGGAGGGAGGGCATTTGCTTTCCATAGGTTAAAAATGTTTATCTATTCATGACCCTGGTTTTCAGTGTTACAAACTATTATCTAAGTTAGGGTCCTTTGTTTCTACCATGAAAAAAGCATTCCAGATAAGGAGACGGTTTTCAAAGGCAATGCTATTGTAAATAGAGAATCTCATTTAGGGCTTTATGGAGAGAATGAATACCCTATAATGGTTAGTGACTGAGCCAGATTGGGAACAGCGAGAGATTTTCCTTTGGCCATAAACAGTCGTTTCATGAATTTGGATCATTGACATGCCCACTATGCCAGGTTGTTATTATGGCAATAAAATGAAGAGGGAATGCTCAGGAATGGAATGGAGTGAACATACTGATCACTTCCTTAGACTGTCAGACTACTAGTCCTTCAAGCTAGTTTCTGCCTAAACTGACAAACCGCATCTCTTCATTCTTTTACTCTCCCACAGCCTTACTAGGAGATGTCAGTACTGACAGACAGATGTGCATTCTGCATCCATTTTCCATACTATTGATCAACAGGTTTTCCGAAAGAATATCTCTGTCTTTTCACCTCTGTACAGATTAACCAGAACCTGTCACATGGTGATATATTTCAAAAGATCCAGCTACATTTTTTCTACTAAAGGAAACAGTTTCCCTTTCAGTATTCAATTGTGTGCATATTAATGGTCTAATGAACAAGGCGGAAAAAAAATAAGAGAAACAAGTTTCTCTCCCCTCCCACTTTTATCAGCCATGTAAATTCCAAAACAGAATGTATACTCCGACAGCGAAATAAAAGTTTCCCCTTCCTAATTGTTTTAATATTGCTCTCAGTCTGTATATATTAAACAAATGGACCAATTTCATTTTGCTGACTCTAATTTAATTCTTAACTAAGTTAATTGTGTGATTGTTCAGAGAGGAAACTTGTGGTGAATTTACTTGAGAGAGCTCCCCTGGGATGATTTTCTCCACTTAGGGCATCAGAAGATATCATGTCAATATCCATTGCCATTCCATGTTGAAGGACACAAAACAAGGAGCAGTTAAATTGATTTCTGGAGGGCAAAAAACTGCCTTCTTCAAGGAAGAAAAATTCACTATATACTAGCAGTAATGTAATGCAAACTTATTCAAAACTATCAAAATGCCAAGGAATAGGTCCCTATGAAGGAGAAAAGTATCGTATACTGTAAATTTGAGCTATGCAATAACTTGTACCAAGAGATTATCTCATATGTTTTTGTAGATTTTTATGGGTACAGGTATGCAGGTAGTTACAGGTATGCAGATTTTCATGGGTACAGGTAATACACCAAGACCTGCATATGTATGTATGTATGTATGTATGCATGTATGTATGTATGTATGTATGTATGTATGTATATAAATTTGCTTATAATTTATACTTGTATCAGTGATTACATGACCTCTGTAGATGCCCTATGTTAAGCACAAATAAATAAAATCCCAAAAGATTGGGGAAATGGATGCTTACTAAACATGTTCTAACGAAACAGCTTACAATTATATCATGGAAGTATAACTAATAAAGAAAAGAGGTTTATTACTTAATTAAAAAAAAGAAATCCTGGAATTTAACAACCTGATTTTTATGAACTGATTAAGATGGCCATTTTAAAGAACTTCCAGTTTTAATTTATACAAACCAAGCTGGGACCTCATGAAATGATATGAAAGGACCATTGTTTTGCTATGCTGCAGAAAAAGTTTGTTGCATTATAATTTAAGGACAAGGATCCTGTTCTACGTTTTCTATATTTCTTTATAATTCTATACTTTATCTCAGATATATAAAACTATATAAAATCTGGCTTCAGAGCTATTTACATGACTCTGATTTGATAAATTTAAAAACAAGTTACTGAAAAGGCCTCAACTACATTTAATTGAGAAGATCTCTTATATCTATGTATTGCACATACCTGTTGACATATTGTACACATTGTATAGACTAATGAAAATCAAATAATACACATTCTTTCCAAGTCTATATAACATATACACCTTTTTTGCATGTATCCCTAATTTTTAAAGAAATTGTATTTTAAATATCCAAGGCATTTTTTTCTTTTAAAAGATCTTACATTTTCTTAACCAAAATTTTCTTAGTTTATTTTTCAGTCCTCTGCATCCAAATACTGTACAATCTGTACTAACATATGAAAGTTAAAGTGTCCTATTTTGCTACCACTAATGGGGCCTAATTTTTGTCCAGAGCAATATTGCTATGCAGCATTTAAAAAATAACAGTTTGCAGAAACAACAAAACCAGAAGTCCCAATTTAACCAAACTAATGCTAACCATTTAGATGATATTGAAACAACTACTAGAGATAGTTAAAGATTGTTGTTGATGTTTTGTCTTACACTTATCTCTTCCTAAGTGAGTCAGCAGAAAAGTGTGTGACATTTCTGACGATGGGAACCCATTGGTTAGGAAATAGGGATGCATATTGTAGTTTGTAAAGTGGCAACCTGGCCTACCTAAAGAAGTGGTATTAATTGTAAGAAGGATTATAAGATGTGTCTTCACTCCAATGAGTTTACAGTTCTGTTAAAGAAAAAGGAAATTACCTAATATGGGAATGCTTCTGGTTTTAATGGTGCAAATTGTGTGAGATGTTCAAAAATGTGAAACATAGAATCACTGTACATTTTTACAGAGTGCTTTGGACACTCATGTACACCAGTTAGTTTTCTTATTGGACAAAGGGGAACAGAAATTAGATAGCCAAATTATAGTTTCATGGAACGTACTCAATGTCAATTAAAAAATAACTAAATACAAGAAATCTGCACTTTTGAACTATAAATCGTTCAGTGAGAATATAAAGGTACTGAACCCCCTCCCAAAAATCAACCAAACTCACTATGACTTTCAAGCTAATTCCCAGATTTTCAAGAATAATACATTTAAAATGTTGAAGTTTATCATTAATCAGTTCAATTTATTTCCATGTAAACCAGAAGCTTACACAATATGGCAAAATCAGTTTCTTGGTGTAGCTTTAAAAAGGATGAGTTAGGAACGGCCTACATAAATTTTTGAATGAATGAACTGAGAACTGAACAAGGATGGAGTTAGGGGGAGTGATAGAAATTAGGATACAAGAATTTGTCAGCACTGATAAGGTTGTAATTCTCCCTCAACCAAGGTGAAATAAATATGCATCTTTCGGTCAGTAGATTTGCTAAGAAATATATTCATCACAGTTGGATAGATTTATAATCCTGCTTCAATCTGCATCAAATGCAAGGGAAACCTATTCTTCTGGTATACTGAATGCTCGTTGTGAAACCGTACCTCTCTTTTCTTGAAGCATTTTTTCATAGATAGAGAAAGATTGATGACGGGAATTTCTTGAAATAAATAAAGTGGTATTTTGTCAGATAAAGAAGTGCAAAGTGCTTGAAGGGAAAAACAGCCCAAAATGAGCAAAGCAACGCAATAGAGAAAAGACAGAAATGGCATTTGATTACATATGCCATTAAGGAGAATGGTGGTGGGGAAGCAAACTTACAACTGATGGCAAAATAACTACATATCTTTTCATATATATCTGTTTTACTTTACTTCATGCTAAACAAACAAAGAAATTATATTTCCTAATATTATTTGAAGGCTTTATCCTGAAACAGGTTTCACTGTGGATAATGGGCTTTCTCCCAAGTAAGAAATGTCACTTTAATTGTATTGAGATTAAGCCCTATGCCTGTTATCAAATTCCTTCATAGTACCAATATAAAAATGAATATCAAAACAAAGGAGATTTATAGCACATCAAATGCAAGTTTCTAAGGGGCCTGCAAAGTTCTAGCTTATTTCCCCTGCAAAAAACTCATATAGTTCATCAACGTGAATGTGGTTAACTAGGGTAAAATAATATTCTAAAAATATTTATTCAATGCAATATATTCCACATTTCTCTACCAAAAATACCAAAATAATCTGGATAGTTGATATTCTGCCCTTCTGTCTTAAATCAAAGTTGCAGTCCTATGAGATGTACTTGTGAATAACTCTCATTCAAATCAGACTGACTTATTTCTAAGAAACCGTGAATAGAATTGGTATTGCGTAGCATTGTATTTCTATATATAACTATATGAACAATGTTTTTATCACAATAGCAGATGATGTTAAGTATTGTCATGTCTAAGTCTTTCACACTGTAAAAAAAAAGCATGGCCCAAGACAATGCAGTAAATAGCAACATATTTGTAATGCCAATAGACTATAAAAGCATTAAAAATCATTCTGTATATTATCAGAAATTGTGCATTATAAGATAATGATTTCCTATGCAATTAAGGGCCAAGGTGCAATGACAGCAATGGTCTCTAATATAAGAGATCCTTACTTTAAGTCTGAGAATCCCAAATGTAACCATCTTAAATATACCTTAGGGTTAAATATTCAATTAAAGATCATTATGAACCCAAAATTAATTGATCATTTCTCACTCTGTTTATTTTTAACTGACCAACAAAACAAAGGGATATCTTCCTCTTTTTAAAAAACTGATAGAATATGAAAGCAGGTTAATATCTAATAAATGAATTAAATTTGGTTTGCTATATGAATAACATTCCAAACTTCTCTAGATTTTAAGATAAACTGTGACTTTTCTGAAGATATTGACTGAAGGTAACTACAATTTGTTTCTAAGTGATGCCCAGGTACCTAGATTTTCTTTGTCTCAAGTGAAATCTTCTAACCACTGCTTAACCACGGTCTCAAAGCTACAGAGGTCAGTAGAAAACAGTCCCTTCATGGTGTAACTATGTTCATGGCTGCAATCTCATCCAGTTACAATTGGAGCTGAGCTGGGTTACAGTTCAAAAACACGATATACTCTAATAATGTAATATCTGTAAGCAAGATTGCATCTTGTTGATAAACCTTTTTGTTTTATGGATAGTGAACGAATCCCATGATTTGGCCTAATTTTTTTTCCTCTGTGATAACAAGTTTGCTTGCAGAATCAGGAAGCCTATTTAAATTGCAATTGAACAATACTACTCCTGGGTTAGATCTTTTGCTATGAACTAACAACCAGTCTGGGGATAGGAGCTGCTGCAAATGGAAATCATGATGTACATTAATACTTCGGATTTCTCCTTCTCTTCTGCCTGTCCATGTCCATGTTAATCCTAGTCAGTTCAGTCTCTAGAAAATCCTCTTCCAGGTATACTTTTAATCCCTGGGAAGTGGGACCATTCAAATGGTGATGCAGCAAGAGGATTTCAAAGTAGGAGGGTCCAGATCTTTTATTTTGGACCACAGTTCAATGGAATTAGCTAATCCACAAACACCCTTATCTGCCCTACAGTTCTTAAACAAAAATAGAAAGTTGGGCTTAACCCCAGACACCTAATAAGTTATTTCTGCTGAAAAGCATTTACAGGCACATGCCAAACCAAGAAATTGAGAAAGCCTTACAATTCCCCCCACCCCTTGAAGGACAGCCTTCCCTAGCTAATTAAACTGCTCATTTTATTTCCATTTGCAGAAGGCCAAATGAAAAGTAACCATCTCTTTCTGCTTGATTTTTATCTAGTAAATCTAGATAATCTAGTTTATCTATCTAGCTTGCATTCTGCTGAATAGGTGAATAAGTGATATTTGAGAATTATGGGGAATGTCTTTAGCCTAACATCCCAGCATATTTAAAGAAGCATATTTGAAAAAGCTGGGATTAGAAAACTTTCTTTTAGGAAAGAAGTGGCAGGAAAGGCAGACATTCTTACTGAGAGTTTTAACTTCAAATGTGAGTTACATTTCTAGGGAATAAGAAAAGAATGCTGACAATTCTCAGTCAAACTTTAGTGACCAAATTCAGGTTTGCAAGGCAAAGGGAGAATACGATGTGGATTCCGTTTCCTGCTGACTGATTTTTTTTCTATGTTTCGGAAAACACAAACTTGCAATTATGTTAGCATCCTTCCCCTCCACATTTCCATCTCCAAGATAGTTGAAAAAAATAAATCATCTCATCAGTAATTTTTCTCGTTGTGGGTTTTCTCTGGGAAGCATACATTACTTTCTTTAAAGGCCTAAACCTTAGCGATGATCTACCTTGAGAACAACCAAAAATGGCACAAGCTGGCCTGAGCTAGCGAACCTCAGGACGATTCCTTGTGTGCTGCTCCAGGAATAATGGGACTGATCAGAAAAGCAAGGTGCTATTTAGTGGCCTTTTGTGGTAATTCAGCTCAGTCTGTTAGGGATTTGGTGGGGACAGAGGCATCTTTCTCACCTGCATTCTCCCAACTTAGGTGAATCCTCTTCAGCTTTCTTTCCTTGGAGATAGGATCTCTGTGAAAGGCCTCTCTCAGGCCAAATGTAGGGGCCCACCTGCAAGGAAGCACAATGCACTCCACTTTAATGCGTACAGCTTTTGCTGCTGCCGTAAAGAAGAATTTCTGTTGCAGGCATCACAAAAGAGTAAAGACAAGAGGCAGGAAGTATTAAGGCTGGGTGAGAAATATTGAATTTGCACTACAGTTGGAAACTTCTTTCAAGGATACATTGGGCAAGGGAGGAGGGAATAACAAGAGACGAAGTACATAAAGAATATTGAGAAAGTCAGAGTCTATTTTTGTCCATTTCTTCCAAGATACAGTTTTGTTCTTTCAGACTCAGCTTAGCTCAACCTTGAGACAGTTCGCTTTAGCTTTTGACTATGTGTGGCAAGCATTTGAAACGGGAAGGTAGTGCTCTATGGTTTTAGATGGGGAAAATCCTGAAGAATGTGTGTGTGTGGGGGGGACAGAAATAGAAGATGATTTCCCCCCTAATGTCACTTTTCACCTTGAAAAAGAAACACTCCCCGCAAGTGAGCGAGAACAGCACAAAAGTGAGCTTTGCAGAATGATTAACGATTAGCCATTCCCCCACCTCTTCCCTAGAAATGTGGGAGGGGTAGAGGGGGAGGAATCCAGCAGCCCCTATCATGCATCCCCAGCTTTTCCTTCGGCCTCTGTCTGCAAAATATGAGACTTTTTAATTGGGAGAAAAGCTAATGGAGGCTGAGGCCTTCTCTGCACTCCAGATGAGTGAGACTTATGTTCCAGTTTATTCCCTGGAGGAGAAACCCGGTATAAAACTATGCAATCCAGTGGGGAGATTTTGAAGGGGCAAAGTGGATATTTGAAGGGGCAAAGTGGATATTTTTGTTGCCCATTACCTCAGGCCTCTTAGGCAGCTGCTCTTTGTTGAGCAGAGATAGTGGAAAGATGCCCAAATAGAGCAATCCCCTTCCAGATACTAAAAGCATACAGACGAAGAGAAAAACTGGGGGAGTGGACATAAAGGAAGCAAGAATTCAGGATCTGCTTTTGCCCTTTGGCATTTGGAGCTGAAAAGGGGCATTCAGACCCCCCACAACTGCAGTAATTTCACCAGACTGGTAGCAACAGTTGGCTGCCAATGTGAGAACTGAGAAGCCAAGGCAAGAAGCTAACATTGGGTAAGTTGGACTGTTTTTTAAAAGCATCTCTTCAGACACCTGTTGCCCCCCAGGTAAGATTCTTCTGCTCCCCCCACATATGCCTCACAAATAGAGACCCGTCTCTGCATTCCTCGCTTTCTCCCTTCTTTCTTTAATACATCTTTCTCTTAAGAACTGCTGGGGGGGGGTGACACTTTGCCCCCTGCAGACAGGACCTGCTGCTAATGGGAAGGAAGGCAAGGCTGATGGTGCGGAAGGTTGTGTAGGGAGGCAAAGATGCAAAAAGAAACCACTGTGGGCAATGAAAGGCTGGGCTGCAGAATGGAGTGGTCCTCGTGATGTAACCTTTCTCTGTCTACTTCGATCAGAAGTCACGAATCTTGGCTAAGGTTGGGAAGCAAGGATGGGAAAGGAAGCTGAGCTGCTTTTCCCCCCTTTTCCTTTCCCAGCCTTCTCCGCTCACCCTTTAGTTGGCCTTTTACTCTTTTCTGAAACCATCTCAGGTTGTCAAATGGCCTTTTATCTCTGGAGAAGGAGCAGCCCTTAAGCCTGGGCTGTGCCAATCACCCTGATTCCACTGCAGCTTTCTCTCCTGAGCCAGAGGGAAACTCCTGCCTCGAGCGGAGCACTTTCCCCTCCCTATTGGCTGGAGGAAGGGGGATCCTGAGAGTTGTCAATAGTTAGAGAAAGAGTCTTTGGAATATCTGGGTTCCCCCTCCTTCCCTCCTACCTTCCCTCCCAAGAAGGCTTTTGCAACCAATAGGCCCTTCGATTGCGACAACCGGGCATTCCACTGGCACATTGCTGTTCGCCCTTTTCCCTCTCACTTGGTCCGGTCTCCCGACCGGAGCTCTTCCCCCATTTGTCTTCTGAGGCGGTGGGGACAACCATGAAGGGGAAACCTCACGCGCCCTTCTCTCGGGTGGCCACGATAAGGAGAAAGGGAAAGCAATAGGGAGCTGCTTCCAACTCCTCGCCGCGCTTGGTCTGATCAAGGGAAGGCGAGGCACCAGTTCCCGGCGCTAGACAGCGGAGGGCTGAGGCGGCTTCTTTCAGTCCCAGCCGCCTCGGTTGCGTTCTTCGCGGGATCTGGCCTTTTTTTTTTTAAACCAAGTCCAGGATCTCTTCGAGTTGGAAAAAGGGCGACCCATCAGAGGATTACAAGTTATTTAAAAGGAGGTTGGAAGTGAGGCGGAGGAAGGAAGGGCATCGCCTAATACCTGAGGCTCCCCTCGACAGCGGCTGCTTCTCGTCCCCCCACTATTATTTAGGAGGTGATCCCCCAAATCTCCCACCCATTCCCCTTTGGAGATCTCCCCCGTTTTAAACCCAGACGACGTTCCTTGCCTTCTTCTACGGGGAAAGATCAAAGGCACATCAATTCCAATCCTGACGGGGTGGAAGGGGGTGAAACACATCCCACCCTTCAAGCGGGGGGAGGGCGTCCTCCAAACTTTTGCGAAAGTTTTTATTGCATTTTATTCGGCGGTTAAAAATAATAATAAAAATAATTAAAAAATTAAAAGGCACCAACAAATCATCCATGGGAGGGGGGGGGGGGAAGCGAACCGAAGTCGATTCAGAAAGTTAAGCTAAGGAAGGGATGGTAGGGACTGGGACGAGCCGTTTTAATCCTCGCGATACGCGCCCGCCCGCCCGCACACGCACACAGAGGACGGAGTGGTCCGTGGGGTTACAGTGGGAAAGCAAAGGGAAAGCCCAGAATCTAGGTAAAGTCCAAGTCTTGGCGGTCGCGCAGCTGCTGCTCCTTCGGCGAAAGCGCCCTCCGCGAATGCTTTTTGGGGTAAGGGCTTCCCGGCTAGGTACTTATATACAGCAAGCCCAGACCGCAAAAAGATTCGCGAAGGACAAAGTCTCCTGTGGCTTCCACATTCATCCATCCGGCTGCCACCAAAGAGGAAAAAAAAGATGTGTGTATAGATCCAAGGCGGCAGGATTGCTGGTTTCTCAAACACTAGGGAACACCTTCCGCGCCCCCCGTCCATTCACTCACACACGGTCCATCCCCACCGAGTACCTCGGCGAGCCCAAGCCGAGATACCAACTCGGGAGAGTAAAAGGAGGGGAAGGAAAGAAAGGAGGGGTGGAATGGAGGGGGGGTTCTTGGCCCAGCCCTTCACATCCAGCCCCCTCCTTCGCTGTCCCCTTGAAGGGGCCGAGAGCATTGGGTTGCAGAAGCAAGGGGCTCTGTGAGCCAGGCAGTTCCGAAGGCGCTTCCCCCACACCCCTCCATCGCTCTGCTCCCGAGCAGAGGGTCTACCGCTGTGCACAGACGCTGCGTAAAGAGAAAACTCTCCCCCTGAGCACTAAATAAATAGAGACGAGGCCCGCCGCTCATTGGTGCGAGCTAAAATCGTCACTCGCCAATCAGGTGGCGCCTTACTTTCCCCCCCTTGCTCTCCCTCTTTTTTCTCCAAAGGGGAGGGGGAAAGAGAAGAAACATTTCCATGCCTAATTATTCAACAAACCCCAGATAAGACCACAATCCAGTGTTGCTATGCCTGTTAGACGACTTCTTCTTTCTGCTTGTCCCGGGGGTTGAAGGTGGGGTGGGTTAGTATAGACTAGGGTTCCAGATGAAATAGCCATAAGTCCTAATATCGAGTAGCAAGGTTTAAAGATGAACACAACAAAACGCACCCGAAGGACCAGCAGGTGAGCCAAATGGGCATGATGAGGATGGTGGTGATGAGGATGAAGAAAACCATAAGTCAAAAAGTTTAGATCCGTGAAGGTTCACCTGATTCCTTTGCACCGAATCATTCCACCCAAGGAAAGCCCACTAGCGGAGGTCCACCAATGGCCATAGCTGATCCATAAGACTGTCTATTGGAGACGAGGTCCCTCAGCATGGGGAGCGGGGCTAGTTCGAAGGGATGTGCGTGCTATTCGCCCGTCAGTGGCTTCTGAGCGTCTGTCCAACCCCCCTCCCTCCAAAAAGCCCGAAGATGGGGCAAAGGAGTGGGCGGAATAAACGCCTGCCAAGCGAAAAGTTGCAGGAGATGGCATCGAACTGATTTCGCAGCCACCCCCCCCCCCCCTTGCTGGGCAATGAACCCTCGCAGAGGTGCCTGGTCTACAGCAGTGAAAGGCAGCGGACACTTTCCCATGAAGTTCATCGCCAAGTTAAATAAGACAAGATTCTCCTCCGGGGACCCAAGAAACTTGATAGACCCCTTTCTGACTACCTCCTCCCAGCGACTTTCCCCTCCCGCCCCCACCCCCACCCCAAGCGCACCGAGAGAGATTCTTTCTTGTAGAGGACCCGAAAGCTCCTACCTTCGCTGCCTTTTCCTCGGCAAATCCACCTTGACGAGCAACAGCTCTCCAGCAGATGCAGTACTAACGCAGCAGCAGCAGCAGCAGCAGCAGCAGCAGCAGCAGCAGCAGCAGCAGCAGCAGCAGCAGCGCAGCCCCGTCAAGAGGCAAACTCCTACTGAGCGGTACCTGCTTCCTCTTTCCCTTCTAGTACTGCTCTTATTGCTGCGGCGGCTGCGGCGGCTGTAGCTCAGCTTGCTTTGCTTTCGAGACCTTCTGGACTGGGGAAGCGAGGACCCAAGAGAGGACCACAAAGTTGAGGATCCCTTTCCCTTTCACTTACCTCTTTCGCCAGGCGTTTAGCGGCCTCTGGTGAGAATTATGATAGGAATAATCCTTGCTTGGAGGTACAGGCATCACCTCCCCCCAATGTCTGTGCACGCCTGTGTGTATGTTTTTGTTGTTGTGGTTTTTTAAAAAAGGAAACTCGTGGCAAGCATCCCTTCCTCCAGGTATGTATAAACTACTGTAGTGTGTGGGAGGGTCACGATCTTGCTAAGTGCACAAGATTTCCTAAAGATTAACCCTTCCCTCGCTGCCTCAGATCTCTTTCTGCAACTTGTTGCGACAAGTCTCTCTGAGCACACGCACATAGGCACACACACAGAATGTGAAAACCTGACACACACGCGCGCACACACACACGCACAAAGATGGGGGAGCAAAAAAAGGCAGAGGCTCGGAGTCCAGTGCCCCCCTCCCCCGACGCCGTTTTGATTGGATGGTCTTTTCATGTAGAGGGGACGTCTCAAGGCGAAGTCACGATTTCTCCTCAGTTTGGAACCATCTGTGACTGGAGCCATGACGCAGCCAGCACACATTACTCACTTTTACAGTCACGACTTGGAAATCCGTGCAGTTTGCAAGCGAAATTACACCACCGCCATTGAATTATTTAATAAGATCCAGTTAAGGGTAATCTTATACATTGACCTGGGAGATGCCCGTGTGTGATCTGGCAAAAGCGCAGGCAGGTTGGGGAAATCTATGGCGAGAGGATGGGAGGGTGGGAATTGGTAGGGAGCGAAAGGCTTCTTAGTTTACAGACTTAGGATATAGAATATTAGGCACCTAAAGGGTCTACTCTTAGGACCATCCGGCTCTTTTGTGATGGGACCAAGCAAGCCCCGGGAATGGACCCCTCCTTCGATATTTTTAGGACATCACTCAATGTTGCTGTGCTCTTAATACTTGACTCACGTTGTTTCTGTAGCAAGAACTGTCCAAGCTATTTCAGGCAACGCGAGCCAAGACTGCTTTAACAAACACTATTTATCTGTTATCTACTGTAGCATCTTACATTCCTGTCTGCCTCTTTCAGTGTCTGCAGAACCATTAGGTGTTGCTGAACTTTGCATGTGGTAGATGCTTAGTTTCTTCATTTTGGGCTGATTTCAGGCTCCTTCCTAAAGTGTTCACACACCACTCCCTCCCTCCCTTTCTTGTCAAATATTGAGCTAAATGGATCTATAAATGTGAGCTCTGGGGTGACTCTATGGTGCAGATTCTTCTGACGGTGGGGCCTCTGCTAACCAGAAAGGCTTCTGTGGTAGCATGATCAGGACCTAAAAATAACAACCGTGGCTTTAAGAAGTTACCGGGGAATGACTGGGCTTTGTATCCTGTATCTGCTGAATGTACACATTACGATAAATTCTCAGCATTGCTTTGCCTCCACTTTCCATTCTTCCACCAACTCATTTGGTGAGGAAGTCTCTAAGAGGAGTGAAGGAAGGGCAGGAACAACAAAGACATACACACAAGGTAGGCAGGAGATGTGGGCATTTCGGAGGGGTGAAACGAGGTGGGAGGAGAAGGGGTGAGTCCAAATGAAACAACCTATAGACTCTTCTTTGAGAAGCACCATCATCAGGTGTCGGCTCTTTTCAAATGCACGGGCGGGAAAAGGATAGCCAAGTCAAACCAGAACTGTGCTTTTACGCAACTGAGAGAAACCCCGGGATTAGAAAAGGAAGGCTCTTGGCACGCAAATCACAATCTGGGAGAGTCCTGGCACTTTCTGCTCCTTTGCCCCACCGCTATTGGACAACCGGCTCTCCTCGCCGGTCAGCAGAAAGGGGTCTGCTAGCGATTGCTCGGCGAAGTGGTCAGTCTCCCGGGGAGCGAAAGTTAAAGCGGGCTGCTCGCTCTTTCAGCACCCGGAGCTATGGACAGCTCCCAGGCAGAGAATGCTCGGGTGGCTTTCTGCGAATGAGAAGCAGCAAGCTAACCCTTTCAACTGAGTGCAGTTTACAGAGAAAATTATCCTGTCCGCTCGTCCTGTTTGTTTCCTCTATCTTGCTAATTCTCTCTCAAGCTAAGAGAAATCCTACCGTTAGATTGCATCTAATCATCTTTCTGAAAATAGGAGGGGGGAGCGAGTAGAGTTCGAAAGAGAAAGAGGGACTCTATAGCGCCGACAGAGAGGGATCGAGAGAGTTGCAGTTTGCTATTGATTCAGAGATTTACCGACAGGGTGATTCCCCTTTCTGCAAGAATTCCCTGTGTCTGGGGCTCCGTGCATGCACCAAATTCGTTAAACAGACAAGTGAAATCTTCCCTCCCTCTTCCTCCACCCTGCTCCGGTATAAAAATAGAGGCACGAAATAAATCCAAGCATGCACACAGTATAGTCAAGATTCACAGACATATTCTCTGCCGCATGCACAAGAAATATTACTACTTACCCAAACGGGAACTCCTTTGATAGGGATGGGAGGGGAAGAGAGTTGGAGGATATAGGGGAGTGGAGGAAAAATCGTAGTGGTGATTGTTTGGGGGGGGGGAGAAAACATACAGACAAGAGAGAGGGAGAGAGAGAGAGAGGGAGGAGGGGGGAAATCCAACAGTTAATTTCCAGACAGTTGTTAGGCAAAATATACTGCGGTGATGTCCAGGTTTTCTTCCACCCGCGCTGGCGTTTATATACAAGTGCAACTCTCTGTCTATTTCTGGAACGCGATCAAAACCCTGGTGCTATTTTTAGCAAGTGCTGGAGAGAGAAAAAAATCCACACAAAGGCATTTCGCTCGAACGTTATGTCCAAAATATCAAATGTACATTAAGTCTGTTACCTTCCTCCCCCCTCCCCAATTCAGTTTCACCGTTAAGAGTTGTTTTAAGTGCAACATTGCAGAGAATTTAGAGGGGCAATATTGATCGCTTTCCATGTTATCCTACTGCTCAACCTTCCTCCCACCCCACCCCACACTTCACGGTTCTATTGAGAATGATTCTGCCTGTTGCCTTGCGAGCATTGTTGTGTCTCTTGGCATTGTCTTTATAAAGTAGATTCTAACAGGAATAATAACAGTAACAATAGCAACAATAGCAACACGCATACAACAGCCATGCACTACTTTACCAGCATGCACAGATGTGGCTTTTAAGCAAGCTTGCTTGCTTGTCTGAGGAAAAAAAAGAGAGAGACCTCGCACAGAAGAAATTATATTCAGCACAAAGAAAGGTTGTTTTTAACATTCTTCATTCCCCACCCCATTTTTTAAAATCCTTTGTCTGCGAATAAAGCCTCTCTAAACACACACTCTCACACATACACTTTCAAAAACGTGAATGTGTGTATGTACACGATTGCGTTCTAGTAAATCACTAGGAAGAGAGATGAGGGGGGAAAATAGAACCATTAAGACTTTCAGGCTGCAAGAAGGCAGCCTGAGACTCCCTTCCAAGGCTGCGTCAGTTATCAGCTATTGACGTCACGTTCAGATTCTCCTCTTCAGAGGCTCCAGTTCATCATAAAAGAGGTGTATGCTCGGAGCTTTGTGCTTTCAGAGAAGCAATTGAGATCGAGGGAAAAGAGTTAATTAGCAAGAGCCACGTTTTTAAGGGTTGCATCTACTTCTACATTTGCACCGTTCCTGCAATATATATCTATCTATCTATATATATATATCCTATATACATACACACACACATCAACATAATGCACAATGGGAGGGAGGCATTGGAAAAAATGGAGAGACAAAGGTGTTGATGAAAAGCTACCTGTGGGGGGGGGGACTAGATTTATTTAAAACATGTACTCCTGGTGGAAATGACTTGATGAGGATATAATGATTATTATACACCCAATACATACACTCTGCAGAAATTTCATGTGATCCCACCTTTTTTTTTATTCCCATGTGCTGTAAGGTGAAGAATGGGGGGGAGGGGGAATATAACATTTGAGGTAGTATATACTTATCAAGTGAACTAGAGAGTGTGGTGAATGCATTTTAATACACCTCCCTTGCTCTCCCCCACCCATTGAAAAATCTGGAGAAAAAATAGGATTCAACATTTCTCCCTTTTATCCATAGGGCCTCTTATACTGCACTCACACTTCATATTTTTATCTCTCTACAGTAGCAAAACCCATATATTGATAAAGCAGAGATTAATTCTGTATATTTGCAGGCAACCAGCCCTGTCTCCTAGAGTGACACAAAGAACAAATTCTATGGCTCTGGCTTTCTATATTCTGCACCCACGCACTCTGCTTGGTCTCCCACGGAATCAGCTACAGAGAGCAATGATCCAGATTAGAGAGGAGGGGGAGGAGATGGAGAGGCACAGAGAGATGGGGGGGAGGGAGGGAGATTGAGGTTGTAATTAAAAATTATAACTAACAGCTGTATGTCTGTACCCACAAGGTGAAATCTGATGTTTCAGTGGTACACAGCACACGAATCCAGAGGACCAATGTTCACCTATCAATTCAACTTCAATTACTCCAAAAGAAAGGATGTTATTGGGGGGAAAACAGTTTATTTGGCAAATTGGTCATTTCCTCCACATACAAACTCCTTTCCCTCAACTCCATTAAAAGAAATATACCTGCAAAGACCCAGATTACACACCCTGACAGGAAAAACAAACACTGAGGTTGAAAGATAGGTGTGGGTGGTAGAGAGAAAACACTCTATATCCACATGAGTATTTAATCAGAATCTTTACTGCAAAATATGTTTCTTTCTCCTTTGTCTTTTCCCCATCCTCCTCCAAAAATGATAAGCAACTTCAAGGAAGTGTGCAAATATTTTTAAGGATCTTCGGCAAAGAGTTCGTAAATGGATTCAGGTAAAAATGAAAAATGTAGGATGTACGATTAGGAAAGACACACATGAGCTCAAGAGAAACAAGATCAGTGGATCAAATGAAAATTAAATGAAAATTATATATTGTGAATGAGGCACCAAAGGGCTTACTTTTCCAAGAACTCACTTCACACCTTGTCTAGATGAATGAAAGAAACTAAATGTGCAGACAAGATGTAGAAAGCTATCTGTAATCTAAATTGCATGGGCAAACACAGTTTATTAATGATGCCAGTTATTATTAACTTTTTGCAATACTTCTTGCTAGGCACACAATGATTGAAATAAGAAGAGACATTAACATTATCAATGATGCCACAGAAACATTAGGATATCCATATGCACCTAGATAAATATTACAAGAAGGGCTTTTGACTTTAAAAACATAATCCAGCTACAGTCTTTACATTTATGCAGCTGTGATGAGATGCAGTGACATAGCATCTCCCTACATGCCTCATTCAGAACCTCTCTCATTTCTTCATCTCTCTCACATAGAGAGGTCTTCTCTCTGGGAAAGTAGCATACACCAATTAAACTAATGCAAGCTTCCTAAAAAAATCCTTAAATCTGAAACAAGTTTACCAAAATCAGTGTATAAAATCTTTTTTGGGCAGACTCCTCCTCTTTCCTCCTCCTCCTCTCTCTCTCTCTCTCTCTCTCTCTCTCTCTCCCTCTCTCCCTTTTATATAATAAAGTATTTATCATCTTGCAAATAATGGTGAGGGAAATCTTGCAAAACATTCATTTTCTTCTCAGACTTTTTGATGCAAGCTAACGATTTAAAAGAGACTGTAAGATTTCATACTAATTTCTTGGATTAAAAGTTTTACTAAGGTCATCACATGTATGGGAACATACAGCTAGGCCTTCTTCCTTCTAACAAAATATTTAGCATCCAGGTTACTAATTCATCCTTCTATTATTCCAACTCACAAAGAAACCATCCAGGCAATTTTGTGTAAAGTTGATGAATGTACATCCTATGGTAAATTTTAATTTAACCTGATTTTATTGGATTAAAAAAGCAACAATACATACAGAATTACAAACATTATCATTAATATTATACCTGTTACAAATCAAACTGCAGAGTAAAGATAACTTGCAGTTCAGATAATCCAGTTTTAAACTGATCTGATCTGACCAGAGAGTATCCTTCTACACAATTTAAGAAACAGATCTGCTATTAAGCATAACACCACACTTATACATTTTAATGCTCTTTGGGATATTAGAACCCTGGAATGAGTTCATGTTTCCTTACCAGCGACAACGTTACAAGGTTAGTAAGTGGACAGTGTTGGAAGCAGAAGCTACTTGAGAGAACCTCCATCCCACTCACTGAGATCTTTGTCGAGGTGCATTTAGCTTCTGGGGGCTTATCTCTTGATGACTCATACTAGAGTCTTTTCAGTAACTGCCTCATTTTTTTTTCTAATACTGTCCTTATTGAGTTGAAAGACCTCACATCTTTATTGGCTGTTAAAAAGCCAGTGAAGTGCATCTTTTTCAGAAAGCTTTTAATTATTTCATTGACTTTATTGGATCTTTCCATGCTTTGCAATATGTCCAATGTTAATTTTGAGTTTATGTTTTATTATAAACATCTGAGAGACTTCTAAATAATAACATCTCTATTGTATTTGTATCTCACCTTTGAAAGAACAAAGTGTAAAGAATAACTTGTTTCAAGAGCAAAGTGAATTTTATTTGTAGCTCAGCATGTTATGTTTATCAAGATTCTTTGCTTTCCAAAGAATTAAGACAGAAGGCATAAAACAAAATAAATAAAACTACTTCTATGATGGCAAAGAAATGGCAAAACCAAGACCCTCACTTATTCCTCCAACTTAAGGCCATGACCATTCTTACTCAAGTAGATAAATTTATTATAAAAACTATCCAGAACATCCAGAGTAGAGCAGAGGCCTATATGTTTAAAAAAGGAAGGAAGGAAGGAGGGAGGGAGGGAGGGAGGGAGGGAAGGGTATTCCACTTCAATACTAATTCTCTAATGCATTTAAATAACATGCTTAAGTAAAAAAATTAGGCTCAAAACTCTATCAATGTTGGGAAAAAATATGAAAAAAAGCATTTAGAAAGACAGGAAAAGAGGGAGGAGACTTATTACAATCAAACCAATCTCAAAGATTCATCTCACATCAAGGAGGTCTGTATTGATGTATTTCACACATAGTGGTTATTCATCTATTGCCATCAGCTAACAGAAGTACTACAACTGATGGAGAAGCACTGCATTTGCCATCCCTAATATCTGTGGTTTCAGATTGCACTTTGACTTTGTATATCTCCCAGAGTGATATAATTTACCCATCTTACAAATAAGCAAACAGATCAATAAAATTTCAGATTGTACTATCACAATACATTCTCTCCCCCCCCCCCATTGATAATAGCTTATTTAGACTGTTCTAAATGTTTTTTTTCCCATCTAGCAATATTTAACACTGAGATGTTTGTTTAAAATAATTTCAAATCACTTTTCATTTGAATGATTCCAAAGTTGTCACTATTTATTTTCCACCATTTAATATAAACATAGACCACTGGTTTGTTGTTTGTAATTTTAAGAAGTTAGTTTTGATATAATGTAGCATACAGGTATGGATCACCAAGAGTTTGCATTATACCCTTCTGTTACTTATATTTACATACTTTGGTAAAAAGAAGTTACAGTTAGCAATTCCAGCTGAGGAGCAATTTCTTCAAGTATAAACAGCTATCATTCTTTTAAAAACCCCAGTTTTTTGCCATTAAAGATATTTGGGGGTGATTTGGCCTGTGAATTTGGAAGAATTTAGACATGTGTTAAAACTGAATGGAGAACATTCATGAGCCTACTAGCCTAAAGCTGATATGGTTATCATTCATACATATAGATGTTAGTTGGTTCTGCAACTTGAAACCTTCTGTCCAAGAATATGAGTCAGTCATTCACATGAATGTCTTTGCACATTACACATAGCATATAAAGAGGACTTGTATTTCAGAAAAATGTTATCATTAATTTAAATTGCAAATGCAAACTCATCACACCACTTCTAATATGCTGTATCCATTTTGATTTTATTATACGGTACTTACATTAAAAATATATGACAATATTTGTAGCAGATCTTTGGTTCATAAAGCTCAGATCTCACTGGTTCAACACATGTTTGAATGTGCATGATACAAAATCCAATTCTGACTGACTTTACTAGATGAAATTAAGATTTTGGAGAGCCACTGCTGGACAGAGAAAACAATAAGGGTAAGAGGACAAACAATTCAACTACCAATTTCAAGGGAAATTGATCTTTTATTCCAGTATAGAAGAATTATAATTTTCATTCAGTATTGAGAGACATTTTATATATATTAATGATGTCTTTGTTTTATTAAGACATTTTTCTGACATGAGTCCAGGCGTTTAGATCAACCAGTTCAGGCTGATCTACAGTAAACTTTATCTAAGTCTAAGCCTCTAATGAAGTTGCATGGAAATAAATAGTGATTGGGATTATATTATCAACATAATGAAATTACAAAGAGAGTATATTCTTTGATAAGATCGTACCACTTTTACAAAAAAAAAATCCTTATATTTTTAACATTTATTAGTAAATTCATTTTGGTTCTTAATTTATATTAGGCATAATTATCAGTGATAATTGACAGATTAAAAATTCTGTGTAAGTATTTCAGGTCATTTTTGAGAAAATAGTAAAAGATGTAGGTATATATGTATATAAAACAAAAGGATTGCAGATTTGTAGATTCTTTGGAGCAATAAAATTAAGGCAACAGTTAACTGAAAATATCCATTGACTCTGACTAAAGAAATATGTAAATATCACTGAAAGAGAACAATAATTAAATAAGCAAGCAAATAGGCTGCACAAAATATTTAAAATCAGAAATAACAGACTGATACTTAAGGATAAAAATAATTTTGTCTTCAGGAAGGAGAACATACCTCCTTCCCCATCCAACTTACTGGTCTTTCAGTTATTTTGAATTTGAACTCCCATCACTCTGCCAACATTATAGTAATCAGAGAAAAAAAGGAAAGAGAAATGACAAGAAGGCAAGAATGAAAGAATGGTGAAAGTTCATTAAAGGAGATTCTGAAGAGTGAAAGGAGAAATGGACTGGGAGAATGTATCTGGCTTAACCACCTTAGAAATGCTTGTTCTGCAATTCATTTTTTCATAGCTCTCAGAATAAGATATGAGTCGATACGTCCAACATAGGCAAATATTTTTAATCATTAACCAGAAGATTTGTAGAAATACACACATAACATCAAACCTAATTGAGTTCAGTTAGTTATTGGTCAGTAAATGATAGAAAGATGATTTAAAACGTTTGGAGTCCATTGGATTCTAAATGTTAATGGCTGATATACAGATAGTCTTTACTTACTGACATATGAAACAACTGAGCCCAAATTTTATGCTGCTGAGATACTTACGTGAGTTTTGCTCCATTTTACAATCTTTCTTGCCACAGTGGTGAAGTGAATCACTGCAGTTGCTAAGTTAGAAACAAGGTTGTAAAGTGAATCTGGTCCCCCCCCCATAGACTTTGCTTGTCAGAAGGTCACAAAAGGTCATCACGTGACCTCGGGACACTGGAACCTTCATAAATAGGAGTCGGTTGCCAAGCGCCGGAATTTTAAGCACACGGTCATGGGGATGACAGTCATAAGTGTGAAAAATGCTCACAAATCACTTTTTTCAGTGCTATTGTAACTTCAAATGGTCACTAAATGAACTGTTGCAAGTTGAGAACTACCTGTCTATGATTTGTTCACCAATAGAAATATGCAACGCATGTGAACCAAAGACATTAAAGCCACTTTCTTTCTCGCAAAACAGGAAGTCAGGGTGATCTGTCTCAGTTGTAGACACAGTATCTGTGAATTTTCCTTACCAACACATTGTTTATTTAGCACAGGGGAAGCACATTCAGTGGAACATAGTTCAGCCAGACCAATAATACACTATTTTTTCACAAGACTTCGGAGTGGGACTTAAGATATATAATCAATTTTTGTTTTACTTAGAAAATAAAAATGGGAGTCAATATTAAGAGTGCACTTCTGTTCATCAAAAGAAAAGGGTGATTTGGGGAACAAAAGCTATTGTTCTTTTGCCCTCTGTGTAGACTTCCTACAGCTGTCTGACTGGCTACTATGAAAATGGGATGTTGGCCAGATAGACTCTTTTCTTACATACTGACATTTAAGCAGTGAGTGATGCATTTGCAAAATAGTATTTCTTGGAAATTGACCATACTATAAAAATATTTGAAATGAAGAACAAACAGAGGAACAATGGAATGAGATTGAAATCTCATAAGAAAGGAACAATTCAATTACTATGGCGTACACAAGGGTTGGGTTTTTTTAGTTATTTTTTCTTTTTGCTCCATTCAATACATTTGTTTAGATTTTATTATGGTAATGCCTTTGTAGTTTATACAGTTACTATGTTGTCTATTATTTTTCATATATTTTCAGAAACACGTATTTCTACAGAATGCAATGCTAGCCAATATTCCGGGAAATATGTTCTATTAAACTCAGTGTTATTAATTTCCAAGTTACAAAAATGAAGGAATATGACTCATCACGGGAGCAGGGTGGTGTGAAGAATGTGAAGTACATTGACTAAAATGGTTTTAGATGTATAAACACGGCTTCTGAACATTTCAAAATGCATTTGAAACTTTACAACGAAGGTTCTCAGACTGTATAATGAGGTTCTCTTAAGGCTCCTCAGAAGTTTATTTGGGGCTTCTTCAACATGAAGAATAATAATAGCAAATCCATGTCTTCAAAATACAGCTTTTCTCTGTTAGCAAACATTTCTCTTCTGCAACATGCACCCTGGGTTACTTGTGGGTAATTTTCAGCTCAAACAGAGTGAGATCAAACAGCATGTAAACAGAGTGGCATCCTACCTTCTAACTATAGGTCAGGAGAACTCGTAGCTGTTTTGTAGGTGTATCCTGACCTAGATGGGTTACTGATTTATGATACTTGGAGAAAAAAGAGAAATGGTTGCACTAAAGTTGTGTCTTTGGATAATGAATGATTGGAGATTATTTTTTAAAATAAACAGAGAACTGTCCATAAAAGAGTTGATATATAAAAACACTTTCCCTGAAAGTGTTTTACTCAGTCATACATCATCGTACATTTGTACACACAAAATCTAGTCTTTTTGAAGTATTACCTACATTGAACACACATTGAATTTTTCCCAGTTCTTATATAGAAAACTTCTAATTACAGCAATATAACATGGAATGGCTAGAAATCAGTTTCACCCCTCCTTCATCACAGACTTTATTTTTAAAGAAACCCATAGGCTACATAGATGCATTTCCTTTATAGAACTCACAGCCAATCTTTTTTTTTTGACAATACCATCATATATGGAAGGGTTTTCTCTCCCCCCCCCAGACAAGCAAGCAGTTACATCGAGACTGATAATTGCTGATCTCTTCCATTCTCTTGATAGATTTTAATTAAAACCTAGTTCTTTAACATTACTAGGTTTATTTTTCAATGTTTTTGTATATTTTCTAAGTTTATTCATTGTTGTTTTAGTTTAGATTTATTGTGCATTGACTTTCAACAAAAGTCCAATAACAGGACTAAAAATCTCAAAACAAAATACCTGCATACTTACTGTTGGCAGCAAATAGACAAAATATTTATTATTATTTCTAGTAAAAGAGCTAAAATATTAATCCTTGATCAGCAATTCACTTATACTTCACATATTTAGATCAGTGGTTCCCAATGTGGGCCCCATGCCCCACAGGGGAACAATTTGATTTTTAATGGGGCAATTCGAAAATTCTATTAATTGAATTTTTGAAAGCCCGCTAATTGTTCTTGTATATTTGTGATGAAACAGCTTTGTTTAATTTACCAATTGTGGTCTTTGTTAAAGTGCATTTCCTAGTGTCTGGTCTGAAAAGGATATCCCAACTGGAAGTGGGGGGGGGGTAGAAAGCAACTGCCAGCCAATCAGATGTGTTCCCAGTAAGGCTCGTGGGTCTGGCAGAGTCTCTTTTTCTATCCAGTGGGCTTTTCTGCTGGGTGGTTGCAGGGGGAGCTGCTCTGTGGGGAGATAGAGTGGGTGGCTGCTGGGGGAAACCCAGCAGTAAGGATACAGAAACAGGACTCTAGTTTAAGTAAGAAATTGTTAGTTTTACAGTTATTTTTAGTCTGTGTTTTCCCAGGCCGTGTTTTACAAGACCCAGGCCGTGTTTTACAAGACTTTTCTTCTCAGAGCAATCTGGGGCTGGGTCACACATACATAGGCCTTGCCAGGCCTGTGTGATTCACCTCCAACTACTGTGCTACCAAAGCATTTCCACACTAAGCTGCAGATTCCCATTTTCATATTTAGCTGAATGTGACTTTAGTGCTGTAAATGATTTGCTACTGAAGAAAAGAAATTGACTGGATATCACTGAACAAAGACACTTGAGAATGAAGCTGACTAAATTGGAGCCTAATATAAAATTACTCTTGCAGGCATCAAGCAGAAGGATCTCACTAACTTAAATAGACTAAAGCTGCAATCCTACAACATTTTCCTGGGAGTAAGCCCATTGAAGACAATGGTACTTACTTCTGAATAGACATGCATAGGATTGAGTTGTAAATATAATCTTGAGGTGAGCTCAAATTGCATTTTGAATTTGTTAGGTACCTTTATTTTAATATGTATAGTAATTAATATGATCAAAGTATTACAGAAAAAGCTTTCATTAGAATTATTTTATATTAATGCATTTCAGTTCTCTATTATATGTTTTGAAACTTTATTTGCAGTTTTTTTCATATCCCTTGGTACTATTATTTTTAAAGTTCCTCAGTACTTCTATTATCTTTTGTTCTTTTATTTTTCTCTTTCATAGATGCCATAATCTTTGGAACCTTGTTTAAACCAAGTTAATGGCCTTTAGGCTTCCTCCGCGTGAGTAGGAGTTCACTTCTTGAATAGTAAGAATTATATGTCACCGGGGGTGGGGGCATGGCCAAAAAAAGGTTGGGAACCACTGATTTAGATTGAACTTAATTACTGCCTTTAATTTACTATGACTTATATATCAACCCATGATTTTCTATATTGTGTTTTAATTGTCGAGTATTTTTATTTTGTATTTATGTTTATATTTTGCATGCAACTGTTAGCGCCTGGGCATACACAATATACAAAAAACAATAATATGCATGTAATTAAATAATAAAATTGCTTCCAGTTCAGAAAGTAACGCAGCTATTTGCCTGCTCATAAATATTGTCAGTTGATTCATAAATATTCCTACATATAGTACAATCAATCAATCAATCAGATATCTAATGTTGTATAAAGAGAATTACACCTCTACCAAACCTGGGGACTCCATATGACAGTACTAATCCAAAGCACCTACAGGTAAGTTTCAATAAAATCTACGTGACAATAATCTTATTGTAAAAAAGCTAGTTCGATGTACGAGTTAAGGCATCAAACTAGACATGGGAGACTTGTAAGATCTAGTCCTGCCTTAGACATAAAGCCAGCTGAATGATTTTTGACCCAATCACTTTCTCGCAGCCCTAGAAAGGAGGCAATGACAAACCACTTCTGAAAAACTTGTCACGAAAATTGCAAGGACTTGTACAGACAATTCAAGTCAAACACTGAAGGTGTGTATGTGTACACCTCAAACCCTACACTGACCTATAGTCTAAACTGGCATATGAGCCAACATCTTCAACCAAAATGAGAACTAATGTAAGTAAATCTGTGTTGCCGAATTCTAGCATGCATTCCATAAAGATGTGCATCCTAACATTATCAGTTACCACTTTTGCATTAGTCAGAGTCACTACTTTTAATAACTACTGAATAGCAGAATAACAGAGTAGGAAGGGGCCTTGGAGATCTTTTAGTCTAAGCCCCTGCTTAAGTAGGAAACAGGACATTTCTGTGTAGGTTGGTTCTCTCTTTGATTTAACAATATCTAATTAGCAGGGATGGATAAACTTTTTAAATTGAAGATAAGAATTTATCTAGTTTTGTTTGTATTTGGAACTCACTTCTGGACTTTTTTGCTTGAAACTGAAATAAAATGAAACTTTGATTTAGGTTTTGATGATTAGAATGATTTTGTTATTACAGAAATGGTTTCAATTGTTGTGAAATGTAAAGCAACAAGTTGAGGGTTGTTTTGTGTTTTACTGCACTGAAAACGTCTGAAGTCACCATAATGTCTAAGATGGATGTAAACTGAATTCTAAAATTCAGCTTTTAATAGTGGCACATATAAAATTATAGTGAACCTCAACAGCTCAGTGAGGTTCAGAGGGCATTCATTGATCCATTTTCTAGACATAAAAGAAAGTCACTATAAGCATGCAACATTCTTGTTCCACTAGTCTTTCTCAGCAAGATAAGACATGTGTTTAAGTTTCTATTCTTACTAAGGCACAAGAAGTCTTACAAAATGTGACAAATAGTTGTAAGAAACCTGGCTAATAGGACAGGGCCATTTGATTATACTTAGTGTGTTCAATGAACATATATTCAGTTCAAGTCTCTTTTTGTGTTATATACTTAGCTATTATACTATAGTATCAGGAAGACAGGACAAACGGCCTACGGTGTTTATATTTGATTCATATCTTGCCTTTTGTTAATGGACTCTTTGCAAATGTCCACCTGCTTTCCTTAAATTCTCAACAAATAGAGCTACCAAATCAAAATTGTTAAGAGTACAGTTAGGGCAGTAGAAGGCTATGTTTTGAAATGCCCAGCTTCTAGAATATTGTTTAACATAAACCTATCTGGTTTAAATATCAGAATAGGTTCTAGAATTTTTAAAAAATCTACACTCAAATTTACTTGGCTATGGCTTCCACTGATTACCCGGATAATGTAGCACTTTTATTTCTAAATTAATAACCCATCACCGTATATCCCCAAATATTTGGAGAACAGGAAAGATCTTTTCTTAGTTTACTAATTGTCAGTATGTGTACACATGTTCAAGGAGACAGAATGCATGTCTAAATTATATAGTATATATATATTTTTAGAGTGTACTTTTCTATATAAAAACATATATTAAATAAATCCATGACATTATTTTAGGCTTTATTAAAGTTTTACTGTATCATTTACTTGATAGTGTAAAACCTATTTATTTCAGATGTATTTATTTATTATGTCCAAAGTATAAGATTTAAAACCGGGCTCTTTAAAAAAATAATGCTTTTCTTATTATATACGATGTTGTAAAATGAAAAGACTGCTATTATATTTCTGTATACTGAAAGTATTGTGTACCAAGAATCACATTCTTAAAATGTAAAATGATGCCAGAAAGTCTATAGAACATCCAAATTTTGGCTTCCATTAGATGCAATTGACTGAGTTCTTTTCTTAAAGTGTGTGAAATGTCCAGGAATAGCACAGCAATTCCAACACTCTGTTACTTAAGAGTCTACTTTTAATTGCCAGATTGACCACCATCTATTTTTGAACTTTTATGCCACAGTGGGAGATAGATGTTTCATCATTTACTGGAAAAAAAAATCACTTGCTTTATCATGCAATTTTGATTTTGTTTTTATCTTGTAACTGAAAATAAATTACTTCATGATAATGAACTTCAATCAGTTACTCTTCTAGGATTGTAATTCTGCAGAATAGGATGCACCTATACCCATGGGAGGAAAATGGGACTTTAAGAAACATCAGTATTCCTAGAATAACATTTGAAACCATTTGACAATCCGCAAACTGTTAGCTGTTCTAGGCAGATTTATCACTTTGAACTTCGTGATCTAAAAATGTTACGCTTTTGGTGTTTTACTGTTTCGTTCAACTTTATTCCAAAACGTACAAGCTGATCCAAATGAGACACAATTGTTTTAATAATCTAACTGTGGTTTGACTGCCTTGAGTAGAAGCTTTATGGTAATAACTGAACTCATTTGATGCAACTAAGTAGTGATGGAAAAACGATACAAATTAAGTTTTGTTCTCTACCTTTATCATTATCCATTAAGTGATAGAAAACAGTTAACATTGCAGACCACTTGAATGAGAACTGTAGTGGATCCAATTGTTAGAATTCGGATACTGCTTCTTAACATTTGCTATTTCTTCCTTTAATTGATAGATTAAATGGATGGGCATCTGTGTGTAACAGTGTCTCCCAAAGGACACCTATTGCATCCTATGTATTCTCACTTCCCATTCAGTTCAGTTTGTGTTCTTCCAAAGTAAATGGACATAGGATTGTCTTGGTAAGCTGGCACGTATATATTGACATTGCAGTCTAGAGTGGTTTGGTGGCTTATAAAATGGAAAAATGTTCGTGTCCTGGCAAGTTAAAAAAAATACTATGTCATTGACTATGACAGCAAGACTTCATAGAGAATGTAAAGTCTTTGACAAAACTAGAAATATTCTTCTGCATCAAATCTTGACTGAGACATCAATCTTTCCATTGCAATGATTCATTTACTGCCATAGGTAATGCTGTTGGTGCTTTTGCATCCAGTTAATTTTGGAATTCCAAGTCTGTTAATTCCATGTTATGATAACAAATGGCATTATTACATCTATTCAAGTATCAACCTGTGTCTAAGCTTTCTCCTGTCTCTATTACACTTCAGTTCTTGTCCCTGAATTAGAAATTTGTAGCAGATCACATTTCAATGAAGTTGTCTTCAGTGCAAGACACATCTGTAAAGAGTTAGGGTCACTTGAAACATGGTGTGCTATGAACATATCATTCATGATGACAAGAATGTTTCTCCAGTCAATTGAATCCAATTCTTCATGGGTAAACAAGGGTTAATGGACCACAAACATTGTAGCAGAAGTGCAGTGGGCTCCTCAATTCTTGTTTGTCTCCATTGTGAAATCTCTTTCAAATGAACCATGAATGGAAACTTCTCCCAAAAAGCACCTGTTGATACTGTAGACTTATATAGAAAGGCAGCATTGAAGATAATCAGAAATGTATGTCAAAAGAAGAAAAGGTCTATTTCCTGTTTCCATTTGGCTCATTCAAAAGAAAGAAGACCCCCAAAAATCAGGCACATCGACAGCTATATTAGCATAAATCTGGCATTTGTGTGATGTCCTTGCTGCCTTGTGAAGTTTAGAATGGGGAATTCTCTTTCATTTTCCTTCCAGCACAATTTATAGAGGAGGGGGAATTTTGGTGTACAAAGATCTCCCTCTACAGGTGGTTGAGGACCGTGTCTTCAGCAGCATCTTCTTCCATAACAGAAAATCATTTCAATCTTCATTTCTTCTTCCCATTTACCTTGTACCCATCCTTGGGCTTATCACAGTTCTTTATACAGTACAAAAAAGAAAAAGAAAAAAAAGAGCAGTCCTTTTTTTGCTTACCTGTGTTGGGATTCCTCAGCAAACTGCCCATCATTTTTTATGCAATCAGCATTGCATTATGCATGATCCTTAGTCAAACAAGTTTTCTCTTGGTTCCAATGTGTGGCAAAGTACAACTATTACTAAAGTCTACCGCACAACTTAATATATACACATTCATCCATTCCTCTCACCCCTCCCCCCCATTTGGAGTTTGTTTTTTAAAAGCTCCATCGTCCTTAACTTCCAAAGAGGGTATGTATTTTCCACCTTTTGCATTTTTCTCCCGGAGCAAAACCCTTTAAATACCCTGAAAATACAGGCCAGTAATAGTCTGGAACTTTTTTCTCCTTTTTTTTTTTTTTTTTTTTTGGAAAGGAAGGTTTGCTGACCAAAGCTTCCTGCAGCTTTCCAAAGGCAGCCAGCAACAGCGAAGTCTGCTCTTTACAAAAGCATTCAGCCACTGAAATCAGAAAACTTTGTCAAAAGCCAAAAAACCACAACGCACATTCACAAAACAGACACAGACAAGAAGAGACAGTGCACAGAAACCTACCTTGCAACATCTTCTTCACTTATATGTACGGGGCGAAGGGGCGAGTGTGTGTATGCGGGGGGGGGGGGAGTTCACAAAACAACGGGAAAACCAAAAGGAAAAAAAAAGAGGACAGGAGGTAGGGAGCTCAGATCAACTTCCTCCGCACGAGCCTTAGAGCTGGATTTCTAGGGAATTTTGGCGAGGATTGCAAAGGGAGGAAAAGGGTGGGTGGGAGATTGCCTAAATACCACTCCAGCATTTGATGCTGGGCACCCTAGGAAAAGGCTGTGCGAATGTCGCGTAATGTGTGTCTGAACTCTTCCAGGAAGGAGGGGGGGGGAGAGAAGAGAGGAAAGGAAAAATCATTTTAAAAACCCAGTTCGCATTCTCTGCCTGACTTGGAGACAGAGAGAAGCAAAAAAAACCCTCCCACTCACCCTCCCACCCACGCACCCACCCCCACACCACCAATACAGGCACCTCCTGAGTAACTGAGCGGTGCAGAATAACTCATCACCCACGTTCACAAGCCTCCCGCTCGTCCTCCCTCCCCCCACCTCTTCCCCCTCCCCACTAGGGGAGTAAATTGCCAATGCACGCACCTTCGCTAGCTCTATTTATAGGCTCCTAATGCCGAGCGTGTGTTGCATTCACAACGTGTGTGCGCGCGCTCTTGTGTCAATAAAGCTACTTTGACAGGCAAAAGGGTGGTTTTGGGGTGGGTTTTTTTTTTTTTTTTTGCACTGCACTGCGTCCGATCCCAGCTTTTACATTTGTGTGTGCGTGTGTGTGTGTGCGTGTGTGTAAAAAGCACTTATCTTTTATATATAGAGATAATGGGGGAATCTTCTGGAGGATTTGGGAAGGGGGTGTCAAAACAGTCGTATTGGTGAACGTGTTATGGAGGGGGTTATTTTTGCAAAGGACCTTTTCATTGGTGTGTGTGTGTGTGTGTGTGTGCGTGCGCGTGCAAGAGCGTGTTTTTTGGGCGAGAGGGAAGGGTTGGAAAAGGCTCCCAGCTCTTCCCTCCCGCTAGCACAGTCAGTTCCTCCAGTGTGTGCTATTGACCTGCATTGACGTCATTGCGTCATTAGGTCTCCCTTAGAAACACTGACTTTCAAAAATAGTATCAAATTAATTCAACTGGCAGAGAGAGGCCACTAGCTGGAATGAGCTATAAAACTCCAGAATCTTCAGCTTAGCTTCCCCGTGTTTCCTCCCCCTCCCCACAAATCTCCCCTCCCCAAGAAGGGAGGGGGTGGATGGGAGAGAGAGATAAAAAAAGATAGAAGTTAAAAAAGAATAAACTTGCATAAAAATACTCTTGATAGAAACCGGGGGGGGGGGGTAGAGAATCAAATGAGACTGCACGCCCCAGACCAGCCCTCCCCCCTTCTCGCGCTCTAACTCTCTCCTCCCTCCCCCTTCTCTCCTTTTCTGATCTAAAAATAACTCCCTTGCTAGAGCTGACTGCGGTATCTTTTGTGTTGCATCTTTCTGTTTTTAGCCTTCGCCTCAGCCATTGAAGGATGCTCACAGGAGCCCAGGCGCTAGCGCCCCCCCCCCCGTACAACGCGGGGCCAATGAAGGGCGCTGCCCCTGGAGCTGCTGGAGAGGGGCATCACGCTTGGGGTCGGGGGCACAGTGTGTGTGTATGGGGGGGGAAAGGGGCATTGTAGGAGAGTGTTCAGATTTCTCTCCCCTCCCTCCCCTCTCCTCTCCATTCATTTCCTTTGTAGAAAACACACCCCGAGAAAAAAGGGATATACAATTCCTGCCCCTCTCTCTCAGGTCTCACGTGGACGTGTGGGCAAGCACATGCCACCCCCATTCATACAACTACAATGCAACGGAGCGTAGGTAATGTGCAGAGACGGTACATTCACAAACAGCAACGCCGCCTCTTTCATGCAGGTGGATTTCATTGAAAGGACGTTCTAGCCCAGAGGAATTTGAGAAGCGGGAGGGAGGGAGAGGAGGAGAGGGGCAGATTTTAAAACCCTGCTGTGGCTTCTCGACCCTTCTCGACCCTGCTGTGGCTTCTCGACCCTTGAATTAACGTTAGGCGGAAAAACAGAGAAGGGGGACAATAGCACTCCCATTTCCACCTTTTTTTTTAAAAAAAGGAAACATTGCTTTGTACAATTCACACACCAAGACTAATTTAAAGGCATGCCTCCGCCCTCACTCCATAGGGCAGCCCTTGCCAATAATAAACCATGGAGGATGGTGGGAAATGTAACTCATATATATGACACCAAAACATATTGGGGGCAACCTCCCTCAAGAAATAGAAAGTCGGGGATTTTTAATTTTTTTTTTTTTAAAAGCACCATTCTTGAAATGGAGAATTACTATTATGCGTACTACACGTATTACGCAGAATACATTGTATAATGTGTCACCACCATGTACCTCACCTGCTTTTTTTCCAGCATATTTTTTCTAATTATCTGTTTTGGCTTTATGTTGAAGAGTAGTGAGACTGCAAGATGCAATGTGAATAAATTTAATAAAATAATAAAATAAAATCTGTTCTATGGTTTACCATAGACATTTATGATATACATGGCTAACCTCACGATTGGCCTTTTCGGAGGTACAGGAAACATGGAGGCTGTTTGGAAGGATGGTTTAATGATGAAGCAGAACCACTAAGCACATGTGATTCTGGGAGGATACACACACACACACACACACATACATACACCCTCTCTTGGGCCTTGCCTTTGAGCTTCCTGTTTCTGTGCAAGAAATGTATCCTATTGTTTCTCAGACTCCCAGGATTCTTAGCTCACTTTTTAGGCTGTCTGTGTCCCAGGCTTGGTTGAATCTTGCTGGGTGATGCAATGAAGGGGCTTTGGGCAATTCCTATTATGGCGGAGGGCTATTCCTACCTTTGTTGGATCTTGGGTGGGGGTATTTGCTTATGAATAGACCTAGCTATCTCTTTATCTCTTAAGTGCTGACATCTGCTGTGGGCTATTGAGGAGGGGGGGCTATCAAGAGTGAGCCTGCTTCCTGCCTCAAAAAACATGCTTCTCCATTTCTCATTCAGGCCTTTTTAATATTTCCTAGAATATTTCATCCTTCTAGGAGTGGGGTGGGTGCTCACTTTCTACAACCCTAATTGGGATCAGAATTTCCATTGCTAAGCCAAATGGTGATTCAACAAAGCATCATAACAATAATGTTTAATAATAGAAGTTCCAGTTGTAGTCATTAAGCGAGGACCATGTAATCATTAGGCAAACACCTCATGATTTTCCTGTCCTGGGTGAACCACCTCTGCTTAAAGTTTCTTTACTTACCTATCTACCCCTCCCAACTTTGCTCTTTTGGAGGGTCTTGGACAACTCGCCATGGGACAAGTGTTACACCAATATCAAAGAAATGGTGGAATAGAATAATTAAAGAAAGGATGCCAAAGGAGAGAAAAAGTGAAATGTGAGTGACATTAATTCAATAATTAAACTGAATTGTTGAATTGTCCTATAGCAAATTGTCCAGCAGTAACGCTTTAAAAAGTGAAAAAAAGGTTCCGACGATTGCGCGGATCAGCTGTGAGCCACGCGATCGTTGGACCCTCTTTATTTCGCTTTTCAAAGCATTTTTTTCCTGCCGGTTTGGGCGAATAGGTAGGAAAAAAATGCTTTAAAAAATGAGCCGTGCGATCGTCGGAACCAATTTTTTTTTCAGTTTTTAAAGCATTTTTTTCCTATCTATTCGCTCGAACCAGCAGGGAAAAAATGCTTCAAAAAGTGGGGGGAAATTGGCCACGCCCACCTGGTCACATGATTCCCCCAGTAAGCCACACCCACAGAACCAGTGGCAAAAAAATAATAATTTCACCATTGCAGTAGAGTGACTAAAACATTGGTGTGTTGCTACAACATTTATAGTCAGGCCCCTTCATTTTGGACCAACTACGTTTTCTGAGTCATCTTCAATTGTACAGCTGTAGTTTAATAATATGGTGAAAGTGGCATGAGTCATTGTAAGAAGGGTTCCCCACGTATGGCACAACTGATTGTTTAAAGTTTCACATTCTGTTGTACTTTAGTAGCTAAATTGACTTTGGTAGCTAAATTGACAAGACCTACGGCACCAGTAGATAGAACCAGTTCGGGGGCGTGGCTGGCCAAGTTACAAACTACTCAGCCAAACCGGGTCAAACTGGTAGGAACCGATCTCTGGTCAGAAGGTTGCAGAAGGTGATCACATGACCCTTCCCCCCAGGACACCACTAACGTCATAAATAAGGGTTAGTTGCAAAGAATCCAAATTTTGATCACATGACCGTGTAGATGTTACAATGCTCCTTAAGTCACTTGTTGCAGTGCCGTTATAGTTTTGAACAGTCACAAAATAAACGGTTATAAGCTGAAGACTACCAGTATATATATTCCTAATTCTCCGTACCCCAAGATAGTGTGCTTCTTCCTGAGATTCTCTCAAAGGGAACAAATTGTAGTATTTTAGCCCAATTGAAAGGGCAAGGCTTTCTCACTTGTAGAAAAATAAAAGGCGCAGGCTTCTGTCTACCGTGAAGCAAAGAGGTGGACCATAACAATGGTGCTGAATTGATGCAGTCTAGTCTAGCTTTCTGCTCCCATTGTGGCAAACCTGATGCCTACAGGAAACTCACAGCAGGTCATGTGTGCAGTAGTACCTTCCCACTTGGGTTTCCCTAGCAACGACTATTCACAAACATGTTTCCTCTTATTCTGAGGTAACATGAAGACAGTGTGCTACTTGTAGCCATTGATAGCAGTGGTGGGGTGCAGGCGGTACGCCCTGGTACGGGCATACTTGAGCCTGCCCGGAACACCAGATATCATTCTGGTACGGTGCTCTGGAGGGCCCACCTGCCCGCCCAAGATCCTTACCTGTCCTTTAAAGCCCTTGGCGCTTCCCCGCACGATGCGTACAGCACCTGCGCAACGCTCCGCCCAGCAGCTGGAGCATCGCTGAGGCTTGCGGAGGCATCCCTGGCAGGTATGACACATGTGTGTGCTGCGTGGGCATGTGGGCGACGCCGGGCCCGTTCCAACCATACCGATTGCAACAGGATCTGGAACCCACCACTAACTGATAGCCTTGTGCTTCACTCCTCTGTCTAATTCCTTTCAAATTCATCCAAATTGGTGGGTTCCATTATATCCTGCCATTGCAAATTGCATACATAACCGGCCATGTGCTGTGGGAGTAAATACTTCTTCCTATCTGTTGTGAATATCCACTGTTTGGCACTGGATGACTCACAGTTCTCCGATAAAGCCAATCTACAAATAAATAAAGACAAGTAAAGGGTTAAGAATTGGAAATTATTGGCAATTGGCCTCTCTCAGAAACTAGTCTTTTGTTTCTCTCTCGGTACCACTCATCACACACTTAAGACTCATTTAAAAGAACTAGATTTTCCCACTAATAATTTACACTTAAAATTGATGGATCATTTTAACTTACAGTAAAAGAATTAAATGAGTTCTTGCATCTGAGTTTCCTTTTTTCTTGTGGTGGGTGGAGCTGGAAACCATCTTAAATTCAGTGTTCTCTTTGTTTTGCTTAAATATAGCCCATAGTATTATTCATTAACTATTATAGAGGTCAGGATTACAAGTCTCCTCACTCCCATCCCTGCCCAATGATATGCACTGTAGAATCTTGGTTTTTGTTTCAGGCAGTAAGCCACTACCTTCCAATGACAAATGAATAAATTTACTTTGTGCTTTTTGGCATATCAGAGGGCATGATTTTACTCCAGAATCTCCTGATTACAGATTCTTCATTCTGTTTATTATGTATGCTAAACAGGTCTAAAGGGACACGGTGGCTCAGTAACTAAGACGCTGAGCTTGTCAATCAGAAAGGTTGGCAGGTCGGCGGTTTGAATCCCTAGTGCCGTGTAATGGAGTGAACTCCCGCTACTTGTCCCAGCTTCTGCCAACCTAGCAGTTCGAAAGCATGTAAAAATGCAAGTAGAAAAAATGGGAACCACCTTTGGTGGGAAAGTAACAGCGTTCCGTGCACCTTCGGCGTTTAGTCATGCCGGCCACATGACTACAGACAATGCTTTAGACAGCGTTGGCTCTTCGGCTTTGAAACGGAGATGAACACCACCCCCTAGAGTCAGGAACGACTAGCACATATGTGTGAGGGGAACCTTTACCTTTACCTAAGCAGGTCTAATGATAGGAACAAGGATGTTCCTGAACTGCCTACAAGAATCTGACAAACAGGGAGTGGTAATAGTGATAGTGAAAACACCTTGAATGAATCTTGAGTATAATTTCTTACTAATGCAAGAGTTCCAACTAAGTCATAGAGAAGTGGCACACATCACAGTGGGTGTGCCTAGAACACTTGACTGCATTACAGACTGAGTGCAAGAAAGCCATTTGCACAGGAGGGAAGTCAAAATCACAAAGGGATGTGCTTCCTTGGCAACAACATTTACAGGACTGTACTGTGCAATTTAGGAAGATGAAAATAATCAAGTGGAAATCTAAATACAACAAACAGATCCTGCCTGGTTAAGTAATATAATTTATTTATTGAATTGTTGCCATACATACATTTTGGATCTCCTTATGTAGGGTAGGACATCTTACCCTTTCTCTCATTATTTTTCATTTCTCATAATCTTTCAAAGGTTTACAATTTTAGACATAAACTGGAAGGGGGTATTTTTTTTTATCTGCTGAAACGTAGTAATTTAATTAACTCCCTGGTTCCATGTTACTTTATCTATGCAGCTTCTATCTTTTGCCCTTTAATTTTCAGGTGTTGTTCTTTAATTTAATTTTGATCACCGACCTTGAGCAATATTTTTTACATAAATATATTTATTATATCACTACATATTAACCATTTCTACATTTTTATTTAAATAAATGATTAAGGATCAATGGGTAAATACTGAGATGACCTAAAAAAATCGTAATAAATAAAGACAAAAAAAATTCCAGAAAATGATACTTTGCCTTTAATAGAAGATGTGATTTACTGACTACCTGATTTATTAAATGTCCTATAAATATTTTTTTCTAGTTATGGTGCATTGGCTACTATCGTAACTATCATCAGAGAAATTTTGGAAATTATTTGTAGAACTGGTTATGGACACACTGTGTTGTGCATATACACATATGAGTCAGCTTTAGGCTGATAATATAGCCAGAGTGGCAGAATGGTAATAGTATATGACTGGAACCAGGGAGATCAACCAACCATTGAGTAACTTTGGTAGATAACAGCCTACCACTACTACTTTGCAGTTGTGGAGAAAAATTGGAGAAGGGAATAATATGTATACTGTCTTGAGCTCCTGGAGTTAAAACTGGATATAAATCTAACACACACACACACACACACACACAGGGGAGGGCGGGAAGGAGGGAGGGAGAGATCTATTTGCCTTTTAGAATCCATACCAAATTTAGTGGACTTTCCATGTTCATGGTACAAGTTTCCAATAAAAACAAATCCACGGAATAAGCTTAATAAAGCAGCACATATGCAGTACTAAAGGTGCCATCAGGCCTAAGTAAATGGTAGGATTAGGGTTTTCTGTAGAATGGAAAAATTTAATCTTGTGCCCTAAAGGTAGCAGTGCATGCCAGCTGAGTGAACATTCAGCTGAGCTGAAAATTCCAGAGCTACCTAGGGAGAAAACACTACCTGGGACATCATTGTCCTATTATCATTTACTAAATCTTAGAATGAGAGGAAGTTTGGGGAAAGTTTTCTAGGGATGATATTAAAGTATCAGTAGCTAAATATTGGAAGTGCTCTTGCTATTGATTAGATTCCAGAGGGTGGCAGGAAATCAGGAGGAATCCACAACCAGATTTCCATCTGCGTGACTGGGGCTGAGGATTAAATCAAACTAAAGATTGTTGACTGGTATGACTGGTGTAAAGAAAAAGCATATAAGTGCTTTTTTCTTATTTTCATAATACTACAATTTGAAGTCCTTCAGTGACATTGACTGGCAGCAGATTCAAACAGGAGTAAATATTTCAACATTGCATACTTTATTTATGATGGCCATTGACTTAGGTGTAGCCTATATATACAGGTGAAACTCGAAAAAATTAGAATATCGTGCAAAAGTTCATTTATTTCAGTAATGCAACTTAAAAGGTGAAACTAATATATGAGATAAGACTCATTTATATGCCAAGCAAGATAGATCAAGCCATGATTTGTCATAATTGTGATGATTATGGCGTACAGCTCATGAAAACCCCAAATCCACCATATCAGAAAATTAGGATATTACATGCAATCAACAAAACAAAGATTGGACATAGAACAATATCGGACCTCTGAAAAGTATAAGCATGCATGTGTACTCAGTACTTGGTTTGGGCCCCTTTTGCAGCAATTACTGCCTCAATGCGGCGTGGCATGGAAGCTATCAGCCTGTGGCACTGCTGAGGTGTTATGAAAGACCAGGATGCCTGAATAGCGGCCTTCAGCTCTTCTGCATTGTTCAGTCTTATGTCTCTCATCTTTCTCTTGGCAATGTCCCATAGATTCTCTATGGAGTTCAGGTCAAGCACAGTAATCCCACGGTCATTGAACCAGTTTTTGGTGCTTTTGGCAAAAGTTGCTCTCATAAGAAAAGAGGACTTTGGACCACTGAGCAACAGGACTTTGGACCACTGTGCTTCATTAAGACCAGGGTCAACGCAGCCGTCTACCAGGAGATTTTGGACCACTTCATGCATCCTTCTGCAGATGAGCTTTATGGGGATGCTGACTTCATTTTCCAGCTGCCCACACTGCCAAAAGCACCAAAACCTGGTTCAACGACCGTGGGATTACTGTGCTTGATTGGCCTCTCCATTCTTCCTCCATTCTTCCTCCATACTCTTGGTTTCCAAATGAGATGCAAAAGGTGCTCTCATCAGAAAAGAGGACTTTGGACCACTGTGCTTACAGATGTCTTATTGGCCAATGTTCATCAGACTATATTACGATTCTACATCCCATTCTACTGCTTATGTAGATATCAATTCAAGAGATCTCTTAAAAGTATCTGCTACAGTCCCATCAACAGTCTTTAGCCATGTAACTATTCTAGGTTTATCATATTTGGGCTAGAAAAATCTGTGCCAAACTTTCAATAATTTTCTAAATGATATATTGTCTGAGAGACAGGAGGGGGAAACACTCTTTGCAAGGTAAATGGCATATATATTCTAATGGTTAATTTATTTATTTTAATCAAAACATTTATATAGCCGCTCATCTTTCAATCAACTCTAGGTAAATCCCAATCAGATGGGTGACCTGAAGTCCTGTCAACCTCCATTTCTTTCTATTAAACATTGTGGGGATAATGCCTTTGTGGGGCTCTTGGTGTACTCCTATGGTGGCGAACCTACGGCACAAGTGCCAGAGGTGGCACACAGAGCCCTCTCTGCTGGCATGCGTGCTGTCGCTCCAGGTCAGATCCCCATGGCGTTTCTTTCATGAGCTTCTGTTTCCCTGCAAACAATGAAATAGAAGCTCACGAAAGAAAACAATCTTACCTCTTGTCGCGCTGCAGGTGTTGGGATGCCCTGCCTCCCACAGGGCAGCTGGTCTTTGGGTCTCTGCTGCGCATGCACGTATGTACACGCATGCACATGTCCGTGCGTTCATGCATTTGTGCATGTCCATGCGCACTCCTTTCAGTTTGGGCATGCCCTCATGCGCAGTTTGGGCACTCGGTGTCTAAAAGGGTCGCCATCACTGGTGTAGTCAGTTCTTGTTATCTTCTTGCCCACTGCCCATGATTCAATGCAGGGATGGGTTGCTGCCAGCATTACTGCCGGTTGGCAACCCGTGAGCACTTGTGCCAGCTGCACACTGCACGTGTATGCATGTGTGCTGTTCAATGTAAATTGTTCTGCGCACATGCGCAGAACAATTTACAGTGAACTGCGGATGCGCAGTCACTAAAATCCAAAATGGTGGTGGCCAAGCGGCAGGAAGGGAACTGGTTCGGGGTGTGTGGCAGGCCTGGGTTGCTGTCAGTTCTGTGACCCAGACCTGAATTCCACTCCCGATTCAGTCAAACTGGGCCAAACCGGCAGCAACCCACCTCTGGTTCAGTATGATTTTAATTGTTTTAATTCTTCAGTGTATTTTGTAATCTGCTCAGAGGGTACTGGGGCGGGTGGCTATAATACATAGAATAACAGAGTTGGAAGGGACCTTGGAGGTCTTCTAGACCAACCCCCTACCTAGGCAGGAAACCCTATACTGTTTCAGAGAAATGGCTATCCAACATCTTATAAAGACTTCCAGTGTTGGGGCATTCACAGCTTCTGGAGGCAAGCTGTTCCACTGATTAATTGTTCTAACTGTCAGGAAGTTTCTCCTCAGTTCTAAGTTGCTTCTCTCCTTCATCAGTTTCCACCCATTGCTTCTTGTTCTACCCTCAGGTGCCTTGGAGAATAGTTTGACTCCCTCTTCTTTGTGGCAACCCCTGAGATATTGGAACACTGCTATCATGTCTCCCCTAGTCCTTCTTTTCATTAAACTAGACATACCCAGTTCCAGCAACTGTTCTTCATCTGTTTTATCCTCCAGTTCCCTAATCATCTTTGTTGCTAATATCAATAAATAAATGCCTGACTTAATATTTTCTGCCCTTTGGTTAAATAACATATGGATTCAAACCTATTGCAAGACTGATTTGTTCTGTCTAGGCAACCTATTGACCAGGGAGAAACTTTCAGAGGGAAAAATTAAAAAGGGGGGTAGCAGTAATAAAGATAGAAAAGAGAACAGTGCTTTTGTCACAGAAGATGACTGTACCTAGCTGATCAGGTAGGTACAGTAAGATGGGAGATGAACCAGAAATTCTAAAAGCAGACGGAGAAGGTGAAAAAACATCTTGGAAGAAATAAAAAGTAAACAAAGAAATTAATGGAAGCTCAGCATTATATGTATACCTGGCTTAGATTTCAATAAAATGTAATTCAGCCAACTATGGTTTAATGCAACTTAACCTAATCATTTTCCTGTCTTAGAATACTCAACTATATTTCAAAGAATCATCACCACCTCAATACTCTTCAGTTAGTATCTTAGAAGCAGAGAATTGGAAGACTCCTATGAATAAAGAACTGTTTAAGTTTTTCTTTGGCAGCCTTCATGAAAACAAATTATACAATTAGTTTTATAGAACTGTTCTGTTTTCAGTTCAGACAATTTTAATCATGAAATTTTGAAATGGAATCTTATAAATTGGAAGGATTAGATAGATTCTTCCTTCTGTCCCTTCCCAAAATGCACAAATATTTACATCTCTTCTTCCTTCCTTCTTCATACATTCACAAGCATGATGATTGAGAACAGGGTTAAAGTTTCTGAGGTTGACAAAGATTAATGTAGAGTTAAATCTTTTTTTGAAATAGTTTTTATTAAACATTTTTACCTTTAAAAACATAGGGGGGGGGGAATACAGAAAAAAGACAAACATAACAATATAAGATAGTTTTACAGCCTTCTGTATCGGCATGCATGTTCAGCTTTTGTAGTTCTCTATTCTACATTGCCATCCTATCTGTATCGGCATGCATGTTCAGCTTTTGTAGTTCTCTATTCTACATTGCCATCCTATCAGTTTTAACATCTGTAATATGTTGAGTTAAGTGTAGAATTAAATCCTATTCACTGGATTAACTTTGCAGTAAACCAAGACTTAAGCCATAATTGGTGGGAAAAGCCAAAGTAGTTGTTAATATTAAACCACCAATTATAGTTTACAAACCACAATAGCTTGGATCAAGCAACATGCTAACTAAAAACAACCAACCATACCATACTATAATAAACCCAATCTTTGAGATGGTGGAAGGTATTGTAGATACAATTAAGCATATTATCACTGTGGAGGCTGATCCTATGCAATGTTTTATTTTATCTCATTTTCACAGGGAAACAACTAGCAAACATTTATATAAGACTGTGGATCTATACAATACAATACAATACAATACAATACAATACAATACAATACAATACAATACAATATCAGAGTTGGAAGGGACCTTGGAGGTCTTCTAGTCCAATGCCCTGCCTAGACAGGAAACCCTATACCGTTTCAGACAAATGGCTATACAACATCTTCTTAAAGACTTCCAGTGTTGGGGCATTCACAACTTCTGGAGGCAAGCTGTTCCACTGATTAATTGTCCTAACTGTCAGGAAATTTCTCCTCAGTTCTAAGTTGCTTCTCTCCTTGATTAGTTTCCACCCATTGCTTCTTGTTCTACCCTCAGGTGCCTTGGAGAATAGTTTGACTCCCTCTTCTTTGTGGCAACCCCTGAGATATTGGAACAATGCTATCATGTCTCTCCTAGTCCTTCTTTTCATTAAACTAGACATACCCAGTTCCTGCAACCGTTCTTCATATGTTTTAGTCTCCAATCCCCTAATCATCTTTGTTGTTCTTCTCTACACTCTTTCTAGAGTCTCCACATCTTTTCTACATCGTGGCGATCTAATCTGATGTGTGCTCGATCTAAGAAACCCTTTCAAATTCTCCATATACTGTTTGTATTTGTACAACTTCTGGTTGAGTTATCATTTGATTCATGTGTGATCTTCCTTGGTTCTTATTCACAACCACTCTTAAAACACTTTCCGTTTTTCATTTTTTTCACAAGTGTGATTCACAAACTCCTTGACTAATTGTGTGGATCCATTTGTGGAGTATTGCCATTTGCCTTGTTCTTGATAGAAAAAATTATGAGAACACAAGGCAGGTTTTGATTTTCTGCTTTAAGACATTCAGTTGAATAATGAGACAAAGAATAAAGAGAGATTTCACTACCTGTTCGGTTAAGTATGGATCGAGAGATACAAAAACTGTGTCATGTCTTGAAGAACATAGCTACCAGTAGTAGATGCTAAAGATGTTCAAATCCACTGAAATGCAGTGGGCATTGATTGGTGTGTTTCTTACCAATCTCAGTGTTTCTCAGACAGATTTTGGAAAAAATAAAAGGGACGGGAGGGGTTTAAAACACATTGTGATGTAATGTTAAAAACAAATAGTCGCTACATTTTCCACAAGATTTCATGAGGAAGCAAAGCACATATCATTATCTCCTTGGCCAGGTTCTCACATCAATGTGGCTGTTTCAATTTAACACACATACACACTCTAAATTAAACTTCCTACATCTTCCTAAAGAAATTTAACATATCTGCTGAATTTCTGTCAAACGAGATTCTGCTTCTTTGAGTTCCCATTCATAAATCTAAGTGGGTCCCTGTATGCACTTCATCTTCTATCCCAAGTAATATTTAAAATATTGTAGACCACAAACAATATTAAGCACACCATCTGAGCTTAAAAACAACTTCTTTTCATTTAGTCTTCAAAGGAATAAAACTATAGTCAAAAAGGCAAGTAGAGGAATATTTGGTTGATGCTACTTTACTATCTGTTGTAGTTAACTTGATTCCATTCCACTCCCATTCTGTCTCATCTATTAAACATGGTTTGAAATATTTCAGGAGTTATTCTTTCGGGGGGCTTAGAATTAATCTACTGTCCAACCATTATTGAACCAACATAAAATTTGCTATCCCCAATGCTAATCCTTATTTTGTCTCTATTGCATCAGTTCTGAATCACTGCCAAATAGTTTTGTATTGGTTTGTGAGTGTGCTAGTCATTACAAGTAAAATGATAGGGCTTATTCTGTAGCTTTGCTGCTGCTCCTCTTCAGCATGTCAACAGTCCAGAAAGAAAACATTCACCAATCAGGACCTATCAGAACAAACAAGGTACGTCTGTCTTCAAAATTATTATCTGTGGTTCTCTAGGATGATTGTTTCTTTATCCTTTCCAGACTTTGGGAAGGAGGGGGTATTTCTTGAGGTATTTGTAAAATAAACACTGGTACAGAAATTGCTCCAGAGATGATGGAGGTAGTTCCTGCCATGATCATATTACTGGCTAGGTCCTATAGAGTAGAAGAATTGAAATTGACTTGATGCTGAGCTACCAATCTTGTTTTTCTGGAGATGACAGGTGTGGATGACACAGGGCAAAGGGAAGTAAAGTAAAGGAAACAGACAATTAAGGGAAAGTCCGGTTCAAAATCCATCATTATTTTCTGGACACTGCAATATGAGAAATCATCATAAAAATATAGTCCATGGATAGCCAGATGGCCATATTACTAAACCGTCTTCTAATCTAGCAGAAACGTATGCCAGAAGCCTGCTAAATGATTTAATCCTCATCTTTTAAACATGGGACAAATTAGTGAAAGCTATTGGTAGATTCTTCCAGCTTTGTTTACCAGCAAGAAATACAGTCATGAATCATGTTCCTCAGTGAAGACAAATGCTTTGGAATGGCTCATTTCCACCTAACAGAACTCAGGTGTGATGGTCCAGCAGAAACTTCAGCTCACACTCACAACGAGTTATCAGCCTCCTTGGGTTTCAATCCTGCAACTTCAAGACCTGGGAACTCTTCATAAATCTAGTATCTGCCTGTGATACTTGCTCTTCTTCACTACTAACCCATTCACAGATCATTTGATGATTTCGATCAGAATTTGGAGGCCTTTGAATTTGGAGGCATAATTTGAATGGAAAGCAGAATGAATACATGAACTACCGGGTGGCAGGGGGAGAAAGAAAGAACGAAAGATAGATATGTATATGTATATGTGTATGTATATGTGTGTGTGTGTGTGTATATATATATATATATATATATATATATATATATATATATATATATATATATATATATATATATATATATATATATATATATATATATATATATATATATATATATATATATATATATATATATATATATATCTTTTCCACATCCAACAAATCTGGATAGAAGCACTAAGAAGAACCTATTTTTTAAAAAAATGTTCCTTATTTTTTTAGGTGCAGGTGCTCTTTCTTCATCTTCTACCCAATGGAGACATTTAGAAATTTACTGACAGGAAATGTTTCCAACATTCCCCAAATTTATCTTCTTTCAGGTGTTGCGTAAAAGAGCCCCAAAGTAAAGAGTGTACATACCCTCCCCACTGAGTTTCACTCCAATGCTTCTATGTATAACTGAGATTATCCTCCAACTCATTAATAAGATCTTGGCCTTTCTCTGGTGGATCCCTTAGGGGTTTTGAAGTCTCTAAACTGCAGTTTTCTACTCTCCCACAGAGCCTAAATAATCTCAAATGAAGCTATTTCTTAGCAAGCATGCATTCATGCATCATGTGTGTGTACATGTATGTGTCATCAACATTCATCATGAATACACCTCAACTATGCATTAGAGTTCAGTTTAACCAATTGGAAAAATGACCTGCCTCCTTTTTTGTGCAGCTGTGAAAGCAAGGAAAAGTGCACCCTTTGGAAATATGGCTACAACCCGAGTAATGTCTTAACCATCAAGTCGAAAATGGTCTACAACCATTTGATTTCTAAAGTATATAAAATATTGCTCAAGATGAATCTAGAAGATGAATACATTAAAAAGTGTATGGCAAAAGAGCCAATTTTTTTGGAGTATAATATAATGCTAGATAAATGGGAGAATGTATGGATGAATGGACTAAAATTTACATTAAATTATAGTTTGAAAGAAAACTTTTATAAAATGATGTACTTGATCCCAGAGAGACTAATGAAAATGTATAAAGGGATTTATAATAAGTGCTGGAAATGTAGTCAAAATCCAGGTTCATTTTATCATATGTGGTGGTTTTGCAAATATGTGAAAACATACTAAACATAATGACAGTGCACAAAATATTTTAAGATACAAATATTAATGAAACCTGAAGCTTTTTTTGTAGGTACTATGGACAAGACAATTTGGGGTGCTATTCCTTCACATGGTGACGGTTGCAAGGATTGTACTTGCTAAACACTAGAAAGAAAAAGGGATGCCAACTGTTAAAGAATGGATTTTGAAATTGACTGAAAGGGGCAGAGATGGCGAAATCTCTGCCCATTCAAGACAATGGACTAAACAGCTTTATAAGAGATTGGAAACCATTTATGGACTTCCTACATGCTAAATATAATACAGGTAAAAGGGAGGAGAATTTACTGCTTTTTCTTTTCTTTCAGCATCCAGCCACGGTGGATCCTATATGTTAAATGTTAAATTTAATTGATCACTTTTTCCTCTTTTTTGGAACACTATCTTTTGTTCCATTTTGTTGTTGTTAGAGTTGAATGCATGCTTTTGTTTGTTTTGTTTTGTTTGTTTTATGATGAAATAATAAATATATTTTTTAAAAAAAATGGTCTGCAAATTCACATCGTAGACATACGCTTTGCAGATTTCAGGCCCAGACTGGCCTTCTTCTCTTCCTTTGCAGCCAGCCCTCCCAGCACTTGTGAGTGTCTAGACTCCTGCAGCATTAACTTAGGCATACACCATTCACCAAGAGTTCTGATGCTTTTTTGTCAATGAATGCACATTTTATGAATTAAAACAGCGCATGCCCTCTTGTGGCTGTCACCGGCTCCCTTTGCTATCATGCAAGCTCCTTCCACACCCAGAGCAGCTGGAACCGAGGAAGCACTCAAGCTCTCCAGGCATTGCCTATGTGTTTTAAAAAACAGGGCAGCAAGTGCCGGAACAAAATGTCCATTGTAGGCAAATGACCCACTTCAATGTAAGGGTATAGGAGCTGAAGGAAAGACAGCCTTCCTTGGGAATCAGGAGCTGATAACCATTGTTACCAGAGGAGGGAAACGAAGAGAAATCATTTTTTGTCTACGTGCATGATGTCAGGCACGAGACCACACGCTTGCATTCTGTGTTAATTAACGCCAATTAGTTACCGCCCCCACCGTGTTCATGAGTGCCGAAGCAGATTGGGATGCTCACGTCATCAGCGAGCACTTAAAGGGTAGGTGAGGGATAAAGCCCACCATTCCACAGCTTGATTTCCAATATACTGGGGGAATTAAGATTCGTCCCATATACTGTTCCTACGATTCTGCATTATTGTGGAGGCCTTTTATTAACTTGCATAGGATCCACTGTATCTTATCTCTGAATTTTTCCCTCTAAAATTTAGAGGAAGGATTTTTCCTTTTATTTCCCTCTCCCTTCTTGATGCAACCACATCCTCACTAATCCCAGGATTTATTTATATTTGCACACTCAGCCCTTCTGAGTGCTTTGAACATGTGAAGAGCATGATTCCTAATACTGGGAGAGAAAAACATTCAGGCTAAGCAGTCCAATAAGAAAAGATTATTTCCTATAGACTAGTGCAGTGATGGCGAACCTTTTAGGCACTGAATACCGAAACTGGAAGGCATGCACAGTGGCAGATTAAGGCTCACTGGTGCCCTAAACACTGACAAATCTTGGTGCTCCCCCCTTGTACATACTGTACAAATCTTCATTGTTTTTTCTTTCTTTCTCAACTTTGTGGTGTCCCCTTTGGGCCTGGTGGCCTAAGCACATGCTTAGTCTGCTTAATGGTTAATTCACCGCTGGGAATGCGTGCGCATGTGCATGTGCCGGAATCTCGAACACCAGCTGGCTGGTGGGAGGCAGGGCATCCTAACACTGCAAGGGGCACAATCTTTTTCTTCTGGGAGCTTCCGTTTCGGAAGTTTGGGGGAAACTTCTGTTTCCCTGAAAGAGATGGCGAGAGACACCATGGAGAAATGCGGCGAAGCTGAACTGGGGACACAGTGTATGTGCCCATAGAGAGGGCTCTGTGTGCCACCTCTGGCACGTATGCCATAGGTGCTTCAAATGATGATATGGAGAATGATTCATATCTAACGTCTCCTCTGATAGTACTTCTTGTTTTGAAAAATATGATGGTCCTCTTTCTTTTCTGGACACCTTGAGTAACCGCTACCAATAGAGATTAGGTAAAAGCGTGCCAATTTAAAATGCATTACTGTACCCCAAACCTCCTTCATTAGAAATTACTCTATTTCCACCTGTTTGTGTGAGGATCTACTTTATTTAATCTTTATTCAAGAAGTGCAGTTGACACAGCATCAACTGAGTCATCCCAAAAGACACTAGAATTGCTCTTTATGCTGCCTTGTGTCATCTCAAAGTCTACTTTCCAATGGAATCAACAGTTTACGCACTTCAGTTCTAGTCTGCTGTTCTTTGTGAGCAACCGTTATATATCTAAATCAGTTGTGTGGATGCCAACACTCCCAAAGACTTGCATGGTCTTCCTCTGAATCACAGCTAACTTCACTAAGATTCACTAACTATTAAATAAAATACTATTCACACCTCAGTTTGCTAAAGTAATTAGATACAGGTAGTCTTCAACCTATGGTTGTAATTGGAACCAGAATTTCTGTCACTAAATGTGGTTGTTAAGTGAGTTGCACCCAATTTTACAATATTTTTTGCCATGGTCTTTAAGGGAATCACATGATCATTAAGCAAATGTGGTTTCTTCCCTTGACTTTGTTTGTTGGAAGTCCCATGGGAAGGTCACAAATAGTGATCACATGACCCCAAGATATTGCAACTATTATAAAATATATGCCATTTGCCAAGCACCTGAATTCATGTGAGCGCAGGAATGCAGCAATGGTCATAAGTGTGAGGACTGGTTGTAAGTCCCTTTTTTCAGTATTGTTGCAACTTTGAATGGTCATTAAACAAATGGTAATAAGTCAATATCTGTGGTGGTTACAACCAGAGTAATGCTTCAACCATCAAGCCAAAAATGTTTAAATTCTGTAGGAAGAGATTGCTGGATGTATGAATATATAAACAATATATCTCTGATCCAGGAAGAAGTTGAACATTCAGTGAACTGAAATTACCTTCCATGACCAGGGACATCCAACCACATGCAAACAGTAAACAGTAACAGAGTTGGAAGGGACCTGTTCAGGCAGGAGATCTGTACTAGGATTTGAACTGCCGAACTGTCAACCTTTCTGATCGACAAGCTCAGTGTCTTAGCCACTGAGCCACATAGTCAGGCTGTATCTTAAGTTATTGTTCTTTGAGATGCTATTGGGCTTTCATGGAGAAATAAGAAGAGCAGAGGCCTTCAACATGGTGCCAAATGATGCCAGCATGTCTGGTGTCTTCCAATCTTTCTCTCCAATCAACTTTTTAATATTTGTAGAATAAAATATTTTAATGATAGAAAATAGGAAGCTGTCACTTTATAAAAGCAAACAGCTACGTCCAGTTCCAACTTTGTGGGCCCCCAAAGCATACGTAGAGGCTACAACAGAGTATTTTGTTTATAAGTTTGTGAACTTGCCTAGAAAAAAGTACAAATGTAAGAAAATATTATAAGCAGGGTTTGGGGTGTGTGGGAAGTGGAGACTAGAAAGAGTGACAGGCAGCTTTCTGATGGTTTGTGAGCAGCTTTGTCCCTTATGTCTCCTGCGGCAGCTATTTTATGAATGACCATGTCTTTCACTAGCAAACTATTTTACAATAATGCCCACCGGTGCTCAAAATTCAAAATGTGCCCACAAGGCCACATAAAGGTTGAGAGAAAGCAAGGAAACATTTTGAAGTAGCTCTGAACTGCAACTTCTTTAGGATATATTTTAGGTTTCTTTTCTTTTTTTATGAAGATTGATGAAGAGCAGAAAAGGAAGATGCGAGCACGCAGGAGACAAAGGCTCTAGGGAGAGTAAGCCTAGTTTGTCAAGTATGAAAGTAGTTAATGAAGCGGCACAAAAAATGGCAAACAAGTTGAACGGAGAACAAGCCTGATCTGGCACAAAATCCTTTTGTTAAGTACAAACTGGCCTGAGGTCGTTTAGTCTACTTCATAGCTGACTGGTGAAGTGAACCCAAAGCTCCTCAGTCATATTGCTGTCGATGGAGCCACACAAGAAACCTGAATTTTGAGTATCTCGTTGTGAGTTTAGCTATAGGCTCTTTTAGGAGTGTTGCTAAGGTGGTTGCCAGGAGAAGTTCTGCACTTTAAGATCTACCACTAGCACTACTGTAAAAGTGTCTGCCAATTTCCCAGGCCATCTACAAGTGGTCCTAAAACATACAGGAGGGGCAAGTTGTGAGTCCTGTCAGCCTAGATGTTGCCTGATGGGACTAGAGAGCCTTTTCTACCATGGCACACACACTGTGGAGTATCATTCCTCCCAAAGATTGGGTGGCCTTAATCCTGCCGGTTTGCCCTCAAGATATGGTTTCTCTTACAGGCATGGGACTATACTGGAACTAGTCAGTGACTGATTGTTTTGATGAATGGGATTACCTCGGCTGTGAGCTCTGTGTATTTTATGATGGGTTTCATATGCTTTTATATTGATTTCCCCCCCTTGTTCTTCAATTGTGGCATTGTTCTTTTTTCATTTTTATATTTGCTTGAATTGTTTGTAAGTCATCCGGTTGGGTGCAGTGGTTTAGAGACCAGGCTAGAAACCAGGAGACCATCAATTCTAGTTCCATGTTGGGCACAAAGCCATCTGGATGGCCTTGAGTCCATCATTTTAAGCCCTAGGAAAGAGGCAAAATGCAAACCACTTTGTTAAACCTTGCAAAGAAAACTGCAGGGACGTGTTCAGGCAGTCGCCCTGAGTCAACATTGATTTGAAGGAAAAACACCACCACCACCACCAACAACAACAACAACAACAACAACAACAACAAACTACTCAAGATGGGCTGCTCCAAATACATACATATTGTACATACATATTGTACAGTAACATTTCCTGCAGAAATCTTGAGATACTTCAATCTGTAACTTCCTTTCTGGGATTTTTGCTTTAAATAAAGACTGGAATTCTTTGATCTCCCTTCCCCTTAAAGTACTCCTTATCAAAGGAAACAAATGTTGATCTCTTGGTTAGTGAGCTTGAATGAGGGAGATGCTCCAGCAAGAGAGAAAACATTTCTATGTTGGTCTTTTCCAGAGAGTGGTAATCTCCAGACTGGTGGACTCCCCAATTCAGCTTTCACAGGCAATGCAGCCAATGAAGATTTTGGCTGGGGATGTTTGGAATTGCAATCCAACACATTTGGAGAATGTTAGGTTGATAAAGCCTGTTCTGTAGGTATTGTATTTTCATACTGCTTCATATTATACAGGCAGAAGATAACAATGTTTACCAGAATAAAGGGTTGTGAAATCAGATTCAGATATTTGCCACCTAAACGCAATTGCTAAAGGAAGCACAAACTCTTTGCTAAAGGCTGTCATGCTTTTACTGGATATCTTTTGGGGTATCTTGAGCGTGTTGTTATTATTCTGTTGTTGTTATTGTTTTGCTAGTGAATGTACAACAATTGTTGTCCTGAACTGCAATTGGAATGTAAAAGGTATTCTCATATCACCATATGGCCATTTACTAATGGTGGCAGAGACAAATGTCACCAAATTTTTATTTTATTTTTTGGTAAATGACTTGAACTTCTATGGCTCCAGATTTTCAAACCCTTGACATACTGAACCAAATAGGTAGTCCTTGGTTAATGACCACTAGTTCTGTGATTGTTCAAAGTTACAGAAGTGCCCCATGAATGATATGTATAACTGGTCCTCAAAGTTCTGGCCAGCCCAGCAACCCCCCCCCACCCCTCCTGGGTCACGTGATTATGATCTGGGAGCTTGGCAACTGGCTTATACCTAGGATAGATTCAGTGTCCCATGATCATCATCTTTGATCTTCTCTGTAGGCTTACCACAAGTCTGTGTGCCCTCCCATCCCCCATCTTTGACATCCTTGCACCAGGCTGCAGCACCCTCTGCCCTCTGAAGCACCCACCTCATGCCCAGCAGTGCTTGCATTACATTGCAGCAGCCACTTGCTTACTCATCTGCTTGTAAGTCATCTGGGACTTGTGACTTCCTGATGGCTTCCCCATTAACTTCCTTAGTTGTGGAGCTGGCAGGAAGTCAGAAGCAGGTTCTTCCTTAATGACTCTCAATACTTAATGACAACAATGGGGATTTCTGGAATTTCTGTCATTAAGTGATGCATTCATGTGATGTTACAACCACATAACTTAGCAACAGAAACTCAAATTACTGTTGTTAACCAAGGACTATCCATATAGAGTATGTCACATGTATCTTTATTTTCTACTTTCTATCATTGAATGGTTATTTGCCCAAGACAGTGTGATAAAGGTTCACTGCAAGATCATCTTGTACCCCCCCCCCCCAATTTGCCTTGTGTATTGATTACCAGAGTATAAGATGCACCTTTTTCCCTCAAAAAAGAGGTTAAAAATCTGGGTGCATCTTATACACTGAATACAGCATTTTTTGCCTCCCAAACCCCCATCCCCTTCACAAAATGGCCGTGCATAGCCTTTACAAGCCTTGCAGAGTGCTCCTGGGGGCTGGGGAGGGCAGAATTGAGCAAAAAGTGAGCTGTTTTTTGATCACTTTTGCACCCCCCAGACCCCAGGAGCACACTGCAAGGCTCCTAAAGGCTATGCATGCTCTTTTTTGACACAGAATGGGCCTTTTTTTGCTTGTGCCTCCAGGAGCACTCTACAAGCCTCCTAAAGGCTATTTATGCCTCTTTTTTTTGAAGAAAAATGGGCCCATTTTTGAGAAAAATGGGCCGTTTTTGGGAGGTCTGCAGAGTGCAAAAACTTTTTTTAAAAAAAATTGCCTCTTCAAAACCTTGGTGCGTCTTATACTCCGGTGTGTCTTATACTCCAAAAAATACGGTAGCTATCTTTATGTAGCTGAAAAACGTAGAAACCAATTTGTCATTACAATCATAACCTACAGTTCTGGCTATTGCTATGAATTTTTTTCAAAACACTCCCCTGTCTTATTTTCTTTGTTATTTCCTATCACCCAGGAGGGATCTAATGGGAAGAATCCGGACAGCATAAACATGCAAAGAGGGCAACGATGCAGCAGCAGTCTAAGTACCGAGAGGTTGCACAGTGCCTTTCTTCCATACAATTTAAGTGATGTGGAGAATAACATCTCAATCATTATGTGACTAAAACTGCTGTTGTTACCTAGCAAACTAACCAGAGGACCAAGTTATTGCCCTGGGCTCAGTCAAATGTAGCTGCCGCATTGAGGGAAATCAGTTTGGATCAGCAAAAAGTTATAATTTAGGATCAAACTTGCAGATCATACAAAGGCTGTATAGGTAGTGCTTGTTTTTCAAGCATCTGTTTACTATTATGATGGCGATGAAAAAATAACTTTATAATCAACCCTTGCATGTATGATCTTTGTGGATCTGTAAAGTAAAGGAAGGCTGAAGTAAGATCAAAAGCACAGTCATGGTTTCATTTACCAACTGGTTTGCTTAACTACCAGCCCCAATTGTGGTCACTAAATGAGGATTTTTGTCTTGTCTCTTTCCAACCAGAAATCACAGTTGCAATCATGTGATTTTTACTCAGTGACTGCTTCACTTAGTGGTGGATCAGTCCAATTAGGATTGTTAAGTGAGGACTGTCTATACTATAGTTTCATGATAACATTGGACTTCTTTACATACAATCGTGATTCTAACAGTCAATTATAATTTTATTGTTGTAGATCTTCTGATATATGTGGGATTAATTGTTTATTTGGTGCCATGAAGTCTAACACTTCTGAGTGTGATGTAAACAAGGGCACTAAGGAATTTCTCGAAACAACATTTTTATTTATGGCCCCCATAAAAAGGGGCTCATAGATAAACATTCCATCCCTTACTGTCACGGTGATATCTCTGACTGTCTAATCAATGATATATGTACATGTGAAGTTTTCCATACATGAAATTGTATCTTTTCATTACGTAGTTTTCTTGTTTATGAATATGTATCCACCCACCCTATTGAAACCAATAAAAGAGAGCCACGGAGTCAGATCTGGGCTCCTCATCCCGAGAAAGTAGCCTCTGCCTCTTTCATGATCCGGCCCCCCATGAGAAGCCCACCGGACATTCGCATTTTATATTTGCTTAGCAAAGATGATCAAATCTGATGAATTTGGTACTATGTTTAAATCACATTTCATGGTCTACTTATTGTGGCTAAAATAATTTATGAACATGAGCTTTAAGACTGAATCCTTGCATTTGGCAAATGAAAACAATGTTGATTATTTGCACAAGTTTAATGATTTTATAATATGGTACAAAATACTCACTGTATACAGAAGAAAAATCATAACATAAAATGGCTTAGAAATTGCAGAAACACTTTGTAAGTGTTCACCAATTGGGACTCTGTTGATAATAATGATGGCATCCTGTCCATTTAATGGGGAGGGGGAGGTAAGGGCGTGTTTTCAGTGTATATCATCACTACAAATACAAACAATATACAAAATGGTGCCACCACTCTTCAATTATACAACCACAGAGATCAAAGTAATCACCAATGATACTTCAGGTACCTAATGTCTTCTAGAAATTTTCTTACACTCCTCACAACCTAAGTTTAAATGGAAGAGACACAACACCCACAAAGACCACAGTCAGAACATCTGCCACACATGGCTATTCTGGAAATGTGATAAAGTTTAACTAAGGACTGAAACTGGCAAAAAGATAAGTAGCAATTCTGAATGTTGACAGTGCTGTCACTTTTAACTTGTTAGTTCAGATATATGTTTGTTCCTAAATTTTCATAGCCATTGGCTGGGAAGACAGAATTGGTAAACGATACAATTATAAATATATATAGGCTTTCTCTACTTGCACCTAACCACAACACATAGTAACATATCTTTTCTTCTGTCTTCCTAGATGAAACCCAGTTTAAAGACCACATGCACCCCAAGTAAATGAACAGACAGACCTATGATGTTTGGCAAGTGGGGTGGAGGGTGGGGATACACATCTGCACAGATCAGCCAGATGAGCCATGGCTGATCTGTGCAGATGTGTTGAATGAAAACTTACATATGAGCATTAAATGTCATTTGATATCATGCGTCAGGTGCAAAGAATCAGGAATAATTAAAATTACAACACTATATAAAACACACAACCTGGAGATGAGATCTTCTTACACTATCAACCATTTCCAGCGGTGCGGACTCCCCTTGAGGTAAGTCAACAAGCAAAACCAGGTTTTGATACCCTTCCAGAAGAATGGAAGCCATTTTTACTTCCAATATCACATAGGGCCAATGGCTCAGTGGAAAGGCTTCTCCTTGACTCTGCCAGCTGGAATCCTTGGCCAACAGGGTTTACTTCAAGGTCCCTTCTGCTGGAGTGGAGGGGTGGTAGTCTTATTGCGGTGAGATCAGAGGTGAAATGTTCCAGTTCGGACCGGTTCGCCCGAACTTGTAGTAAAAAAATGCTACCGGTTCAGGTAAACTAATTTTTCCGTCAATCAGCTGTGCTGCACGATTTATATTAGCTAGAAAGGAGGATTTCCTAAATTGCGTGGCACAGCAGATTCCCCCCCCCCCGCTGTTCACTTACCTTTGCAGGTGCGCTCAGTAGCAGGCTCTGTCCACCCGCCCGGATGTCATTTTGATGCTCTGCACATATGCGGAGGTGATGCGTATGACCGAAGCGAGGACGCTCACATTGCTACCGAACCGGTAGCAAAAGTAAGTGGATATCACCCCTGGGTGAGATTGTTCCTCAGGTGAAGGAATTCAGAACACAATAGCTTTTTACATCAGTACTTCCAAAAGTTACACTGCAAGAAGTGAAAAATAATCCTGAAGGTAACAGCTAGTTACATGTATGGTTTCAGAAAGGATAATTTAGATTTTTGGAACGAAGGAATCACAATGGATTCCTGTGATATGCCAAGTCCTTGGAAAGCAAAGCATCCTCACTTCATCTTGTCCCTAGACCGTGAATTAGACAGGCTTAATGTTTTTATGTGCTCTGATATCAAACTAGTGTTTCCCTTTATTCCAATATTATCCAAGGGCAAACCTCGGGATTTAAAACCTCTGATAGGCATTGTCCTGTAGGGATATCAAGTGACTGGGAAAGATGCAATCAAAGTGGGATAGGAATCGGCAATTGGGACAGCAAATGATATGCTATTATAGTGTTTTTACTAACTCAAGGATGGGCCTACAGAAACGTTTCTTGTTATCCATAGTTGAGTTTGTCCTTTATCTTGTTGGAAACCCAATTATAAGCTGAGGGGGAGAGGGCAGAACCACTGTGATTTTTAAATTTTACATCATTTTTTTTCCTAAAGGCTCATGAAACCTTTGAGATGGATGGACAATTTCTTCAGATGGTAAGCTTGGGTACTATAGTTATGGATTAGGAAGAGAAAGTTTGGTATTGGTTTTGGTTACTTTTTTGCTGACTGCTATAGTTCCAGGTGGACTGTGCAATATTAACTTTCTAAAGAAAAAACATCGCTGACAAACACTGTTATTCAGTCATTTAATCATGCCTAACTCTTTGTGATGCAATGGCAAGATTGCTTGCCCATAACTACTTGCGTTTGTAAGTTCAGTCTTGTGTCAGTAATAGTATCTATCCACCTTATCTTCAATGTCCTCCTTTTTTATGCCTTTGATTTTTCCAAGTATCATGTTCTTCTCCAGTGACTCTTACTTTTGCATTAGGTGTTCATGACATTTAATTTCATTTTCATCATTACTGTTATAGAAATATTTCTTCTTCTCCAGCATGACAAACCCAAGGCATCAATTTTTCTCTAGTCAGCCTTCCTGAAGCTCCAGCTTTTACAACCATGTTACAATTAAGGAGAACCATGGCATTGATGAAAAATGCCCCTATTGTCAATGCGATGTCTTTCTGTTGATAAGCTTCAGCCAGAAAAAAAGAGAGATTCTTTACCTGGCACTCCTAGGAATTTCCTAAAATCATTCCACTAGTCCAGGGATGGCCAACCTTTTTCTAAAGGTGTGCCAAAATTGTGTGTGCAAGCATTTCCAGCCCACTGCACATGCGCGCATAACCCTCACTCCGCATGCGTGCACAACTCCCCACGTGGGTGGGGGGAGTTTTTGCCCACCCCAGGACTCAGAGGCTTTTCTGAAGCCTGGGCAGACTGAAAATGACCTCCCCCGGGAGGGCTGGGGAAGGCTGTTTTTGCCCTCCCCAGGCTTCAGGAAAGCCTCCGGAGCCTGGGGAAGGCAAAAAACAGGCCCAACTAGTCAACTGAATGTTTGTTCCTGAACTTCTAGTTGACCCGTTGGGCCTGTTTTTCATCCTCCCCAGGCTCTGCAGGCTTCTCTGAAGCCTGGGGAGGATGAAAAACGGCCCAACGGTCAACTGGAAGTTCGTTCCCATACTTCCGGTTTGCCCTTTGGGCCGGTATTTGCCCTTCCTGGGCTTCAGGAAAGCCCCCGAGGCATGGGGAGGATGAAAAACAGGCCGAAGGGGCCAACTGGAAGTTCAAACTTCTGATTGGCTCATTGGCCCATTTTTCGCCCTCCCCAAGCTCCAGAGGCTTTCCTGAAGCCTGGGGAGGGAGAAAATGGCCTCCTCCAGTCCTCCAGAAGGCAGAACACCAGCTGGCCAGTGCGTGTATGTGCGCCAGAGCTGAGGGCTGTATATATGCCAGCAAATATGGCTCCTTGTGCCACCTGTTGCACATGTGCCATAGGTTCACCATCACGGCACTAGAACATATTAGCAGTGAATATTAAATAGTATTCAGAATTATTTGGGGAATTAATAATTTGTTTCGAATAGAAGGGATGTATTTAGGAAAACTACCTCGTTTATTCTAAAGTGGTCTTGTTAATTTCATTTAGAATTAGTGCTAAGAGAGAGCTCCATTTATAGTTATAAAATATAAAGATGGAAGTATCATGGAATAGTAAAATTATACTAAGAAGGCACTTAGTATAATGTCTGCATCATACTTGGTGGGAAATCTACTAATGGAATAAAAATCCGGTCTGGTTTCAAGCCAGGAGAAAGATGCTGGAAATAAAATGGAGGCTGGCCATTTTAGGTCTATTTATTTGGATGCCAGAAACTTCAGTGACAACAGCATGTTTCTGGATTGGCTGACTGTAGGAAGAAATGTCCTTCTGGGTTCGGCTCCAAGTGGGGAAAAAGACACTGGAGACATGAAGGCTGCTTGGAAAGATGGTTTTAATGGACAGGACCACATGGCTTGAGTCCTGAACAGAAAAGGTGATCACATGCTTCAATGTTGGTGGAGAAGAAGAGAAGGGCCGAGGGAGGGGCTTGTTAGGCTTTTTATAACCTGTTCAGTCCCACCTCTCTGTTTCCTGTTCCTGTGTAAGAAATGTATTCTGATTGGTTGTCAGACTCACATGGGCCCATGCAGGGGCAACTCTCTAGGCTGGGTCCAGGTTTGGTTGAATTCTCAGAGTTCTCAGATGCCATGTGGTCAGTTGAGTAAAGTGCCAATATTATCATGCCTTAATCCCATCCCCCTGGAGATGAAGGGGAGAACTCTTTATTATGTAAAGTGGACTAGCTTGGCCTTCTTAATGGCCCATTGACAAAGTGTGGATGGGCAGGAAGCTGCAGGAATTTACTTTGTGTTTAAAATGTGTTTCTCCCTTTTTCACATCCAGGAAAATATAATATTCTGCCTTTTCAATATTTCCTAGGATATTTCATTTTTCTGGGAGAGGGCTGGGTGATAACCACAATGACAAAACGGGGTTCAGATATGTGGGCTTTTATACATTCTTTGGGACTTTGTGATTGAGATGTCTCTCCCTGTGTAAGAATGTGTCCTTTAATATTTTAATGGCTGTTGCCAGATTCCTATGGGGTCATGGCTGGCTCTACAGGCAAAAGGGGGAATGCAAAACCTAGGTCGTGATGGCGAATCCATGGCACGTGTGCCCAAAGTGGCATGTGAATTCATGTTGCCCAGCACGTGCGGCCTTACCTGTCTTCCACGTTTCTGGCACACATGTGCATGCGTGCAGCAGTGCCCAAAACTGGTGTATGCATGCGCGCTGGCCAGCTAGTTGTTGAGCGCACATGCATGCCAAAACCCGGAAGTTCACCTTTTCCAGAGCATGGTCCCCATGCATGCGCAGTAGTGCCGAAAACCGATCTGAGCATGTGCGCCAGGCAACTGATTGATGGGCGCGCATGCGCGCTAAAACACAGAAGTTAAGCTTTCCCAGAGCGTGCATTTCCCTGCGACCATCACTGCCCTAGATGTTTGTCTCAGCTAATTTTGTGAGTTGGCTTGCCTAATTGTGTTAATTTGGAGTCTCTTTGCTTATGAATAGATTGGCGCAGTCTTTCTGAAGGGATACAAAATCTCCATTCCAAAACACCAGCCTCTTCAAGCTTCTGCTTGAGGCTGTTTTCCTATGGCAAGAAGACTGCTTTCTGCCTTGATTTTTCTCCATTTCTTCTTTGGGAAAAAATATTCTATCCTGCCTCTTTTTATTATGCGATTGTGGAAAGTTATCACCCAGCCCTCTCCCAGAAAAATGAAATATCCTAGGAAATATTGAAAAGGCAGAATATTACATTTTCCTGGATGTGAAAAGGAAGAAACATGTTTAGAGAGAGAATAGCTCCTTGTAGTTTCCTGCCTCCACCCACTTTGTCAATGGGCTATTAAGGTGCCCAAGACAGTCCCTTTACATAATAGAGTTCTCCCCTTCAGTTCCAGGGGGATGGGATTAAGGCAGTGGTTCTCAAATAGTGGGGCGCGCCCCCCAGGGGGGGCGCGAGGCTCCATAAAGGGAGGCACGAAGGCTCCCTTTCCATCTGGGTGCAAACGAGGGGGCCGCGGCCGCCGGTGCACAAAGAGGTCTTTGTGGCCTCACTCGCGTCTCCTCTGAGCTAACTGGCGGCGAAGGTGGCAATGGCGGGTCCCATCGGCTCCTCTTCCTCGCCGGGTCGGGGGGAGAGCACGAAAGCCACCGGGAAACGGGGGTCCGCCCCTCTGCCTCCGCCCTGCTGGCCGAGCAAACAAGCCTCTCGGGGACCGCTTTGGCCACGCCCGGTGGCCGAGCCGCCCCAGCGCACGCCCCGCCTGCTTGCCTGCCTGCCTCTGCCCCGGAGGAGCGCTCGCTTCGGAGCTCGCAAATACAAACCCAGGAATCGCTCCGTCCGGAACATCGCGGCTGCCGCATTGGGATTTCCCTTGCCCCCCACACCCAAACCGGGAAGCTTTGTGGGCTGCGGGGAAGCTGGGCCAAGGAGGGCTTGGGTAGGAGGCCATTAGGAAAGGCCAACCTCTTTGCTAGGGCTGGCAAGAAATGGGAAATAAATATTTTTATAATGTTTTTGTTGGAATAGGGTAGGGTGGGGGAAGGAGACAGGAAGGTAAGAGAAAGGGACATTGTAATAATCCTTCTTCAGCTCTCCATCCTTTTGATGGGTTGGCCTTCCTTTCTTCTCCGTAGCTTTCAAGCCCTAAAACCATATTTTCTCTTTGTAGTCCATTATCCACTTCGCAAAATATGGGAGTTTGGTGGCTGGACATCATCGCAAGGGGTAACCATCCTTATTGGGATCCATCATGGATTGACAAGGATACAGTGTTATGCAGAGGTGTACTTATAACAATTTTATAGACAAATGATACTATTTACAGTCGCGCGGGGGGCGCGAAATGTTTTCTTCTTCCTAGGGGGGCATGACAGAAAATAATTGAGAACCACTGGATTAAGGCATGATAATATTGGCCCTTTATCCAACTCCCCACATGGCATCTGAGAACTCAACCAAACCTGGATTCAAAACGCAGCCTAGAGTTGCCCCTGCATGGCCCAATGGGAGTCTGACAACCAATCAGAATACAAGCTCAAGATCAAAGGCCAGAGAGGGCATAAAACCAGGGACTCAGCTTCTCTTCCTCCCTTCTCTTCTTCTCCACCAACATTGAAGCATGTGATCACCTTTTCTGTTCAGGACTCAAGCCATGTGGTCCTGTCCACTAATAAACCATCTTTCCAAGCAGCCTTCATGTCTCCAGTGTCTTTTCCCCCAGTTGGAGCCGAACCCAGAAGGATATTTCTTTCAACATAAGAATAAAAAATATTTTAATCTGGGGAGAGGGGGACTATTACATCTAATGCTGAGTTCACTAAACCATAATGTGGTTTTGATTTAGTATGTTAAGTGAACACTCATCTTGATTTGTAAATCAACCGACTATGCTTAAAAACATGCTTAGTCAGCATGCAAGAACTCAACTGATGTGCTGGCAAGTTACAGGAACGAACAGAAGCCATTTAAAAGCACTAGGCTGCCAATGTGTGGCTTCTTCCAAGGGACTACCTTAAGGAAGGCTTTTGTCTCACAAGATTTTGCAGTTATCAAACTGCTGGAAGAAAAATCTGGTCCAGTTCTGAGCCGGGAGAAAGGCACTGGAAGTAAAAATGGAGGCCAACTGGCTGCAAGGAAAGGTTTATTTGGATTCCAGAAACTTCATTGACAGAAGCATGTTTCTGGGGTGGTTGATCTCTTGGTCAACCCAGGCATGGAACGGATGGTTTTATAGGTTTCTGAGACGCTGCAGGGGGTTGTGCAATGTGCCTTTTGCTAGTCTAATGATGGTGGGTTAATCATACTATGTCCTAAAGGTCATGTCCTGATATTAGAATTTGGGTGGGGGGAAATATAAATTTTAATCCCATCAGCTGGAGCTGAAGGTGATTTGCTTGTGAATAGATTGGCCCAGATTTCTTAATGAGTACAAAAAAACCCTATTTCTTAAAGACTTCAGGCATCTGCTGAAGGCTGTTTTACTATGCAGGAAGACTGTGGCTGCTTTCTGCCTTTAAGAACACATTTCTCCTTTGGGAAAATATAATATGTGTGGCAACCTCTCTTAATATTCCCCAAAATAGTTTGTTTCCTAGGATGGGGGGGGCAGGAAGGGGGCTTCCTGCAAGTGACATGGTGTGTGTGGAAACCTTGAAAAATACATCGATATTTCTTTCCTATATGGCAACCCCTACAAATTCCTAGTTCATTCCGTTCCCTGGTGCACCATCCGCGAAACGCGCGGATCCCTCAGGTTTCGCAAGAACAGCGAAGCCGGGATGACCGCAGTTTCTTCCACCACCGAGGGAGTTCCCCCTTTTTTCAGACGCGTGGTTAAAATGGCGCACACGACCGAAGATATTCCGGTTTCTATCGCTTCAGTCCAATTCCAGGCGTGTTTACTCCGCAGGCAAATCCCACGGAGGTACCAGGAGCTGACTTCAAAGGAAGCGTGCAGAGGATTGCAGTCCCCGCTAGGCTTGGCGGAGGGGAGGGAAGGGTGGTGGCGGTGGAGGAAAAGAAAGGAAAAACAGCAAACGTAGTTCGCGTAGTTAACCTCCCTCCCTCCCTCCCTGGCGAATAAAGATCGTGCGTTTGTTTTGTGTTTAAATATAGCCCCAACCCTTCCCTCAGTGCCTAACTCCGGAGAAGGACAGAAGAGGGCGGCCGCTGGCCCCGCCTTCTGCAGCCCCTCCTGCGGCTGCTTGGGAAGCGTGGGCGAGCGGCGCCTGGGTCTGCCGTCACCCCGTGTCCCCAGAAAGGGTGAGCGGCGGGTGGAGGCGCTCAGGCGAAAAAAAAAAAGAGAGGGTGCGGACATTAGAGGGATGCTGCAGGCGCGATTAAATGTACCCCTATTTTTCCCGCTTTCCCCCCCTTTTGCGGCGCCCCCCCTCCACCCTTCCCCCGTTTTTTTTTTCCTCCACGCCAAGCTGCAGCTCTCTCGCAATGCCTCTGGCTCGCTGCTTCTCCAACTGCCGCCGCCTCGGAATTGTGTAGTAGTCCTGAATTAGCATGTCACGTGTACGGCATGTGGAAATGAATCACGGGCATGTGAGGAGCTGGGGCTGCGGGGGGGGGGGGAGCGATGAGGAGGACGCCTGTGTTTGCATCCAAGGATCTCCTCTTCGCTCGCTGGTTGCGTAGGTGTCTCGCTCCCCCCCCCCCCGCGGTTGCCTCCAGCGCGGCCCCTCCCCCTCCCCGGCTTCCCATCTGGCCGCCTCCCCCCTCTGCTCGGTGCCAGCTCGAGCCAGCCTGCAGCGCGGGGGCCCGGCAGAATTCCTCGCCCGCCCGCCGGCCGCGGCGGCAACAGCAGAAGCAGCAGCAGAGGTGGGTCCTCCGCCGACTTCTCCGCTTCACTGCGGCGTTCTAGAAACCCGTCGCCTGAACGAAAAAACCCCCCAAAACCTCCCACCCGCCCTGTTGAATAGGAAAGCCGGGTGTCCAATGCAAAACGGTGCCTTTGAGGTTTTCGTGTTGGTGGAGAAAGGAGAGAATCCCAAGTCTAGAAGCTTTTGGGAGGGGGGTTCTGATCCGTGGTGAATTGCGGAAACAAAAGAAACCCTGCTGGTTTAAAAGCCATCCTTTCAAAGCGAAAATAGTACAGTATTCGTTTTGTTTCTGAACCTTTTATCTCACTATAGCCGAGTGCTAAATAACGGAGAAGGGCTGAAAAATGCTGGGGTGTCTTGTGTGTAATTCCTGAAGGATTTTTCAGCTCTTCTATGTTATATATATATTTATATGAAGGAAATACAGACAGACACCCCAGTATTTTTCAGCCCTTCTCCATATATATATATATATATATATATATATATAAAATTTCATCCCCCCCCAAGAGGAATGTCAAAACCAACAAACAAAATGCTTACATTAACACTTGAGAAATTGGGGTGCTTGCTCAGACTATATTGGTCAGCCTTAAGCAAGATAGAGCTTCTAAGGGTCACCCAACCATCTAAAGTAAAAGTAACGAGGCTTTTGGGTCACTTCAGTGATGGCTGAGTGATGCTGTAAAATCACTGTGAGCAAATGGCCATAGCAGTAAATGGTATTCTATTCTCTCCACTATGGTTTGGTAGCGGGAGCACGCACATCTGAGCATGCACAGAAACTTGACATCAGGGTGGGAGGGTGGAGCCTCGCACTGCCGCCACTACCCATTCGCTCGAACTGGTGCAGACTGGCAGCATATTGCCTATGGGCCACAGGCTGTCTCTCCACAGAGCACCCAGAAGTTCAAATTCTGCATTCATTGAATGAGGAAGGGCAGGAAATAGGCAATGTAATGGTCTGCTGGCTGAGGAATTCTGCAAACAAAAGTTGTCAAGGTTTACAATACTGATTTCGGACAATAAATGAATGCTACATGGGGCCACTGTTAAAACAAGAAGGATATAGCAGCATCCTGAGGAATGTCTGCAAAACATGACAACCAAAGGGAAAAGAAATAGAGATGTGATTAGAATCGCCTTCTAATATGATGTAGTGATTTAAAGCATTTAAATTTGGAAGCTGACTTCGGGCCAGTCACTCTCTTTCAGGCCAACGTAACTCACTGGGTTATAGTGGAGACAATCAAAGCTTGTACTACACTTATTTTGGCTGGCAGAGTGCTTCAGGAGGTGTCTGTCCAGTCTCTCCCCCTCCCCACCCACAGAGGAGAACTACTCTTGAAGAAATCCAGTTTGAGACCCCTGACCTAGAGGTATCTAGAAAGCTCTTTTTGCTGCCATCTACTGGTGGTCTGGATTTTCAGGTACCACAGTTAATAGTACACATTCATTTTGCCATTTTCTGTAGGAGGCTTATGGCTCTTTAAGAAGGGTCTGCCCCATTGATGCTGCCTTACTAGTAACTTTTGCCTCCATACTGGATGTGACCCTGTTTCTGATGGATCACTGAAACCAGAGAGTGAAAGGATCTTCCATCTGATAATCTTTTGGAAGCCTATGGAGATCATTACAGATTTTAAAACCTAGCAAATCAAAACAGTACAAAGCCAGTATGGCTCTGTTCATTGTAAAGAACAGCAAGTTCCTATTCTTTTCTCTCCATATGAAAAATAGGGAGGCCTGGTTCTTCCAGTAGAGACTTTTGGCAGTAGATGCTGATAGTAGGCACAAGCAATGGCAGCTTGTTTGTAATGGGGCAATGCCAGCTGGGGTAATGGTAGCAGTTTTCTACATGGGCTGCACTTCTAAGGTTGCTCATAGATGCAATACAGGTTAGATTCAGTTGCCAATTCAGTTGATCTTTATATAGGGGAATGACCATTTGTGCATCATCTAGTCCGTGGTTCAGGCAGGAAAATACCTTGGGCTGTCCATGTATCCATACCCTCTGGGTAACCTGTGCTGAGGACAAATCCCAGGCGCTGGGTGAGATTTGCATCAGTGTAAGGAGGGTAATGTTTTCAAGATGCTGAGAAAGCATAGGGACCAGTCAATCAATATAGCTAACTAGTATAATCTGACAAACAAACCATCTAAGCAAAACACTGATCAAAAGCATAATGAAATAACTAGTGAATGGAATAAGCAGCACTGTTATTTGATATGCTGCAGTTAAATGTACCTATATCAAGTTAGTCTTGGCTACAGGCCATTCATGAGTTTTATTTGGAAATGGCAAGTTGCTGTGGCAATCATGATCAATTGCGTAACTTGCAAATGGATTGATTTGTTTGATTAAGGACAGTCCTATATGGCTTGGTCTTGTCTTTGTTCCATGAAGTCAGACACACACACACACACAGTTTATTCAGCAACTAAAATTTAGGAAACAATGTCTTAGCGCAAAGTGTAAATCCAATATGTGTGTAGTTATGGTGTTATTAAATGGAAATCTGGTGTGAAATTGTAACAATAAACCATTCTTTCCCGATTTCTTCACTCTGATTTTGTAGCAGGTAGGTTTGTAAGTTTATTTTTAAAAGATTATTTTGCTATGTACTTGGTGACTTTTATGAATGAGTGGGTATTAATCTTAAAAAGAAGTAACAAAGGACAGGAGCTGACATCCCAATGACACAACGTGCGATCTCAGAGCGCCGAGATCGCAGTTGATACTTTTGCCACTAGACAGTCCTTTTGGACCTAAACCATCCCGAAGAGACGGTGACAGGAAAGAGTATGTCTTGCTGATCTCAGGGCCATCACAAAGTCCCTGACTGATCCAAGAGAATCTCTTCTTGCCGGTGACAGAAACGCAGCCAAAAGCTGCTGAAGTTGGGACAGCTCCGCAACGGGAGGAAAGCGGAAAGAAAGTGTGTCCATCTGGTGAGGAAATTTTATTGTTATAAAAGAGACTGCCCCCAAAAAATCAAAGCTAAATTAAACTTGGAAAGAAAAGAAAAATAAGCGGTGAAATTAAGCTATTAAGCTATATTGGACAGTGTGTTATCCTTTTTGTTTGTTTGTTTATGGACGGAGGTTTTGCAAGTATTTCCTACTTTTTAAAGTGAAAGTATTGGTTTTTCTTCTATTTCTTTTTTTACCTATGGATTAAATCTTTTTCTTTATTTTTATAATATTGGTTTGGAGGGGTTTTTTCTCTTTATTTTGCTCCATTTAAGAATTTTGTTTCTTTTAAGCCTGGAATATAAAGAAGATATAAAAGGAATAAAAGAGGGTAGTAACATCAGAGGGAAAAGAAGTTACACTGCCACTTGGAGGTTGGAGGCTGAGTCCTGGAAATATTGCTTTCTCTTTTTTCTCTTTGATCTTTTGACTTTGCACTTCAAAGGCTTCAGCTTGTTTACAGAAGAGATAAGGAGAAGAGCACGGGTTGTTTACACAGGTGCTCTTTGGATGCTTCTGTGGCAGCTGGAGTGAAGTGAAAACAAAATTTTATTTTGAAACTAGAGTGGCAGTGTTTACTAGTTGGAAGTATGGCACAACACCAAAAAGAAACCATAACATTACAACAGATTATGTTTGAAATTCAAAAATTAGAAACAACAGAGAGAATTGAGCAGAGATTGAAAAATATAGATTGTAATGCAGTAAAATTTGATGGAAAAATTGAAGATATCCAGCAAATGGAAAAAGTGGACGTTAGAGTCCTAAAAGCCCAAGGGAAAAATGAACAAAGAGGCAAGATAATTGTGGATACTGACAGTGAACTGAGTGTGGTTGGAGATGGAAAGAGTGGAACATGGAAAGGGAAGATAAAAGGAGCTCTACCCCAGATTTCAAGGTTTAGAAGAAGAAAAAAGAGAAGAATTGATGAATCCATGGAGAGAAACTTTGACAAAAGTACTATTGATAACCAAAGATAAGCTGATTAAAGAAGCGGACAGTCTCGAGATTTTACAAGATATGCAAAAAGCAACAAGTTGCGAAGAGAAGCCGATACAAATTTGATTCAGGAAATAACCAGAAGACTAATTCCACAAATGGCAAAAGACATAAGACTGCACTATTACTGGAAAGACACAGGTTGACATATGAAAACTAATAATAAAATATTAGTCAAATTTAGTTAAAATTAGAGCATTATGTTAAAAATGAAGTGATAATGGATATAGTTAGATAAATAATTGATAATAATAACAATGTACACATATGTATTGGTTTGATAAGAGGAAATTTGGTATAAATTCTAAATGGTGATCATGAAAGGAAGTTTAGAAACTGTTATATATAAAAGCTTATAATATTAAAAAAAAAGAGTAAGTTAAATTTAGTTAAACTAAGACCAAAAATAAAAATGAAATGATTTATTATTTATTTATTTATTAATCATTTTTATATGCCGCACCCTCTCCACCAAGGGACTCCGGGCGGCGTACAATTTACTACATAACAAATAATGACAATGACAAGGAGGAGATATACAAAAAGCATTATACACACACAATAAATAAATAATCAATTAATTAAAACAGCAAAAAAGCAATTAAAAAACAATTAAAACACCCAGAGTCAAACCTAATTTAAAATTGGATCCAGAGGGATTAGAATAGCTATAATTCAAGCCAGGCCGGCTAGTCGGAACAGGTGGGTCTTGAGTTTCATGCGGAAGGAGCGGAGATCGGTTGTTGTCCTGATGTCGGGGGGGAGGTCATTCCAGAGGGCTGGGCTCATCACAGAGAAGGCCCTGCCCCTCGGCGCCGCCCTCTGGCATTGCTTGGTGGACGGCACCCGGAGAAGTCCCTCCCTGTGAGAGCGAATTGGTCGCAGGGATGTATGGGGCAGGATACGATCCCGCAAATAGCTAGGTCCTGTGCCATGATGACGGATGTTGTTAAATAAATGATTGATAATGATAATAATGTAATATTTGTATTGACATGATAAAAGGGAAATTGGATATAAATTGTAAACAGTGATTAAGAAAGGGGATCTAGAAACTTTATTAAACATAATTAATTTTTTATTTAGAAAGTGTCATCAAGATGTAATGTTGCTGGATGATATTGAAAATAGATAATGGAATGCCATCATGTGGTTTTGCTTTAAATTTTGGAATATTTTATATAAAGGGAAGTAAAAACAATCAGTCATATGAAGATTGAGGTATGATGATAGTAATATATATAAATATATTTGATTTAAAACATATAACTTGATATGAATTGTAGGTGATGATTATGGAAGGGATGCACGAAAGCTCTTTGTAACCAATTGACACACACTATAATTAGTAATGGAAGATATTTTTGTGGTGTTTGTTGTGTTTTGTCTGTTTGTGTTTATTCAAAAATAAAAAAAAATATCAAACAAAAAAGAAGTAAAACAGTAGAAGGAGTTCCAAGGTTTGTCTCAAGCTGTTATGTCTGAAAGCTGGCATTTAAAGAAAGTCATTTTTAGCAGAAAGTCTAAGAAAGGTCTCAAACCCATAAGACCAGTCAATGATAAGCAGTTGTGCACTAGAAGACTAATGACATTCTTGTCAGACACAAGAAATCAGGGAGCAAGGCAGTTCAATGATTACAGGTTTATTGAATGATAACAAGAATCTGAACTATTAAGGGCCAAAGCAAATTGGTGGTAGATAAGAGCCAATGGAATTCAAGGTGGGCTGGACTTAGATCTCTTGTGAGTATGAAAGGACTCCAAACTGATGACATGCTTGCCCCCTCCCTTGAGCTCAGCCCGATTATCTCTTACAGTTCTTATATGTTCATACATATACTACTGTCCATATGAGAAAACTATGTGGACTTCAGAGACCCATTTCCTATGCTCACTTTGCTTAACATATGTGCTCAATGAATTTTCATGGCTTTTATTACACAGGACAGAATTGAAATTTGTGCTGCAAAAAACTGGGCCATTACTTGATGGTGGCAGATGGTCTATTTGGTAGCTGGGACACAAAATAGATGGGGCATATGCAGGTTGTATTTTTGTGTTTATCACCTTGATCTTTGCAGAGTGCAGTAAAGATTTTCTTTGACAAATGTACAGAGACATTTGTCCTTTGTTTATTAAAAAACACAAAACCTGAATGACTCCAAAATAATGGTACTAACATAAAGGTATATCTGGTGGGGATCTGCCTTTCCACTACATGTACCATGTATATAATCAGACCATAGGCAATTTATAATTACGATTTCAAACTGGGAAGAAGGCCCTTATTAAAGGGAGAATAGACCAGAACCTGATCTAGATATCCTAATGGACCACCATTTAAGTATAAGCCATATGTTGCTGCAACTGCCAGAAAAGCAGGTTAGTATCAGACAGATAGTATTTAGGTCATGTGAAGAGTTAGTACTCTAACTCTAGTTTATACTGCATTGAAGAGGAATACTGTGTCCAATTTTGGTTGCCACAATACAAAAAAGATGCTGAGGCCCTAGAAAGACTGCACAGAAGAGCAGCAAAGATGATTCGGGGAGTGGAGGTTAAACCATATGAAGAACAGTTAAGGGAACTATTCTAATGAAGAGAAGGACTAGGGGTGACATGATCACAGTCTCCCAGTACTTGAAGGACTGACACAAAGAAGGGGCTGACTTAGTCGCCATAGCACCTGAAGGCAAGAAATAATGGGTGGAAGGTCATTAAGACAAGATCTAACCTAGAACTAGGTAAAAATTTCCTGACAGTGAGAACAGTCAATCAGTTCCCTCCAGAAGTTGTCCATCAATGGAGGTTTTCAAGCAGAGTTTGGACAACAATTTGTCTAGAATGGTATTATAGGGTCTTTTGCCCCAGCAGAAGGTTGGACTACAAGATCTCCAAATATTCTTCCAATCTTGTTATTCTATGTTATATGTATGATCTCTCTTCAGAATATATCTTGTTCTGGGAGACTCATATAAATCATCATATTCCTAGGAAGCAGTGGAGATGGGGAAATAATGCGTTGAAGAATGTATAAATGAATTTTGGATCATTGGTCCAATCAAATCAACTCAAGATTTGGTTTAGCCCAAAATAGATCTAGTCTTGCAGAAGGTTAAATTATACCCAGCCACTGGTTTCATGCTAGTACTAAAAGCCACTCAGTTTTCTTACTTAATCTTCGGGGGGGGGGGGGATCTGGAGAGGAAGAATGGATGAAAAAGTAAGCCTCTGCATTCCAGAATCCATTGCCAAGCCCTGGCAGCACAGTACATAACATTCCAAACACCAACTGCTGTCTCCTTGAATAATTGTGAAAGGCCTGGTGATACATGCATTGTTTCCAAGGGTAAAGGGTACTCTGGAGCATGCGGAGAGATTCATCACCATCTACTTGCAGTTTCTTAAACCAATGGCACCTTTTCCAAAGATGATACAAAAGTGAGCCATGCAACTCCCAGGAAGGGATGCTGCTGCTTCAAAGAATTGTAGACAGGCTTCATGCGTACAACTCTACATGCTCCAACACATTTTTGTTTTTTGTCTTTGAATCCATACCTAGGCATCCACAGGGAAGAGAAGAAAGAAGGGAAAGGATGACACATGCAATGATGGACAAATGTTATGACCTAGCTACTTACATTGCATCCTGATGTGATGGCGCATGTGCCATTATGTCTGCATTTGTTTTCTGACTCCTGTTAAAAGTCCTATCATTACATGGGCTTATAGAATACTTGGCTGTTCCTGGAGAAAATGGGTGGGGACTTTGTGTTCCAAAAGGATAACTTAGTGTGATTGTGCTTTGCCAATATCACTGCAGCCTCACTAGTAGAGTAGGATTCTTGCTGATTGGGTGTTATGGGATCAGGGTCATGGAAAGGCATACTGATGAATGAAGTGGAGAGAGAGCAGAGAAACACTCACTGAAGACAATGTTTGAATAAACTTGGAATTATCCCCTGCTTTCACATTTTCTCTTTAATACCAGGTCATTGTGTTTCCTTCTGTTCTGTTTCCTGCCCAGATTTTCTCTCTTCCCTGATTCTTTATCATTTCTCTTGCCAATGGCAAGAGGCCTGCTGCCCCATTCTGTCTGTTTCCTTTTATCGGGCGTGGTTGATCCTCAACCCTCTCTTCTCTTCCCATATTGTACATTAGGAAAACTGTGTCCCCAGAAGACTCCTCCACCCCTGGGCTCCCGATGCCATTTTCCTGCAGTGTTGATGAAAAGGTGCAGCTCCTTGCAGAGAGACAGAAAAGGAAGGAAGGAGGAAGTTAAAAATAGCTCAGCAAATGCTTTCTCATTGACACGGCTTGGCTAGAGCATGGGAAAACAAACAGAGGAAACTCCATCTAACAGGTTCACATCTAAATAACAGTTTGCAGATTGCTCCTGTGAAATAATAACAGATTTTCCATGAAGGTTTAGATAATGCCTCGGAAGAGAGCGGGAAGGAAAACAAATTATGTACACCTAGTGGATGTCAATATTTTGGTCCCTCTCAGTTCTCACATTGTAGTCATTAGGCACACACAGATTGCCTATATTTAGAAGAAGGTGTAACAGTGCTTCCTTCCATTAATAACAGCAGAGCACATTCAGTGAGGCAGACCTCGCTGGAGCTATGGATGTTGCTGTAGTGACGTGTAGAAGCCTGAGAGATAAAAGACAAGGCTGGAGAGAGAACAAATATTTTGAAATCTGGATAGTAATTACCTTCGACTTTGCAGTTTCATGCATTTCATTTATAGAGACTCTGGCTGCATTTGGAAAGGAGCATCCTAATTTATTTGGAAGCAAGTCCAGTTTGTTTCAAGGGAATTTATGGAAGCTTTTAAAATACATATCCTTAAGTATGCTTTGAGAAATAGGTGTGTAGCCATAGGTACGCACACACCATGCTATTTTGATATATGCAACGCTCCAGGTTGCTTTGATTTTTGGTAAATATATTCAATTTGAGAGTGAGGGCAAGGGGAATTATGCCTAGAATGAAACACGGCACCCATAGGATACACTTCCAAGGATGTCTGGTTTGTGAATTAAAATCTGTAGCAGCTACTTCATTGCAAATAAATCTTTCCTCTAGATGCCTTTGCATGCTGTAGTTTTTCTGCTGCAGGAATTTTAGTTTCCCCAAGATCAAGCTTCAGTATATTATCTGGGAGAATTAAGTTCTCTCTCCATGTGCATCCATTGCTTTACTTGGTGACATAGAGTACGTACGTGGGTGTATAAGTGTCACGAACTACCAGCTAGTGCCATTGAAGCATTTGGTGATCAGAAACGTACAACTTTCTATGTTGGCCATTCTGTGATTTTAGAGATATATAGAAAGATATTAGAAATAGGTTCAAGGATGATGCTGAAGCTTTGAGAAACAATGTGGCAAACATGATTAAAGTTACTATGGCAGAATGCCCATCAATTTCGTGAACTCTGAAAATATGGGTATTTCTTTCCTCATCAACCCACCCATCATCCACTGTGTCATTGACATCAGTGATGTCAATGTTAGTGTAATATGAAGGGAAATCTTGTACTTTTTATTATTCACGAAAATGCCTGTGGAAAAGACATGTAATAGACTTATGAGTTCATTTTTGATATTCACTTGGAAGCATGAACTTAACCACACATTCTTATATTTAAAACAATCATGAAAAGCAGAAAAAAGTGTATTTTCAAAGCACGCTGGTTCTCCATAGTCATTTTGGCCATCAAGACTGAGCTTGGAATTATGAGTGCTATCTAATAGCCACTAGCAGTTAAGTTACTTTGTGTCATACTACAAGCTATGTCTTCTGTTCCTTTAAAACTAACCTATAGAGGTCCACTCACGTACAATGAGTGAGACATTTTTCTGAGTAATGTATGGATTTTAGATGTTTTGTCTTGTGCTTCTCTTAAACTGTTTTGTTACAAAATCCTTGATCTCAACTAAGTTAAATTAAAGCACTAATAATGCCAAATTTGAAATACTGCATCCAGTTCTGGTTGCCACAGTACAAATGATACAATACAATACAAATACATTGACACCCTAGAAAGAATGCAGAAAAGAACAACAAAATGGTAAGGGGTCCAGAGGCTAAATGATATGATGAACAATTAAGGGAACTATTATGTCTAGCCTGAGGAAGAGAAGGATTAGGAGTGACGTGATAGCTATTTTCTGGTACTTAAAGATCTGGAGCAAGGGAGCAAGGGGTCCAGAGCATTAAGGACAGGACAAGAAGCAATGGGTAGAAGCTTATTAAAGGGAGATCCAATCTGGAACGAAGGAGAAATTTCCTGACAGAGAACAATTAATCAATGGAACAGCTTCCCTCCTGGAGTTGTGAGTGAACTATTACTGGTGGGATTCAAGAAGAGTAAAGAGCATTTGTCCAAGATGCAATAAAATCTCCTGCCTTGGGCAGGGTGGGACTAGAAGATTTTCAAGATCCCTTCCAGCCATATGATTCTATGATTCTAAAATGAGATCATTTTTTTATGTATAGATTGTATTGGGAAAAGTTGAGTTGTGATTTTAAAATTGGAGAAAGAACCCTCAATAACCAGCACTAGTTGATAACCCTCCTCTGAAATAGGACTGGAGAGCCAAGGAAACCAGTGATTCATCAAAGAAATCAACCCAGATCTATCACTTGAAGCACAAACAATAGGTTCAAATGATCATACTTTGGACACATCATCATTTTGTGAAATGACATTAAGGCAGTAACAATAAAAATGGATAATTGAAATCTAATAATCCATTAGGAATACACAAGAAAAACAGCATGTCCATCTCCAAATCACAACCCAAATCCATTTACATGCCATAATGTAGTGGATAAAGAAGCTTGCTTGTTAGGTTGATGTCTAGGATGCTATAGCTCTTAGAAAAAATCTTTTTCCAATGAAAGGACTCTTTTCTCTGTCAGTTGATTTCAATTTCTAAGAATAACAAGGATTTCCTAACTGATGGGGAGCACTGGAACTGATAGGGAAACATTGGCAGGAAACTACAGGCAGATGTCTCGGGAGCATGTTATTTCTTTTCAGTGTTCCTTTACGCAGTCGAGTAGTTTTACCTTTGTTTACATTTTCTGTTCCTCTATTTCTTAGTTTGTGTGCTGTTAATGATACATAACTCTTATATGTAGATCTATGCCTATATCTCGGCATGTATGTATGTATGTATGTATGTATGTATGTATGTATGTATGTATGTATGTATGTATGTATTACTTTCAAGTACTCACTTTATTTTGTTTCTTAAAATAAACATCCTTTACTTGTGATTAGCCCAGTGTCATATTTGTAATGGTGCCCATATCCCAACATCTCTTTAGAGTGACTCAAACTGGAGGTCCGCGGGCTGGATGCATCATATACAGGCCACACCCATCCCAGCTCTGCAAAGGGGATGTAACGGCAATATGATGCCGCAAATTTGAAACCCGTGCTTTAGACTGACCATCTTGGTTACCCCAGACAGCACTGTGAACAGATGGTACCAACCAGACACAGGTGTCCTGTGGGTGTCTGTCCAAAAAGTCGAGATTACAATTGTAACCATGTAGTCAAAATCTGTAAAAAAAATTTTTTTCATATATTGCATTCATATAAAAAAGGGGGGAGGCTTTGATTGTGTGGTCACGGTAGCTATCTTGATTTGTTTTGTTGTTGTTTATCTAGTAGATTCCTTGGCTGCAGCTTATTTACTATCCTATATACATTTCTTGCATTCTGGTAAATTATTACATTAGGACACCCCAGAATTCAGAAAGGAATCTGGCCGTTTTGTAGGAAGGATACCAAAAAAGGAGTAAACCCTGACTTTTTTTGATGTGGCATTTCAAAGGCCTGGAACAGCTGCTGTCAGCAATGTTTTCTGCAAATATGATGAGCATCCTTTCTGTCTCATTTGAGATATTTATCAACATTTTGAACATTATTAAGCCCATCACAGAACTCTCAATACCCCACAACAAATCTCCCCCTTCCCAATAGATTTATTAAGGACCAGGTGATGGTTATTGTTCTTAAACAAGAACCAACATCCATCTGATAGTGGAACCATCTATCCCACATTGTTCCATTCCATTAAGAAGGGATGGGTTCCAATAGTCACTACTGCCGGTTCGCTTGTGGGCACTTTGTGCGCATGCACAGTACAATAAAAATTGTTCTGTGCATGCGCAGAAGAAAAAAACAAGATGGCGGTACCTATGGAGTCACCCAGAGAACCAGTTCAGGGGCGTGGCAGGCCTGGGATGCTGCTGGTTCCAGTGACCCAGGCCGCTAAACCACTACCGGTTTGGCTGAACCGGTCCGAACCGGTAGGAACCCACCACTAGCTATGGTCAACTTTATCAAATTACTGAGTTTAACTCCCACTCATAGCATTTCTTTGAACTAGTAAATTAGTCACTGTAAAAAAAAGCAGTAAAATAAGTTGGGCACAACTTTTTTAACAAATCCTAATTTGTTCCTTTCTAAATCCACACAAATTGCAATATATTATTCTGTTTGTGTTTTATTTTTATTTTTTTCTATTGTTGTTTTTAATGTTTTTATTTGTAATGCTGATCTATATCTGTAATTAAAAATTCCTTTCTAATGCTTGCAGTTGCTTGATGACATTTTCTGGGATTTTCCAGGTACCAATGTCAAGCCAATAAGGCTCTTTTATCTTGTGTATTCCTAGGTCATCCTGGGTTTCCCAACTCTCTTCCAGCTTTTAAAAAATATTGAAACTACATTAGTTGTTCACCAATCTTTCCCTGTATTTCAAATATCGCATCCGCCACTATTTTTAATACCCTGGGATGGAATCTACATTGTCCTGGAAATTTGAATTAATTCAAAACAGCTAGATGTTATGTCCCCTCTTTTTTTTACTTATTATGACCTGGATTTCTCTTCTGTTTCCCATGATGAGTCTTCCAACAAGATGGGCTTTTTGTGAAAAGACAGGTACAAAGTCAGAATTTGAAGCATTCAGTCTTGTCTCTGTTTCCCATCACTATCTTGTCACCTTCTACAACTAGTAGACTGACCATTTCCTTGAATTTCTTTTTCTTCTACAAATATCAAAATAACCATTTTTTTCCTGTTACATTTTGATATTCACTGCAAGCCTCTTTTCATTCTTAACTTTAGCCATCTTGACTCCCATCATGACAGATTTGGGTTAGTCCCTAATAGTCTGTTTTTGTTATATACTGTATCCTTCTTCCATTTTTAAAATCTCATTTTGTTTCCCAATTTATCGAATACTTTTTACTTTGAGTTATGGATCTGCGTTATGGATTTTGAGTTATGGATCTGCGGTCATGTGACCAAAATTTGGGGGGTGCTGGGGTGGCAGTCTGGATGCATTTGCAATCAGTGATGATTCTACTCCCTCCATCTACCTATACAGTATCTATCCCCATACTTCTGCACATTAGTGCTCTTTGGTGGCAGTGGTGAATCAGAGGCTGAAGTAAAAGCCTTGGGTCTTCAGCAGTCTCAACCAGTTACTACCACCTCTGGGCTTCTACTTCAGGCCCAGCACTGCTTCTTCTGAGGAATACTGTCAGGCTCTGCACCGTGACCCCAGCCACCCCAGCACCCCCAGTGCAAAGCCCCAGCCATCTCGCTGTCCTACACTCCCCCCACCCTGCCATCTTGCCAGACTTGCTGGCCTACCAGTTCTGTTGGCCCTATGATCTGTGCTGCCCTCTTTCATTTAACCATTAAAACAATTGTCTCAAAGATGCTTTTCCAAAAGACAATTGGATTATCTCGGTTTTTTTTTCCTTGAAGAGAACTGAAGAAGCCTCGTGGATGAGAAGCGAAATATTTTTTCAAGGAAAAAAATCAGGAAAACCCAGTTGCCTTTTGGAAAAGCACCTTTGAGGCAACCATCTCCTGGATGATTGACAATCTCCATACACACCAAAGCAATTTGATACCTGGTCACAAAATAATCACTCCCATTTCAAATAATTGCAGGTAAAATACAGATGAAGTAAACATGCAATACTGGGCAGAACTGGAAAAATATGAGGATGCAATTCCTGATAATTGAGGTATTTTATTTTTCCTTAAGGCCAATAGCAAACATTTATGAGTTCTACAAATGTTCATGAGAGGCCCTTAGTTTTGACCATAAGTTGCTTTTCTATCTAGTATAATTAACTCAAATTTCTATTCCCATTTTATTATTTTCACAAAGATGCAAAATGAGTCATGTTACTGGACACACAGGATTAGTTGGCAGGTGTTGGTAGCATTGGAAAACATCATTGGCTACAATTTAATTAGGCTGCTGAGTATACTCTCGGCTTTTTGTAAACTAGAGAATTACAAGATTTTAGCATTAGGTTACCAGGTATCAAATTTTTCATTTTCACAATTAACAAATGAAGATGATCATTGTTGGACGTAATCAGTTAAGGAGAATCTTTAATAATATGGTCATAGCAGCAGTACCAGGATTATAGCAGGATTCTTAAGGTTCTTGGCTCAGGTATTGTATAGTCTTTTGCTGAGGGACTTCTGATAAACATGTTACAATATATCATTCAATAATATGATGATTTTTAAAAATGATACTTTGAATTGTGAATATCTAGGTCCGCAGTTCATCTTAGATTTGAATAGTCTGGGCTAGTGTAAGTCAATAATGATAATTATAATCTTAAACAAACCCCACAGGATGGGAAGAAGGTATCAAGTCTTTTATGGTTGGAGAAGGAAATCTTTGGGAGTGGCATAGTTAGCCTGCCTAATGGATGAAACTACGATACACAGTTTGGCTTCAGGCATTGCCCTAAGCAACAGGTTTTTAAAAATCATGACTAAACTCCAGTGGCTTCCCACAATTGCAATGTGGAAAAATACAATCATACCTCATACAGATGGCCTGAGATATAATTCAGAATGCCATCCCCCTGTGTTTCCTTTTGTAATGTCAGGTACACCAAATACTGTTGTGTGGCGTAGGAAATGATGCTATTTCTGCTTGCCTTTCTGCGTAATGCCGTGAAGACCTCTAGTCAGAACATAGTCATAGCAAAAAAAAAATCCGTGCTTTTTATTTTAAAAAAATATCATCATCAACTAGTGTTTTCTGGATTTGCTGGGATTACAACTGGAATTCTTAGCTGGCATCCTACCTGGAGTACTAGGTGCAGTAGTATATTAACCATTAAGCAGAGTAAGCAGGTGCTTAGGGAACCAGCCCAAAGGGGGCACCACAAAGTTGAGAAAGAAAAAATACAATGAAGATTTGTACAGTATGTACAAAGGAGGGGCCACCAAGATTTGTCAGTGCTTAGGGCACCAGTGAGCTGTAATCCACTACTGACTAGGTGATACAATTTAAATTCATCTGGATGTTATTACATTGGAAAAGGACTTCAGGAGACAGGCCATATTTAGCCAAATTGAGGTTTATTTTTTGGAACCCAAAGATATTTGAAATTATCCCAGAGAGCTTCATGTAGGATCTTGTAGAAGGCAGTTTAAGTATTGTTCATGATCTTCCATTCCTGTCCTGTTTTTTTCTATTCCATCACAAAGACAATTCTGGAAATCTGTACTGCAATTTTGTAGGAGGGAGCAACTAGTAGATAGAGAGAGATGTGGTCTCTGTATTCAGTTCATAGCCTGCAGCTGTCCCATCTGCAAAGAGTTTTTCATCCTGCTAGTCTTCTTTGGAGAATAAAAAACTTTGAGAATATAAGCCTCCCTTGACAGCATTTTTATCAGTTGCTTTGAAATTTTAAATGAAAGATGCCTATGCTTGTTCCGGCTGCCAGATAAAGGCGATAAGAAAAATAATTGCTACTGAGGATATCAATTTCAGAAAGGAAATCTCTGTCCTGTTTTGTAATTAATGGACTTCTGTGTACCACCTGCAAAAAAGAATCAATGGGTGGACAAAGATTTTCTAACCCATTAATGCTGTGTACAAATGTTTGTCTCCAATATCTACATGTAATGTGATAGCAGAATTAAATAAAACTGCATGACCTCTAATGGAAAGAGTATGAAGCTCATGGTAAGACAAATACTGTGAAGAGCCTGGCTTTCATGGGCATGAAGGAGTTAATCCTGGCAGGGTTTTCATGTACGTCAGAGCAAGGTTTCTGCCTGTGCAGCACTTAGCCTGGATTGAAAATTTCTTGTTCCTTTTTTTTTTGTCGTTAAAATTTCTTTGCGGTTGGTAATTCTTTTTTTTTAATATTACCCCCCCCACCCCACTCCCAATAAAATGCACTAGGGAGAAAATCTTCTTTATCTTCCAGGGTCTATGTTAATCTAGTTTTTATCAAAGCTTGAAAAATATCACTCTGGGGGTGGGGTGGGGGAGGAGGGAGTAACATTTTTTAATTCAAAGGAGAAAAATAAATATGCTTTTAATGAACATATCATATAAATGTCTAATTTCCTGTGTATCCCAAATATTAATTTTACTTGATTTAATTGAGGAGTTGTAGAGTGGTGATGTTGTAAAAAAAAGACTCCGATGACATTAAGGATCAGACCTAAACATTCAATAGGCATGTAATGGTGTAAAAATATCTGCATGACAGTGTTTAGGAATAGATAATCTGGTACTTTGGACTCCAGTTCCCTTAGATCCTTGTCATTAGCCATGAACGTAGATGGATGAAATCTGTTCAACGTTGGACAAAGCTAGGACAAAGATATTCATAGGGCAATTCTTTTCTGTTAATGTTTCCACTGCAAAATGGTATGATTCAGCGGATTTACAGTTCTTTCTACAACATGTCATTTATTAATATTGGAGTTTCTTCTGTGGCTGATTTTTTAAAAAATCTCAAATTTTGGGTATCTCAAATTTCTTTGCAATCATCTGCTTAATTCTAAGACGGTGTATAAGAAATAATGAGTTTAATATTCACTGGACTGTTCTTTCTCGTATTCATTAGTGTCTTCTTTTCAAAAAGGACCAGATCAATCCTTTAAAAAAGGCTGACATTTTTTATTCTTAAAGCTATAGTTGATTTAATTTGTGGATCAGCTAATTGCACTAAAACTCTGAAATATCTCTCTGAAAAGTCCATTTAAATTTACCAAGGAAAGGATTCATGAAATAGAAAAGGTGAGCACATTGACATATCCTTTATGTTTAGTTAAGCATTAAAGTTGCCTACAGCTGTACAGTATAGCAAGGAAACTCACATCGAGAGGAACAAAAGGAATGACCAGTTAAATTAATGATCACTGCCAGCTTCTAGTGGATCATGACATACTTGAGGCCTCACTAGGTACATCTTGTGTACCTAAAGATTCCATGAATATCACAAATTAATTATAGCCAACAACTCGTGTAAGATATTCTGGGTTTGCACTTGTTTGTAAATTCAGAATGCATTAGTGAAGCAGAGATGTGGAATGGACAACCTGTGATTCTAAGGCTGCAGGCAGTCCATGGCCTACTTTCAAAATCCTTTGAGGATTAAGTTTAGATTTTTAATATGAGATACCTTTCCCATTTCCCATGCCTGCTGCATAGTGTCAAAAAGACAAAGAGAAAAAGAGGTATTTGGCAGGAAGAAAATAGCTTTTTTCATCTACTCCAGCCCTGAGGAACTCTGCTCACCCCTGCTTAAAAATCAAAACAAAGAAATAATCACAAAATGGCATACATATATGTATGAAAATGAAATAGATACACCTTTTTCTGGTTTTCATTCAAGTAAGTAAAAGCATTCTCCTATATTTAGCTACTGGAGGTAAGGGAACTGCCCATCCTGTTTTATGCAGGAGTATCTATTTTTAGGGTCTTAGAAAAAGTGATGCTAAATATGGATTCAAGCTGCCACCTGGAGGATTCCAGATGTGTCGGCAGCTATTTTCATCACAATCTGTTGTTCAACAGTTTAACTGATGGAGGGAAGAGTAGTTGGGAGAGTGAGAATGCATTCAGGGTTTCTGAAAATCTTATTAACTAGAAACTGGTTTATGAAGATGTGTTTCTGTATTATTGCATTGTTAGGTTGATCTAATTTTTTAGGAGTCTCATTACTCATGAAAGTGAATGTAAGAATGATTTTTTTCTGGAAAAATGATACTGGACTCTTACAATGTTTCTCTTACATATTTCATATTCCAGTGTACTGATGGAGACAAATAGAGCAGTTACTTTCATAAATAATTATTTGTTGCCCATCATTATATTCAAGTTTCCTTCCAAATTTCAGTTAAATCTTTGTTTCTTTTTCCTTGCGTTCAGTGTCTTTTATACACAACTGGCCTTGAAAAATATTTGAAGATCAAAGTTTATATACAACATGTAGTATCTGGATTGTTGTAAAGAGGTTAGCTTCATGTCACATGAAATATATATTTTCATGTTTTATGTTGCTATTTTGCATATAGATACCTCAATTTTTCATTGTTTTAAAGGAGGCATGTTGGTTAGAAAGACTTCAAGGAATAGCTGCAAATTAGCAATATAATTTTTCATGAAGATATTCAGAAATACTAATATATTAATGCACTGTATGTGTGTGTATGTATACAAACAACCATAAAGCATAATAACATTGATTTCTCCTCTGCAAGATACAGTACATGTGCATATTCCACTTATGTATGGAAATAAACTTATAACTCATCCCTTCATCTTTTGTTATATCTTGCATTAAGTCCAGTACTCTCCCCACAGTTTATTTACAGTTCTTCTCATATTTTATTTAAAACCGAGAGTTATGTAATTTTCCTGCTCTAGATATTAAAGATGAAACATGTACATTTATACACTGGATTAGGCAATACCACATTTTCACATTTTAAAACAGCTCTGAAGTATATAAATTGACAGTAAAGAATGTCAGTATTTTAAACTTGATTGCAACAACTGCTAAGGAAGACACAGTATGCCAGATATTGAGATATCTCAATTAAAATTTTTAACAGGTTCTTATCAAACTGTATTTGAATCACTGTCATTGAAAAAATCTTGGACTGAGTAAAAAGCAAATACTGGATTCAAATTAATCCATCTTAATTCAACTCAAATGAAGAGTACCAAATCTAGCTTCCAAATTTTACCAGTGCAATACAATTTGGCTATAAGAGAAATACACAGCTTTTCCTTACAACTCTGTCTACAGAAAATTTTGCTATGAATTTGAATTAACTGATTTTAGTCAAGTTGTTCTAGAAATGGAAAAGCAATGGAACTATTGATGGTGAGTTAACAGAGTATCTGCCTGGATTCATATATTGTGCTTAACTGTGGCTTAACCATGATTTAATATACAAATCACAACTGCCCAGTCATGCCTTGTGTTCAGCTAGAACTAAACAAATCATCTTAATGGGTTTAGTAACAAGACCCCTGACTCTCTCTTGTAGAGCAAATAAACTATAATAGCAAAGCTGAAACTCTACCAACTACTTTTCTCCTTAAAATAACTCTGTAGTTAGAATTTTTGTACATAGGATTGTTATGAAAGATATAGATACTGATATGGAAAAGCTGTTATAGGTGTAAATTTGTGTTTTATATGTTGGAAAATTTAATAAATACTATTTTTTAAAAAGAAACTCTGTAGCTGCCTTCTTTCAAATGAAATTTTAGATATTTTATCATGTAATAAATCAAGGGATGATTCTACATGTATAAGCAAAGATCTTATCTAATAAAGGTCATGGAATGTGGAAATTTGGGCTAAGGTACTAGTGTATCATGTAACATAAATATCACCATAAAAAAGAGAGGAATCAAAATTCTGTTTATTAATAATTGTTTATTTTTGCTTCATGTTTTGTGCCCTTGTTGATTCAACAATGAAATCTGCAATTTGGTCCTTTGTTGACCAAACTGGATGCTGATTAAGAAACAGACCACTTGTCCTATTTGCTAACATGCCCTCTTCTCGCTTAAGTGTTTAGACATACAGAGAAAGAACATGTGTGCGTATGCCTTTAACATTTGCAGTTTACACTCAGTTGGGTAAAAGAATGAGTAAAGATAGGCTAAAGGCTGCAAAGGGCTTCTAATATATAATGGATTAAAAGAAACCTTTGAAATTACATTTCTTTATTTTTCTTTCTTTCCTTGTAAACCATAATATAAATGATTTCACACAATGTTGTTTTCACTATTCCCCCACCCCCACCCCCCAGTAAAAGCAACAATAGATAGAAGGCTGCTTGTTCTCAAAATGTACTAAAATGATTTGCAATCTCCTGCATTATCTCAGTAGCTTTCTCTGACTTGGTAATACTAAAGTATGGACTGGATGAAGAAGTAGAATATGAGCTCCTGATGGATGACAAGCTAATTATGCCTTCCTCTTACATATAGTGTCTGGTGCAATGAAGTGCTTTGCATTTTCATAGACGTGTTAAGACAAGAAGCAGGTTAAATTTTATGCTGGCATCCAATCAAATATTGTGGAAAATCTAATGATGTTTGGGACATAGGCACATGGAAGTTGTCGGGGCTCAATATTTATTTATACAATTGTCTGGTATAGCGTTTACTATAGTTTCTCCAAAGATATTCTTGCTTCTGAATAATACAACCAACCTCCAATTCTTACTAGAAATAGTGTTTTCCAATTTCTATTAGCTCACTTCATTTCAAGTCTATTAATGAACAATAATTTTGTTTTCTTGGGGAAAAAAGGGAAGAAGATTGTAATATTTAAGGAGAATGTCTTTCATTTTTCATGAGTAAATGACACTGAATGGCACGAATTCGATTCTTTGCTGGTGCAAATTCAGGCTGAAGCTTCAGTGTAGATTCATACCATCGCATTGCCTTCTCAAACTCCTCCTGTAGAAATCCAAGATCCAAAATGATCAGCATTCAAAGTAACTTATATCTTACAATGGTATATTTACCATACTCTGTTAAGTTATTAGGGATAGAGGGCTGAATCTTAACGTATCTTCAAGTATTGCAATATTAAGCCCAGATAAATGAACATTACAAACAAGATTTTATTTTTAAAAATATTTTTCCCTGTCACTCGGTGCCAAAAAGGTTCGCCATCACTGCTGTAAAGGTTCAACTGCAAAATATAATATTGTTACTGAAAGGTTTAGGCCACACCTGTGCAAATATTAATACTCATTACTTTATTAGAAACATATTCTGTCTGTCTTCCAACAGCCCAATATGGCTAATTAGTCATTATGTTATAACTTAGAGCTAGTGAACAAACTTGTTTAGCTCTTGAGCGTAAATATTTGTTCTCCCTTTTCTTGGTCAAAAACTGTATACACTTACACTTTCTTAAACTTCCATTTTCTCAGTTAAATTAAACCCTATTTATTATTATTCCCAAACTGGGAAGAAATATCTACTGACCCATACCTAGTTTTAGTAGGCATCCGTGAATGTGCACCTAATAGGTTCTCCATTTGCACATTAGTGCTACTTGAATATTCCACAGTTAAAGTACTTTTGATGGGGGTCCTATTGCCGCACATTTATACAGACAGATGTGGGTCCTTCTTCCTTCCCATTTCAAAATAACAATGACAAAACCAAGGGACAGAAAAACAATTATAAAACTAAGATTGTGAGGTTATGTGAATTCACAGATGACCACCAGAAGAACTGCAGTTACAAATAGGTAGCTAATTCTTCATTTTGTTCTCTATGAATGAAGCCAATGATGGCAAGACTATTTTTCTGCCTGCCTCTGGGAATCAATATTATGGCTTTATGAATGGAGAAGGCTGTGTCCACTGAGGCAGACCCTGCAAAGCTCAAGATGCCTCAGGGTACAAAAGTAGCACAACAGGTGTAGCTTTCAATGCTCCTTGGTCATGCATCTGAACCAATTTGTATCACAATCTGATGGGCTGAAACTGGGATGAACCTGGTTCAATCAGGATTGAAACCAGCATTCCTTTCCCATATTCCCTATGGCAAAGGAAGAGGCATATATCCTTTAGAAACAGTGCTGATTGATGAAGGCAGAAGATTATGTCTATCATTGCTCCAGGAATTATAGACAAGCCAATGCTGCCAAGATTGTGGCTCAGCCACATAAAACACATTAAGAGGAGCATGATTATAAATGCCAGTAATTTGATTCTTTATTCTAAGAGACTGCATAGCATATGGGGATTCTCTGCAAGTTGAGAATTTGTGTAACTCTATCACTGAGACTAAAGATGCTATAAAAAAGACATGATTCAGAATTTAGCAATTATTTACTCACCATTGCTACATAAACATTAGCCAAAGTGAAATGATTGACGACAAAATGTGGGGCGATTTCGACTGCCATTGTAGCCACAATGATAGCATCATTCCAAAGCTTTGCATTGTGGAAGATGTTTGCTAAACTTATGAGAGGGACATCCTGAAAAGTAGAACAAATCCAGCGAGAGGTAATTTTTTTTAATCAAGTTATTTAAAATAACAAGTATTTAAAGAATTAGCACAGTGTATTTATGTTCCTGATACACAGATTTTGATCAATAAAGGAGAAAAGTCAGCTGTTTCATGCAAAGGTTCTCCTGCCTTATTTAATCAACAAAGTGCCTACAGAAACAAATCTGCAATTAATATCAATCAATTAAATCAATGAACATACAAGGATACATCTTTTTTTTAAAATGACACTTAAAAATCAATTCATTTCTCCATAATAGATAGATCTTAAACTTGTTCCATCTTGTTAAGGAAGTAGGATTATAGTTCATTCAAAAATTGTTCTGTCTATTCTATTGTAAGCCTGAAACACAGGCTAAGATTGGATATTCACTTGCAGAGGTCTGCCCCTTCCCCACTGCAATGCATTCAGCTCCAATTTGCACTTTGAATTCCTATGGTTACTTTTTTATTTGGTGCAGAAATAGAACCGCCAGAAAACTACCCTGCTTTTGTGAATGAAGTATCTCTGCACTCCCATTCTCATTTATATATTTTATCAAAGTACTGAGGACAGACCATATACAGTTGTCTATTTCATAAATAATTTATATGGGCGTCGTTCTGAAATTCTTAAAATCAGTGAAAGCACATATATTGCTAAACATAAAATGAAAAATGTAATCACAGACATATTGCCTCCAGTATCATTTATTACACCCACCTTCATGTAATATGGCGTGTGATGCAAGGCTTGCCGCAGGCAATCAATGGCTTTCTTCCCTTGACCTTTTACTCTCCAGTAAAGAGCTGCCATGCTGGAAAGGATCCAAGAAGTTTGATTCTGCCATAAAACACAAGAAAGAAGGAAACTGTCACCATTTGTTTCACGCTTTCACTATTTTTCACTACCATTCCAGTCTTATTCAAATATCTAGAAACTCAGAACACTTCTCTCTTAGCAAGGTACACTTTGTATAGGGAGCCATACTGTCGGAGGATGTATGTCGAACTTTATTACGGTTACAAGCAATTTAATTTTAATTTCAAGATAAAAACTTTGATTTTTGCTGAACAGAGAAATACTGCCACTTTGTGGTGGCTAAAAACCAATTCATTAAGAATCTGTTTTTGAACTAGTGGGTATATTTGGAGTGTTGACACTATAGTGACGCCACTCTCACAGAATGGTTCCTGAAGTACTAGAGCTTGCTCATCCAATCAATCAAAAATACCGCTATGGTAAAATGCAAACTGGTGACGATAAAGTAACTTCTCTCAAGAACTTCAATACAAAGCAAAGGTGGAGTTCTGAACCCAAATAGCAAGACATATTTTCCCGCACCAAACACAACAAAACACCATTTCACAAGAGGCAAGTAGCCAATCCTCAAAGAAATGAATATATTGAAAAACATCCAGCTACACCAAAGAGGAAGGTGAGACACACATGCTGCTCACTGAAAAACCAAAGCACAAAACAGACAACAGACCAATATCAATAAATCTGCATATTCCATAAACACAGACATAAACATAGTTCACTGGAAAGACATCCCCTCTATTGGCTGTCCCAATCTAGCCTATAGGATGTTCTGTACTTGTACTCTGCTTTTTACACATTTCATAACAAAAATAATTCACCTGAAACTTTTACTTTCTAATAAATTTTATTTGAAAAAATAGTGATGGTACTGGAAAACGATGCTTTGCTTTGAAGAATAAGAATTGACATATTTTTTGAACTATAAAACGCTCCGGACTACAAGACGTACCTAGCTTTTGTGGAGGAAAACACGAAAAAAAATCTACCTCTGCTTCCCAGCAATTTGCCTCCTTGCCTGGTCAGCTTCAGCACAGCCTGATTTAGCACGATCAGATGATTGGCGGTTGGTTCTACCTCCTGGAATACCACGATCAGCTGCTCCAGGCTGTGAGAATTTCTCCGCCCATCGGTGCTGCTGTCGCCGCCCATCTGCTGCCACATATCACCGCCTCTACGTACCGTTTTCAGCCTGTTCCAGTGGCAGGGATCACCACTGCCTATTCCTGCCGCCTGGAATGGAGCATGTGTAGGCCAAAAATGGGGTGCACGGAGATGATAGGTGGCAGTGCTGCTGATGGGCGGCGTGGATACCCGCAGTCTGGAAGAGCTGATCGGTGGTATTCCGGGAGGCTCATCCAACCGCCAATCACTGCTTGTGTTAAATCAGGCTGTGCTGAAGCTGACCAGGCTGTTTGCTGCAAGAAGGCAAAGACCGAAGGATGCGGGCTGGTGGGTGGGGTGAGCAGGGCTTCAGCAACACTCACTCTATAAAACGCATGGACATTTCCACCCATTTTTTGGGGGGGGAGGGAGTGCGTCTTATAGTCTGAAAAACATGGTACATAATAGGTAGACAGACTGATAAATAAAAGCAGGAAATCCCTGAAGGTTCTAAGGGAGGTTAAGAATCCAAGTGTTCTGGGAGCCTTTCTCCAATGGAGTATCTTGAAAGTAGTTAGATAATGATGGGCTGCAAGGCAGATAGGGAGCTTGGGATTGACACTAGTATATTGGTATTCTTTTCAGGACAAAGAACTGATGATCTCCCTAAAAAACTAGATGGTTGTTTGAATTGCTTTGAGACTTTTAACATACTCCAAACAAGCTCTTATGCCTGTTTTCTATGCTGAAAGCTTTTTATTACTTTGGTGAAAGATTTATGATTGTAATAGAAGCTAGTTGTGTAATTGACAGCACAAAACAGACAGTTTGCTACCTCCAAATCAAAGGAGTTTGACTCCTTTAACTTCAGTCACTGAAACGGAGGAATTACAAGTTGAAATTCAACTACTGAATATACAGCTTCTCACAGAATTTATGTGCCTCCAGCACCATGCTATAATGCCCTGAAGACTTTCTCACAGACCAGGTTAAAGCTGGTGTTGTTACCACCTTATTCTTTGGCTGAGCTGTAAAATGAACTACCAATCTGCAACTCTAATAGTAGTTTAATTATGACAAATCTGTCAAGCATTTCAAGATGATGTTTGAAGACTTACAAAATCAATTATAGCAAATGGGAGTATTAGAGTTAAATAAGGGAAGCCGGTCAATAGCGGATTATATAAATGACACCAGGCTCTTAGCACAAGACCTGGAATGGAATGAGGTAGCTCTGATAGATTATTCCCAGAAAGGATTTGAAGATGAGATCCTGGATGAATTGACTTGAGTGGAATGTCTTTCCTCCTTGTACAACCTGATCTACTGATACCAGCATATGGATACTTTAAAATTGAGACAGTTGTTGTCCAGATCTCATTTAGATACAATCTTTCTTTAAGACCCCAAATCAGGAACCTAGATCCTTATAACAAGTGCTGGTTAAATATTTTACCTGGGATTGGGTTTAGCTGAGCAGTTGAGCACTGGATGCAACATATCTCTTAGAACCAATGCAACAAGAAGATCTCATTTATTTCCAGAAAAAAAAGAGGGCCAAGGGCATTGGGTCATATACGCCCTATGGCAAGAAACAGGCTGCATCTGGTCTAGAGGTATTTCAAGACTGGGGAGCCACAACTGCTCAGCTAGACCCAATCCCAGGTACAATATTTAGCCAGCACTTGATATTACTTGTCAGAATGCAAATGCCTGATTGCCCAGCTCTAAAGTAATGACTTGATTCTGAAACCATCAGTACTTTCATGGGCATTTCTGGAGGCTGATGGGATCCTGGAACACTGCACCCTGCCTTCTGTATTTATGAAAACAATTGATGGTCAACGCCCACTATTAGGACTAGCGGTCTGGATGCTGCTGCTTAGCTCCATAAACATGATCTTCAAATCATTTAGCCAAAACGAATGGCATGCTTCAGTTCACACAACACCGAGAGTCAATTTCTATTTAATTCTCCAGTGGTTTTAGCAACCAAAATAGAAATGGAAATATGATCAGACTTCCAGTTAAAAATACAGGCTTCAACGTTTTCAGATTGATATCAGGAAATTGATCAGCTACCACATTATCCCTGTCCTATTCATTGGCTCCTTGGTCTAGATCTCAGCGAGGTAGATATACTCTCTTTCAGAATCTGAAGTTACAACTCTGCAATATTTTGTACACCCACAAAAAATATTCCAGATGGGAGTTCATTCATTCTTTCACTTCACTGACAGCCATTCCTATTATTATCAAGAAAAAAATCAGGAGAATTGAGGCTCTCCGATGACTACAGTGCTCTTAGCCAGTTCACTATTTGAATTGGTACCCTCTACATCTCAGGGTTCCTAGGACTTCTAAGCCAGCCTGTTAAGCAGGCTTGTGTTGCCTGCTGGTTTTTTTAAAAAAAATTCAATAAATTCACCATTGCTGCTGCCTTGAAAGTCAGGTTGGTAAATCCACCAATGCCTCCTGTTCTCACCAATGCCATTAGCTCCAGCACTGCTGCTGGTGAGCAAACCAGCTCACCACCAAACAGCTGATCACCAAAAAGATCCAATTTTTCTTGGCAGCCCACAATTATTCTCAAATTATCAATGTAGTCCTTCACATGTTGCACAGGCATAATCTAAGACTGTGATGGCGAACCTATGGCACATGTGCCACAGGTGGCACGCAGAGCCTTTTCTGTGGGCACACCAGCCGTAACCCCAGCCTAGCTCCACCATGCGTTCCTCCGGCTGGCCTTTCAGTCTCTGCCATGCATGCATTGCATTTTGGGGCCTTGTACGGTGCCCCTGCATCCTGTTTTGACTTCCAAGTGGATGCAGAAGGCCTTCCAGGCCCAAAACAGGCGATATTGCACTCTGAATGGTTTTGATCTTGCGTCCAGATACTTTTTTTTTCTAATTAGCAAATAAGCAGGAAGATGGATCAGTTCTAATTTGATAGGTAGAAATCAGCCTTTCCCAAGTTTGTTCTCTTTACATGTGTAGACATCTTGGCTCTTATTTTGGCAATTTGGGGAACTGTAATCGGAACATACTTGGAATTTACTATTTTGAGGGATGGCTAATGTTTAGATTAGGGACGTGCGGTCAGGGGAGGCAGAGCCTCACTGCTCTCATCATGAAAATAAAAAAAGGGAAAAGGCGCTGAGAAGCCTTCTGCACACGTGGTCCGGGAATGGGACCACGTGTGCAGGAGGCTCCTCTAGCCTCAGCCTCCCTCCTGCACTCGTGGTCCCATTCCCCGCCTTCCTGAGTCAACATGAAGGGGACCGCGGAGCATGAGCCGCGGTCCTGCGGAGCGCGCTCCGTGGTCCCCTTCATGTTGACTCAGGAGTCAGGAAGGAGGGGAATGGGACCATGTGTGCAGGAGGCTGAGGCAGCTTCAACCTCTTGCACACGTGGTCCCATTTCCCGCCTTCCTGAGTCAATATGAAGGGGACCGCGGCTCGCGCTAATGATGTCACCAGCCTCACCAGCCATAAACCTCACCGCACGTCACTGGTTTAGATAATCCTACATATCACAACCACAGCTATCATTGAACTAAACTAAGAAATCCTAAACCTGTGTTAATTCAAATGCATGCAGCTACCTTTTCAAGTACTTTGGCTATTCGAGTACCAACTTGTTCTAAAGACTGTGGTGGATAGCGATCTTTTCCAAGATTCTGCAGTACCTGTGAATCAAGAAAAAATAAACATTCTGATATAATTTATATCAAATTGGCTTGACAGAAAGAGATACAATCTCTTTCCTTCTGAAAGGCTGAGTCCAGTATTCTTGCAGTTTTCTATTCTGCAATTAATATGCATAGTTAAATTAATACTTTCAAATCTATGCATATAAAAATCTTTTAAGAATGCTTTAGTTCAATGATTAAGATTTACAAATCTGGAATCCTCAAATTAGAAAACTTTAAGAAATTCATGAGCAGATTGCATGATAAAATCAATTAAACATGGTGAGTTTTTCACAAATTAGGTAATACATCTTTGTCTAATTTTGGGTACCCATTTTTATAGATACGTTATTCACAAAATAATTTGATTCTTTCCTCACTTGCCCAGTATAATGTTGTTCTGTACAAACTAAATTCTCCAAAGTCATAGATTTAATGCCTAAAAATAGGAAAGTTAAACAAATATTTGTTCCTTGAAATCTGAGGATGCAATCTGATTTTCCAAACATCACATGCGTACATGCTTGTGAGCAACTAGTGGTGCAGAATTGAGAAACTGTTAACCATTGTGAACATTTATCTAGAAAAAGACTTGTAGCTTCCTATCAGCCAAACTTCGTATGGATGTACTTTGAAATCAAATAATACTGATTTCAAGTGAGTCTGATCTAAGCATGCGGTTTTTAGATCGACCCCAAGCCCATATGAGAGCACAACCTTACCTCTTTCAGTTGACTCTCTCCCAAGTAATGAAGACTGGCTCGATTGGCAACACCATGGAGGTGATCCAATGTATGCATGCTGGCGGGCAGGTTGGCATTGCAGAGAGGCTCCATGGCGGGCTCTTGCAGGGGAGTGGCAAAATCAATGTGCTCTGTGATGCTACAAGAGACAGAGAATTGTTAAGATATTAAAGGAAACAAATATGTCTACATATCTAAATGAATATATGAAACCAATTCGAACTGAGATTTATTTCAGAAGCCAACTCACGTTTTGCAAAATATTTTCTAATGTTTCTATCATATTGGAATATTCCTTTACACAAAAAAGTGTACGTGAACAGCATGTGATTAACTCCAGTACTGTGTTTTCTTACCTTATTCTGAAATTATACTAGAGGAAGAAAACAATGAAAGGTTTTCCTAAAAGTGAACTGTTAAGGGAGAGGGAAGGGAAAGACTGCTATACATGAATTTGTTTCTGTAGAGTTTCCACTTCCTAAGCTAGCCTTGGGTTTTTCTGGTAATCAAATTTCCCCTTCAAATACCAAGAACATTGAATGCTGTTTAGCTATGGCCAAATGCTTCCTCCACAAACGTCTAGCATATTTTAGTAGAAAGGCATACCTGATTTAAAAACTGAATTCCACCAGAGGCAGCTTCCTAATATGGTTCTACAGATGCCATCTGGGGAATGCCATTTTTGCATTTACCCACCAAATTTAATGATAATATATATAAATGCTTACCTGTAGATAAAACAAATTAAGAAAGCAAACAATAAATGCTAGTTGAGCAGAACATTACCCTCTCTCCTCCCAATAGATGTCAGTTAAAAGAGAAATCCACACATTTTTGACTCCGGGCAGCTCCCTATGACTGCTAAGTTATGGACTAACTCTGCATAGGAAACATAAGCCAGTGCAGAGTCGAAGATGATAAATCTGATCTAATCAGAAGTTAGTGGGCCTTCGTATCCAAGAACTTCTGTATTGTTAGGTTTGAGATTTAGCCTATTGGGACACATCTCCTGTTACCCCTGGAGCTGAAATATATAACTGAGTGGCATCAGCATACTGATAATATTTGGTTGCATGCTTTACAGATGCCTCAGGGACTTCATATTAAAACAGGACTGTATGAAACCTGAGGCACTGGACAATGATGGTAATACTTAATCTTAGGCCAAAGTTAGAAGCCAATCACAGCCTAATACAGAAATCATGGTTAATTACAGACCTTGTGGTTTTTTTTTTCCTGGAAGTGCAGGGACAGGTTTTTTTTTCAGATCAACCAAGTGTTGATCCATTGGTTGTGACAGGAATGGGCTAATTGACTTGTTGTTTAAGCCTGATATTCTGGGCTGAGAGACTCGGGTTTAAAGCAGCATCAAACATAAACCTAAACTATATTTTCTTGGGTTGTCATAACTGATTCAAAATAGATGTGAAATAACAATTCCTCCTGCATCCCTTCTGCATCACCTTGCAAATTTTATAATCTTACTTGATATTTTTTGTCTCATTTGGAGAGATTCCTGTCAGTGACGTGCAGTCAGGGGAGGCAGAGCCTCACCGCTCTCATCATGAAAAGAAAAGAAAAATTCTCCCCTTTTCTCTTTCATCTCTTTCTTGCGCGTGCAAGCAAAATACCACAAGATCACGGTGGCGGGGACAGCAACTCCTTCCACTGCGCTGCGGAGAAGAGCCATAGGAAGGAGAGGAATGGGACTACATGTGCAGGGGAAGGGGACCGTGGCTCGCACTGATCTGAGGCTGGCGCTGAGGAGCCTCCTGCAAATGTGGTCCCATTCTCCTCCTTCCTGTGGCTCTTCTCCACAGTGCAGCAGAAGGAGTTGCTGTCCCCACTACCGTAATCCTGGGGCATTTTGCTTGCATGCTTGCAAAGATCAAAGTTGTCACAGTCCTCCCTTCATGGTGATAATTTGATGACGTCACCAGCCTCACCAGCCATAAACCTCACCGCATGTCACTGATTCCTGTAAATGTTCAGACTTTGTTTTGGACATAACTTGATTAAATTACTGCTCACCCTTAACTTCCTCATTTCTGAAGCCATTAAGAAATAAGTCATGATATTCTGCAAGACAGTGCATAATGCTGGAGATGACCTGTCTGATATTAAAACAAAGACACTCACAGAAGCTCAGACCTCTATAGATTATTAGCTCCAATAGCAGCATTATCAAATAAGTGAAAGAATATAATACAGCCACAATGTGGTGTACCAGCCCATTAAGATGAATATTTTAAGCTATACATATCTGTCCCAGTTATGTACTGACCTAATTTTGTTTATAGCAAAAATACTCACTCAATATTTTTAGCAGAAACAGCTAGCCATGTGCTGGCTACAGTAGTAAGATCCATCCTGCGGAACTTAATACACTCATCAGGACTTGGCCAGCCCAAGCTGCGATAGTCTTTCTTTCTTCCTGCAAAGAAGCAAGATAATATTTTGAAAAAAAGAAGAACCATTTCCATTTTTAAAATTATTTTTCTATATATGTATATAATGGGAAGTTCAATTATTTGAATAGTACAAATTACCTGATATCATATCAGGAGCAAAAGAATAGGTATTGACTGTGAACCAAACAAATAGAAAAGCATTTTAAAAGGCTGCATTTTATGCACGTGAAAGAAACAAACATGTGCTTTGCTTTATACTAAAAGCAAACATCTTGTGTCTAAAAAATATGTCTGAACATTCTGGGTGGGACTTGGTCCTGCCAAAATGGCACCAAAATAATTTGGTTCATCGATTATATCAAACTGTCCTTTTTTTTCAGTTAAATGCACTATTATCTGTTAAACCTGAAGAACTTCAATTACAATTTCATTATGGCTAATTTAATGGACATTATTTTTATTTTGGCTACCGTAATATTCAGAGTATAAGACGCACCTTTCGCCCCGCAAAAAGACGGTGAAAATCCGGGTGCATCTTATACACTGAATACAGCATTTTTTGGCCTCCTGAAACCTCACCCCCTTTGCAGAAATGAACGTGCATAGCCTTTGGGAGGCCTGCAAAGTGCTCCTGGGGGCTGGGGAGGACAAAAACGAGCAAAAAACAGGCTGGTTTTTTTGCCCCCCCAGCTCCCAGGAGCACTCTACAAGCCTCCCAAAGCCTATGCATGCCGTTTTTTTTTACCAAAAATGGGCTGTTTTTGCCCCACTTCCCAAGCTTCCAGGAGCACTTTGCAGGCCTCTCAAACTCACTGCATGCCCCGTTTTTCACAAAAAATGAGGCATGCAGAGGATTTGGGAGATCTGCAGATTGTAAAAACTTTTTTTTTTTAAAAAAATTATCTCTTCAAAATCTTGGTGCATCTTATACTCTGAAAAATAAGTATTTGGAAAATTTGCACCGCATCATAGAAAAATAAATACTGTTTATAACAAAATGCTGCAGTTTCCTCCCAGGAGAGCATTTTGCTTTTTTTCTTTGTCAAAAAGCCCAAGGTTGCAAAGCTAGACACATATAGTTGGTAAGCCCTTTGCATGTTCTGGAATATATCTATGAATGAATATGCACAGGATTTTACTGCACAATGTGTACAGTGTGCTTTTATCACAACCTATTTAATGTGTGTATCAAGTGTATCCTGATGTTCTGAAAAAGAATCCGTCTTGTTCTTAGAAAAGAAAGCATATTACCAGGTGGCCCAGGGGAAGGTATTTTTGGCCCACGGATTTCCAATGCCATTTGGTAAAGGTTTTCATTTTCTCCAACTACTCCTTCCTCTACATTTCTTCCAGCAGATTCTTGTGGGTCTATATTTTCTGGTTTGTGTTTCTTTACACGTTTTACTTGAAATGTGATCTGTCAAAAGTAAAAAAATGGTGAAGGTAACAGAACTAAAAACATCAGGCATGCTGATAAGAATGAGCTGATTCCTTTCAGACTAAGTTGATTTTCAAGGACAATTGCCAGACAGTTTCTTGATAATTTTGGTTACTCTAATTCTGCTCACATCTTAATACATCAAACATACAAACATAAGCATATAACAATAATTTGTTTAGCTCAGAATTCAGTAGGGAAGGTTCCTCAGAAAAATTTGAGAAAATGTGCCTTCTTGTTGTCCATTTTTAGTATAAATTTGAAGTGCCTTTATACATTCCACAAAATTTCTCTGGTGACCTATACTAATGGTACATCATTTTATAGATACTCTCTTTAAGATTATAATAATACGAATTTTATTCCTTTAGCCAGATATTAAGAGTCCTTACCCATTCAGTTTCACCATCATCACCATCATCCTCTCCACAATCTCCCAAACAGGAGCTGGAAAGTCCATCTTGAGAACCTTTCTTGAGGACACGGATCCCTTGCAAGTCCATCCGATGGCCTTTTACTTCCAGTGCCCCTTCAAAAGCTTCAAGGGGCCAGGAGTTTTCAAACTCATCCACTAATGCTAGCATCTCCTCAGACATCTGAGCATCTCCCAAGTTTTCTATTTCTTCTGAGTCATTGTTTTCTGCAATAACAGTACCTATGACAGCAGAATCAACAAAACATATTCAAAAGTTTTGTTCAAAAGTTATTTTATGTTCAAGTGCTATGCTAAAGAAGTGTGACAATTCTGCTAGTTCAAAATCAAATGATTATCTAGAAAAGCATGTTACACTCTTATCAAGCCTCAATACTTATTTTTAAGTAAGTCCATTTGCATTGTAAAGGGTTTTTCTTATCCTGAAAAACTCATTATTGGTCTATTAAATAAATATATTTTTAAAAAGGCAAAAAACAAAATAGCTTATTTTATAGTGATGAATGTATGTGTACTGAAGGTTGCAGTGGACTATGAAGAAACAAGACAGAAAGGATATTGATGCTTTTGAATTTTGACATTGGAGAAGACTGAAAATGCTATGGACTATCAAGAAAACAAACAGATCAACCCAGAATTCTCGCAAACAAAAATGACTAGGTATAATTAACACATTATGAGAAGTTCTAACTCTCTGGAAAAAGTTCTACTGTTGGGAAAAGAGGAAGGAAAAGAAGAGGATGATCAGCAACAAAGTGGACGGAATCAGTTATAGTGTGGTTCGTATACTGTTGGAAGAACTAAAGGACCAGGTTAGTGACAGATAATCATAGAGAAAATCTATATGATTACTAGGAGTTGACACTGATTTGGTATCAATCACTTACTCACTCAAAGCTCAACAGAACATTATCTTATCTTAAGCTATTTCTCTCTGCTTTTTAGACCAGTTACATCCTCACAGAGAATATGCCAACATACATTCTAGTCAATTCCGAATCCTTACTACATTGTTTATTTTTTTTTAAATACAAAGATATAATTTAAACAAACATCACCTATTGCCATGCCTAGAAAACATGGGTGAAAATGATCTATTTTCTTGGACTGTTAAGAACAATCTCTTTCCAATTCTCAAAACTTGTTTTGAAGCACTTTGCATAATACTGTTCTTCTGAGTATGTTTTTATATTCAACATTTCTAATATAGTGTCACCAACTTATTGGATGCTAAACTGGAATACAAGTGTGAGTGTGTACGCATGCGTGTATGGAAGAGAGATAACTTTTATCAACATACCATCTGAAGAGGTCAGAAGGTAAAGTGTATTAAAATGTATTCAATCGCTTTTCAAGATCTTGTTCTCTTGTGCAGGGTTTCCTAAAATATATCCATACTGAAATCACCCAAAAGGCAAAAATATATCTGAAGCAGCTATACACTTCTCTTTTGAAATTTAATGAAATACAGTATGTTTTCATTATTTGAAGAGAACAGCAATTCCAGAAACTAGAACATTTCAGTAAGATATAAAAGTGAATGGGATTACACACCAGAATTGTTCACAGTAGATTTCCTGCTGGCATAAAAGGGAAAGGATTTGTATGGACCTGCCATCTTCACTGAGGCCAAAGACAACATTAAGGGCAATATGAATGGCTCAGTGTGAGCTGGCAGTTACAGAAAGTGCACCTTGCTCATTTGTCTTGATTCGCTAATGGGGAAGGGAATGGCATAGGCAGTTTTCGGCTTCTGTAGTCAAGAAATGATTGTGTTAAAATTAATGTGCCTTGTTCACCTATCAGTTCCTCTCATGCCCTTGCTTTTCAGTTAAAAACATTAATTCAGAAATACCTCTTTGATTTCATAATAAAACATAATAAAACATTACTCAGTTGCCTGTATAACTCTTTGGCTTTAGTTAAAACTAGTTAGAATAGGATATATTCCAAATCATGGCTATGCAGTACTTTAGATTCAATTTCCAAAAGGTGCTTCAGAACATGCTATCCTGGGAAGACAGACAGACGCTTTATGATTTACATCTGTGCTCCAATGCACTATATAATCTACTAATTATATGTTGCAAAACTCAAGAGTAGGTCCTGTACGTAACCTTTTCTAACACACTGCCATCACAGAATCCCCTTGCAGTCTGTTTTAGATGAGACACTAGTTTAGTGGTTTGACCTACGATATGCAAATGTTTTAATGATAAAAAATGTAAATAATTCAGTACAATTTGAAAAATGTTTTGTACTGTTCCTATTCATCCTAGTATGCAATCTAATTTGGCCAGAACTATGTATAGGTGTTGCAGAGTTACTCTGACAAATAGTCAGTGGTCTAGGTCTCTGTGAATTTAAACTTATATGAACCTTTTAGGACCTGGATCACCTGGTCAAGTTATTTTATACCAGAAGCAGAAAGTTTAGCAAGATTTCTTATGAGCACTAAATGTACAAATATTAAATGCATTTGATGTATTTTTAAGTCACTAAAACTCCACTGCCAGACATAGCTGCCTTTGCCTAAAGGTTATATTGGTTCTGATATTCACTTACTTTCTAAAGTCAAAGAGGATGAATCCTCTGCTGAACCATGAACCTGATCTGTCAAATCATCTTCAGCAGCCGTTTTAAGAGTTTCTTCTATTAATATGATATCATAATCCTGTGGGTTAAAGTACTTCTGCTTAGCATGGTTGTCATCTTGACTCTTCTCATGACAGTAACCTGTGAGATATGCACAGAAAAAGAGAGGTTATAGACAGGATTCCCTCAGGGCAAACCACTTGCTACATCTCTTGAATTATTGATATACAGAAGTAAAAGGCCTAAAGGGAAGAATGAATATATACAATGCTGTGAGATTAATGGATGTCAACCTACAACACTGTTTGGATAGATTCCTTGGTGGTTTAACATCTTTATCATGCTAAGAGCACAATGACAGCTTCCCATGGTATTGACATGATACCACAGCATACCTAGGAAATCTTACAGGGAAAAGGCAAATATTTTCCCCTTCCTCATTAATAGTCATGGCTGAACTCCATTACAAGTCAAATAGCATTTCAGGAGGATGGCATACCCATCTCTGGAAAAATGTAAAATCTGGAAAACTTTTGAGATACCATATATATTAGATAATACATTATGCAAAACTAAAATTAAAACAAGATCTAATATTTATACGCTAAATTAAAATTCCACTTTAATATGCTGTTTACTATCTTTGCCTCCATTTAGTTATAGAACAAAAGGAGCATCTGATAGTTTATGCAAAAGTTTAATTAAGGGATATGGTATAATCAAATCCAATCATTTTTATGACAACATTTTAAAGATGCTGTGGCAGAAAAGACTATACTGGGTCCCGTCAGAATATATACAATATCTTGAGACACAAGACCCATAATATGTCTCTCCTGACAATCTGACGGCACTTTTAAGCACTTACTTCAAGAGGCATTGTATGTGAGGCTCATATGAACATGTTTGTGGAAAAGAATACTGGTAAGACGTAGCACAGGTACTGTCAGCTTTCTATGACAATGGGGATAAACAACCCATAGCCACATGTAGTTGCTAAATCTTCTCTTTTTTGGCAGTTACTAGAGATTCTAGAAATTGCAGAGCAACTTTTTATTTTTTGCACCCGTATAAATCATGCTGCCTAATGTTGGATGGAAATCATGAACTAGAGGTATGATTTTCTGCCATTTCTTGGCAGATAAACAGTTAAAGACATGTGAGTTGTGGTGGTGCGGTGGTTAGAATGCAATATTGCAGACTAATTCTGCCGACTGCCGGCAGTTTAATTGTCTCAGCTTTCCATCCTTCTGAGATCAGTAAAATAAGGATCCAGAATGTTGGGGGCATTATGTTAACTCTGTAAACTGGTTAGAGAGGGCCGTAAAGCACTGTGAAGCAGTATATAAGTCTAAGTGCTATTGCTATGTCTTCTTTTACATATCACCGCAATTAAATTAATAACAAATACCTCCTCTTCCCCCAAATTCCAGCTCTGCCTGCTAAAATCCTTGCCTACTGACTTCCTTGTACAACAACTGCTCCCAGTTATAGCAGTGGTGGAAAAATAACTTTGTGACCAAGGCATGCATTTATGACAATTGCAGCGTCTCATCACATTAAACAGGGAATAATCCGATCTTTCTTTTTCTTGTGTAGAATGTCCATTACATTGTAAAGAGACCACAGGATTTATTGTAGCTCTGTAGAATGCTTAGCAAATCATAGTAGTTTTGTAAAAATGTAACATTAGGAATAAAATGTAGAGATAGAAAAGCATCTTATAGGAAACAAATTAGATGAGCTGCTTATATCAACATCGTTGCAAAAGTGTACAAGTGTTTTTCACGTAAAAAAAGATAATGTCAAAATATAGCATATTTGAACTGAATCTACGTTAATTTTTGTGGGGTTTTGTTAATAGATACTTGATAGTTTACAGTAAGAATGAGTGAATGAAACCAGTAAAAAGAATGAACTTGAGATGCACTGTATAAACTTTGGAAACTATAATAAATCTCTGATAGTTAGTTCAGTCTTCAACTAACAAACATGCTTATTTGAACAGCCAATAGTTGATCCAGGCTAACTAGGAAATCAAAGATAGTCGAAAGGAAGCTACATAATACAATGATTTATGCCACAAATACTCTATCACTGAAGGTTATTTAAAATCCTTCCCTACATGGATTTTGTTATTTTATAAATCTTAGAATTTGGGCTTAGAATATTTGATAAATCTTCCATTTCAATTTGTTTTATAAGCCAAGCTCAGCTCTTCTCTATTCCACAGAAATTGCCACATTTATGCCAGTAAGCAGGCACACTAATAAACATTGATTCACAATGTTTTCAGCAGAAAGTTAAAGTGCGCTCCACAACTTTACATCTGGTCTTCTGCTTAGATGGTGGGACTTCTTCTTCCTCTACTCTTTCATCCCTATCCAATTTAGCTTTATCCACAATTTTAGCATAACAATTGCACGTCTCATGATACTTTTTATTTATTTTTAGTTATAAAATATTTATTTTGAATTATATTAAAGCAATAGCAAGAGAATACACGAAAACTCAACATTTAACAATAGCATAAGGGCGATCCCTAGACGTTGCACTTTATGTTTCATAAATGTAATTTAAGTTGTATCATAAATAATAAAAAGAAAATTAGAGACAATATGACACAAATGGGGCATATGACCACAAACCTTTTCTCTGCTCCTCTAAGAATGTATTGGGATGGATAACAATATCACAATCTCTTTAAAAACATCCTTTTGACCATTAGAAATTGTTAAATTGGCAACCTAATTAGTTGCACCTATCTTTCTTCTTGCATTATTGGATAGAACAGGATTTTTCTTTTTGTGACGTGGACAGAGATCATAGTATGTTCTCAACATTATCTGAAAATGAGGCCCAACATGGAAGATGGTTTTCTAAATTTAAATTATGAACATCATCAGCAGAAAGGCTATAAATAGCTAATTGCAAGGCTTCTCAGGTTATGTTGAAGCTACATATAGAACAGAATAATAAGTAGTATTGTGTCCTGAATTTCAATTAATGCCTCCAAAATAACCCAATGTCCTTTAAAAGACAAAGGAGAATAAATACTGAATGGTGACAGCTTAAAGTTGGCAAACTTTTGTAATCTAAACTGTAGTTTTAATATCTTATTTCATATTATTTTTTTCTCATAATTTATTATTCTGCAAAAGTCAGCTGTAGGAATAATTATTCACATCTGACTTCCTAAATAAATACAGGTAGAAAATTCTTTATAGAAATGAATTCTGGTTACTGATCATTAAAATAAGCAACAAAAGCAGAGGACAATTTAGTTTACTAATTTATAGTAAAAGTAAAGTTATTTTACTTTTTCATGAAACAATTTTTTGTAACAGGTTAGAATTTTTTAGTCATGCTTTACTCCAACTAAAATCAACGTGACATAAGATAATAATTATTAACTTGTTCTGTTCATTTCAGTGTAATATAATTTTAGCTGGAATGTAGCATTATAGTATCCTAATAAATCATATATGCTATTTTAAATCCTGAAAAAGGAAAATAGAAATCATTATTAGGTTAACTATGGTCCTAAGATCATGATGGTGAACTTATGGCATGCGTACCACAGGTGGCACGCAGAGCCCTCTGCAGGCATACCAGCTGTCGCCTAGCTCAGTTCCAATGTGCATGCATGTGTGCCTCTCTCTGGCCAGCTGGTTTTTGGGTCTCACATGGGGAGAAGGTGTGCGCATGTGTGGGGTCCAAGCGCATGCACAGAAGGGAATGCGGGGCGCGCGCAAATGCATTTCATTATGGGTGCACGTGTGTGCTTTCAGCACATGATGACAAAAAGGTTAGCCATCACATTGCTGCCACAATGAAACAACGAGGGAAAAACACACTTATCCAACAGTAGTATTAATATTTCATATTTTTAGTTATTATTCAGTGTCTTATGAATAATACAGAACATTCTTTATGGAAAAACTCACTTGTGTATATTTTCTTTAATTTTAAGCATTATTTTCCTTAAAGTATCATAATATTTATTCTGCAGTGTGAGATAATTTTTGAATACAGGTAGTCCTTGACTTACAACCATTCGTTCAGTTACTGTTCAACATTATGACAGGATTGAAGGGATGCCTGAGCCCAGCACAAAGTTACTGCCCCAGCAGTCACAGAGCATAAGAAAAGCAACAGGGGGAACAACATATATTACACAAGCTTGATTATTTATCTACAGTTATAGATCAATTATAAATTGATCTGTAAGTTATAAATCTACAGTTAGTTCTTGAATATTTATGAGGACAAAATTATTAATAAAGGTCAGAAGTATAATCCACATGAAAACAAATCAGTACAAAATTGGCAATGCTCCTATCAGAAACATTTATCTTAATACCTGTCCTGCTGTTAATAATTGTACAAATGAAAACAGCTTTAAAAAAAAGAAAGCTATAGTTCTTATCACCCCAGGTTTTGTTTAAGTATGTAAAATATAATAATAGGCTATTGCTTCCAAAATATACAAGAAATCTAGCATAAAAAGGCACATATCCTAATAGTTATGCAGATTTTAACTGCAGAGTTCTTTAGCCAAAACTGCCATTTCACATTTTTTAAATAGAGGAATCTGCATTTAGCAAACTGGAAATGGATGAAATATTAGGGTTTAAGCTGTAAATACCCATATGATGTATTGTAGTGTTATGTGTATTTTCTGTTTTTAGTCCAAGAACTGGAAATATTTTGCTAACATTTAAAGTAATAAGAAGAAAGGAAGTAGATAGTTAATGGAGAATGGAAGTAGTATAGAAAAGTAGTAGAAAAGAATAAGCAACTGTATACGCAAAGAAGTTCTCGTCCTACTCCTTCAATCCTGAAATGTTTCAGTTTTAAACCCAGATTCTTAGGTAGTCAGATTTTAAGTTCAGTACTTATCAAGAATATGACAAGCAAATCCCAACGACACTGCAATTTAGTTTTAGGTCCTTAAAAAACGTAATTTTATAATAAACTGGGGCCCAAGCATATTATTTTAAAATAATAATAATAATAATATGGTTTCAGCATGCCTTTTACTCAAATTTGAATGACTGTTTTGATTAAATGTGTGTGCATGCATGCATTTTGGGAATTAGGGCATGACATAAAAATTATAAAGCAAAGTATTAAGGAACAAGTATGCACGGAGACACATTTATTTTAGGTTTTTCACTATTTGGTTTGGAAACTAAAACTTCAAAATGTATTGCAGATGCCAAAGAACATGGTTTAATATATTATCTATATTTAATACATGATATCCTGTAGTCAACAAAAATAATACTGGATTTTCTCTTTGTTCCTCTACAGGAGTATACATGAATGCTGCAGGAATGCTACACAAATTCTAGCATCTTTTAAATAAAAATGAAAACATTATTAACGGTCCTAAATAGAGGCAACATTCTGGAAAGAGTATCTGGGTAATATCTAGCATGATCTAATCAGAAAGTGTGCAGAGTTACTGAAATTGGAAATAGCCAAGATGAAAAAAAGAGAAACAATTATTCTTAATGAAATTTTAATGAAAAAAAAAATCTGCAGGAGCTATTGCTTTGCTTAATACTGTATTTCTCAACCATAGCAATTTTATGAGGAGTGGATTTCAAAGCCCAGAATTTCTCCTCCCAGTCATTCTATATGAGGAATTCTGGGAATTGAAGTCCACACATTTTAAAGTTGCTAAGGTTGAGAAACATTGGGCAAACATAGTGACCAAACAGAACTATAGAAACTATGGGAAAAATGTTACTGAGCATTACACTGTTAGGATATTAATTTGGGAATATTTTCAATAGTAGCTTACCACTGCAGGTGGAAGACGTGATGTTGTACAGAAATGGATAGAACTGCAAACAACGGATCAGCTTCAGGTTCCTCTCACACTCAAGACATTTGGTGGCAATATCTAGAGCATTTCTGAAAACCTGTAAAGCCCCAGTGACATTCTTCAGAGCCAAGTAGGCATTTCCTAAGCTCAAAAAGGTCAGAGGCTAAAAGGAGAAAAACAAACTTTTCTCAATATAGACACATGGGAGAAAAGGCCAGAATTTCACTTGCATATGCTAATTATGTACAGTAGCTTTAATTTTTCCAAGAAATTCAAGAAAAAAAAACCGCAATCTTTTAAAAACTCTTCTACTGCTAAGTGATAAAAAGAACTGGATTTTTTACAGTAATTACTTTCTTGGATATTCTTTTTTTAAAACAAAATAGTTTAGGCTATATACATTCTTATATTAACACAACTTTAATTTCAAATAAAGACTAAACATATTGAGTGGCAAACTAATAGGATGACAAGAAAACAAAGACATTCTCTGTACTACAGTGAGGTTATCCATCTAGTTGTTATTAAATATATTCCTTGGATCCTAAGTACAGCTCATAAACCATCTTTAATTCTAATCCTTCTAGGGAATCCGAAACCTTCTGGACAAGGGAAAAGCCAAAATTAGAAAATAGCTATTTTCATGTTATGTATTTAAACTTTATTTTTCATAGTTTTCCTGGTTTACACTAGATAAGAAGTAACATTCATGCAAACATTCATTTCCTAGTACAAAATACAGGTAGTCCTCAAGGTCTAATGAAGCCTGCCCATAAGGTCCGTAAGTCAAAAAAAATCATCAAATGAATCAGATTAAAATAAAATTCATTAATTGATTCAAATGGGTCGTTAAATGAACCAAGATCTGACTGTCCTACAATTTGCTAATTGATCACTGCCACCCTTTACTGAATGGACAGGCTTTCCCTGCTGTTGCTGGCTGCCCATCAACTGTTTCGGGTGCTGCTTTAGCTCAGGAACTAAATTGCCTCCAAGGCAATTCCCAGAGCTCTCCACTTGCAATTGCTTTTTTAAAAAGAAATAACTAGCTACTAGTCAGCTCAAATGTCTCCAGGTAGCTGCACAGGGTGTGGGGTGGGGAATTTACAGAACTCTCGGCTTGAGTCGCATTAAAAAAAACGACCTTGCTAAACTCAAAAAACCAAAAACAAACTCGGTGCTGGCTGCAAAATCACCGGATCTTGTTTGGCCATATGACCAGGGGAAAAAACAACCCTGCCGGCTTTAGGAAATTGCATATTGTAACCCCGAATGGCAAAGGGAAGTTACAGAATTCAAAATGGCTGCCCCTGAAGCAGTGACTGAATGCAAGTCACATGGCTACAGAGGCCTCGTTTTGAATTTCTAATGTAAATACTCTTTCTGGATAAATTTGTTCTTGTGAAAATTAGCTAAATAAATGGTCGTAAGGTAGGGGAGGGGAGAAATACCTGTAGTGCAAATACCTGCTTTTCAAAGTTTGAATAAAAGGAGTACTTCCATATTTCCATTTGAAACTCTTATGAAAGAGCAAAAGTGGAGACAGGAAATTTTGCTTTTCTCCTCTGAGAAAAATCACTTACCTCAGAATCATTGATGGCTAAAGCTTTGTGAAGAAGCTTGCTGGCATCTAGGTGAAGGCCATAATGAATGAGAAGGTTTGCTAAGTTGACTAAAGGAATATCTTGAAATTCATGAGGGGTCAAGTTAAATGCTTTTCGTAAACAGGTAAAGGCAAAGGTGCCATTTCCAAGTGCACGCCAATAAAGGCTAGCTTCATTGAGTACTAGCCATAAAGGTTCCCTTGCCTAAAAATCGATGGAAAAAAAAAGAAAAAAGAAAAAGAGGAAACATCCTCCTTATTAATTTCACTCTGTTAGTTGCAGTATTTACCCTTTGTCAATCTAGCTGCACATACACGTCTAAAACATTTCCATTAATTAACAAAATGTCATGCTTACAAAAACAAGTTGCATATACAATCAAAATTCCTTTGTTAGAAGGAATGGGGCTTTTCCTTGCTTTCCAGAGTAAGACTAAAGCAATAGGTTTGGGATTTTCCTTACACTAAAAGTAGCATTTATAAATATAACATGAAAAATGGCAAAACTTAAGATAAAAACTAAGAAGAGAGATATGTTTAATTCTACAATAATGAATTGTAAACAAGCTGGATTTTAACAAAACTTATTTGTAAAACAGGTCAAATCTAGAATTGAATGGAACAGTATGACTTGCATTTCTCAAATAAGTGTAACCCTTTTTTCCACATTCAGTTTCTTTTCTTTGCATTCTTGAAAAACTCTTTTAGTGAAGTGAGAAAACAAAAATAACCTTTTCTCCTATCATCTATAACGATAGTGATGGGACTCCACAGCTACGTGTAGCGCCTGAATATTTTGATTCCAGCTTCTACAATCGGCCTAAGGTTGCTATTAAATTGACATTTTAATATCATATTAGTTACACTTAATTTTAATGGCAAATTAAGTATGATAACATTTAAATCTTGCCTTTGCCAGCACAATATTTTTGAGCAAAAATATCATGCCAATTAAAGGCTAAACATGGTCATAACCCAAAATCTTTGCATAATTTAAGAATCCAGAAGTAATCGTGGCACTCCAACTTCTTGCTCAGTGGAGTAACCCACTAGTACAGCATCCCTGACTTCTGGTTTGAAAGTACAATGGTAATCTCCCTCAGTTTTGATTGACTTATATAAATTTTAAAAAATCCTGTTCTACTATGAAGCAGTGCATTCAAATCCAATTAATTATCAGTTATTTTGAATGCCCTGTTAAGTAAAAAAGGCAGAGTATAAATTGAATAGCTTTTTAAATCCAGGTTTAACTTTAATATCCCTTAAGTCAGTATTTTTTAATCAAATAGCTCACATTACAATGATAAAAGTATCTATGTACATAGATCTCTTTAGGATTTATAATTTTATAATTTTTAAGAGTCAAGATTAGAGTTCATAAGATGGAGTAGCATATAAATAAAAAACCCATTCTGCTATGTCTTACTTATTCTAATACCTTATAGGGCCAGGCATAGTCATTCCTCAGCTATTTAATATTATTTTATCTTAAATCACACTGCATATAACTATACGGTATTTTATAAGTATTTATAAAGCCTCAACAAACTCCAAGAAGTTTTTGAATATATCACCAGATATGTGGATGAAGCTTATCCTGTTGACACAATACAGCTGCAATTTCAAAACGTATCTGATGAAGTTTTCAGCAAATTTTGCAGTTATGGAATAACAGGACTGTTATTTTATGAATTATTAACCGGTTAAAAGTGGAAATCAGGAACAGTGCTCTTTAGAATCTATGCTTGGATTATGCTTTTTAACTTGCTCATAATTTATGGTAATGTATGAAAACCTGAGGTGATTGTGATTCAGAATCTCCCTTTTAAACTGGGTATTAAACAATAAATAAGGTTCAATTTAAATAAATGTAACATATCCATATTAGTGCAAAATTTGCTCTGATGCACAAAGTTCTTTAATCTCACATACATACTGTACATATAGAGGGGATTTCAGATATTTGTACCTAACTAGGATAAAAAAAGATAATAAATACATCAATGAAAACAACAGTTCAGTATGCAGTGGGTGTATATTCCATGCAGGGGACAGAAACTAAAACTGAATAAAACTAACATATATCTATTATATATCAGAATCTGGAGCATTGTATACATTATGACCCTTACTTGAAACAGATGTAAAAACAGAGCTGGAAAAGCTCAGAAGGCAAGGAAAATGATAAGACTGAAGTATATTAAACAGAAGTACATTTTGTGGGCTTGAAGTTCAGATCATAAAAGTAGTATTAATTGTTTGGCATAAACATTCTTGCAATTACTACTAAGTTAGTAATCAATATTCTGTACTGCTTTTACAAGGAGCTTTACATAGCAATAAATCACACCATCCAAAAAACAAACCAACCCCAAGGCTTTCTTATAAAGAATGGAACTCACCTTTAAAATGGCATGATAGATGAGTGATCCTATTTGTTGCTGTGTAACTGACTGATTGTTGACACGAGAATATAAGATCTGCACGAAAAATTGTTTTAAACAGAAAATATAAAAAGCTTTTATTGAAGAAAAAAAATAAGATTTTGTATAAAAGACAGGACTAATTGAAAATATTAAATGCTGTGGTGCTAGCTCTTTGGAACATTATTCCTCCAGAGATTATATTGGTCTTGCCTCTGTCAGCCTTTCACGTGGACTTAAAAAATAGCTTTGTCACTGATCCTGAGGTCTGGCAGTATGGCAGAGACTCTGCAATGGTTATATAGATCTTTTATTTTATATTGTTTGTTTTTCTCCTTAGCTATATATTACATGTGGTTGTAAAAACATCAATTAAAATGGGGTACAAATCAAATATTGCACAATATATATTTTGCCTTCTCTCATGCCCAATGCAACATTTATTCCATGCCTTATCCTCCCCCAAAACTTTAGTTACATCTATTTCTCATGGTGAATAGACAGGCAGAATATGAAATGATAATTATTTCATAATGTAAAGTATTTTAATATTAGAAGACTACCATCACTGATTGGTGGGTGAGGGCAACATAGCATTAAAGTTGAGTAAAGGTGTTTCAAATAAAGGGTTTCATTGTTCCCAATCAATCTCTTAACCATAAGCAAAGTTTAAAACATTATACTTTATAGTACCCTGTTTCCCTGAAAATAAGATCTCTCTGGATAATAAGCTCAATTGGGTTTTTAAGCGCATGCACTAAAATAAGCCCTCCCCTAAAAATATTGCAATACAGCAGCAGCCATAAGGTGACCACGCTCGCCGCCTCCTGCACCTCAAAAATAATAAGACCTCCCCGCAAATAAGGCTAAGCATTTATTTCGGGGGTCAAAAGAAAATAAGACCCAGTCTTGTTTTCGGGGAAACATGGTAATACAAAGTGTAAATTACCTTTGGTTCATAGTTTATTATGATCTTTTTAAATATGGGACATGTTTCAATAGTTGCATGTATCATGCAACAGTTGAAAACTGACAAGCATACAAAATCATCTTGAAAACAGGGAAATTACAATGTGGATTATTATTATCAACTAAAAGACAAATCTTGTAATAGCTTCATTTTTTTAATATTCATGTTTCTAAATTTGAATTTTACATGGGGAAGATTTACTATGGGGAGTATCTATTTATAAAACATGAACAATGTGCATGCTAACAAACTAACCCATGTTTACAATGAATAAACTTACTTGCTTTGCATAATCATCTGGCATCTTTTCTGTTAAATCTAGATGGCTGTTTAGTTCTTTGATCCAGAAATACACAGAGTCACTATTAGGAATATCAGTAATGGAAGAACAATCTGGCTCATTAAATTCTGTCTGCGTGAGATCTTCTCCTGGATTGCCAAGTAATGAATGAATTCTAATAATGAAAACACAGTAGAATAACCACATGATTCAGACTGCAGAGTAATAATCCCAGACAGCATAGTTAAATCCATGTGGGGAAACTAGTAGAGGCAGAACTTTTAATTACAAATAGTCAAGAGAGCAGTTTGACCTCTCCCATGAGGTCATATAATTAATGGCAAATTGAAAACAATCATAAAATCTATGTAATTATTAAGACAGCGTTTCATAATTGATGAAGATTCATAATTTCACAACTGTTTATTTTATAGTGCAGTTTGTGCATTATTACGTTAAGATGTTTTAAACTATGAAATATAAACTGCTTCAAGTACAACAAAGAAGCAGATAAAATGCATTATTTTTACCTTTGATCCCTGTTTTCTGGGTGCAGGATATAAGTTGGTAATTCCTCTGGAGAAGGGATAGCTGGATAAGATTTTACACAATCTGATCTTTTAGGCCACATAATATTCTGCTTATCCTAATCAAAGGAAAAAATATATAACGTGATTTTGTTAATCATCACTTATTTGATGTTAGGTAAATCTTTTAGAATATGATACAATAAAACAGGGAGCAATTTTTTTTACTTAAATGTCATTTACCCTATAATCATCAGCTTCCAAACCCCATAATGAGAATACAGAATGAACCCAAGGCGACGACTCCAAGGAATGGCTGAAGTCACTGCTGTTGACTTGAAGTTCAGAATTCACAGATGCCATTGTAGCAATTGAAGAATCACCACCAAACTGCAAACAGCAATACAGGAATGAGAATGAAGGATAGAAATTACACCTCAAAGACATTAAAAAACTTTCTTACAAAAATAATTTAATTATACCCAATTTTACTTGGAAATTCGGGAACATTCACAAAACATCTAAACTAAATAATACATATGATTTTTGGGGTTGCTCTTGAATTGCTTAAGATGCAAGAAATTCCTTAGCTACATATATCACAATTTTTACATTTCCTGAAAATGTTGAATGTAACAGAAATTGAAAGCAATACTTTTTAAAAATAATATTATGTATATTCAAGCAAACAAGGGAACATATGTCAGGTAGAGGGTTGTGGATCTAGGAGCAGATAACCTTCTCCAACACTTCTTTCTTCAATCAGGCACAGAATTTGCTTCTGACGCCCTAAGAAGGAGAGGCAGATAAGTGCTAACATAGAAATGTTAAAGTGCTAAAAAAGAAACTCTTCTAGGCAATTGATAGCATTAAAGAATAGGGAATTTATTTATTACTTACTTAAAAGAACTATAGGGCATCACAATACAATCTGAACGATATAGAATTCCCCATTCCATAATTTGGAGTTGAAGTAATCAAATTTAACATTAAATAGGACATTGATATGTACAGGAGAATGATGATTTTTAACTGTAAGAACTGTTTTTATTAAAAGTGATTTTTCTCTTAATTGTTTTAAAGCCATATTCAATAAATATTAATAGTATTCAATTTTGTATTTCAAAAATGGAATGGTAGGAAGGCGTGGTAGTGTTATGGAAAGAAAAATGCCTACGTCACGTCATGGTACTGAAGAATCTCCATTTTTCCATGAGTTAAAGGCACTTGGCAATATATTTTTTGTGGAAAGAGGAAGTTTATGTCAGAAGACTCTGAAAAAGCCACTAGTTCCAAAAAGAATGTCAACATGCTTCATTTGGACATAAAGAATTGAGAACTAGAAAAGATTATTTTTCTAACAGAGATTAAGATCACATTAAATCATACTCTGGTATAATTCCATCAGATTCAAATGTACGTTTGCAGTGTTCAGGAATCTAGTAGAAGATGGAACTGAGAGTCCAAATAGAATTTTAGGGAGCAGGTTAGACATTGGCACTCCTAAATTTTGTTTAAAAGCCTAGCTACTTCATGGAAACAGATTAACACACCTCCCTTTTTTTTAGGCATCTCATGATGACTTTTGTTCACCTTTACAAATCATGGGTAACAAATACAAATTCAGTGTAGACAAACCTCAACATATTCAACATTTTCAAACATGTCGCCACGGTGATAACGGACTGGTTGGTCCCACTGGCAATGCAAGCTGTGCTGCTGATTGCCTAAACGACAAATCTGATGGTTTCCTGCAAGATACATAAACATGCATAGATGGACAGATAGAATATTTAGAAATATCTGTTTGACAACAGCTATAATGAGCTACAGGACAAAAAACTGCAACATAGTTTAGGTTTTTCTGGAACTCTTTAAATAATTCAGAGAGCTCCCATTTTGCAAGTCTATAGAAATTTTAGAGAGATGTGCACACCTCTGTCTTTTGTACAATGTAGTTACCTATTTCAGAAGAAAATCAGTTTAGGGAATGTTGCTATTCCCTTGACCTTGCAAGGTAGCTGTCAACTGTCCCTTTGGCATATGCAGCAAAAGAAACTCCTGGGAAATTATTTTACTAAGAGTATAACTTTACTGATAGATCCATACAGGCACAGAAGAAGCAAAACTAACTGTGAGCTTTTCATGCAATTTCCTCTTTTCCCCATGTGGGCCACTCAATGTCCATTGTCGACCAATCCAACACATTCTTTTTATTTTGAGAAAACAGTCTGCGCCTTTGGAAGGTTCCCATCATACGGCCTTGAAATATCAGGATCTTTTCAGGCCGCAAACAGCTCACATAGATTCCTCATCTCCCAATACATTCCAAGCATTCTCCTCCTCCCTCCCTTCGTTTCTGTTGTCAAACTGTGAGTAGAGGTGTATTACGAGTCAGCCTTGACGGTGGCTTTCTGGGAAGAATACAAGTACTTAATGCTTGAAATGAGATTCTGAAAGCCTTCACATTTCTAGAAATGTTTATCCATAAAGAAATGCTGACTTTGATAAAATAAACCTGAACTTAGCAATAACTAATTTTTAAAATCATGCTAACATTTACCTGGAAAATACTCTGCTTAATGTGTATTTGAACATAGAAACCTTGCTTTTCTGAAGCAGAATGGAATTCTTTAGACAATAGATATGGGTGCCTATTTGGCTTGCATGTTTCTTTGAGAACATTTGTTATATAAACAGATACCTAATTGTGCCTCTTTTGCCATCTGTGTTTCATGGATAATATTTCTCAGGATCTGCTCTTCCTGAATTAGTTTGTGCTTTTCTAAGATTTCCTGCTGTCTCAAGTAATGGTCATGTTGCTTCTGATATTCCTTCAATTCATTTAATGTTCGCTGAAGTGATCTTGAAAAACATCAGAGAAAATTCCATTCAGCTTGCTTTAAATTTAAATGAACTTTAGTACTAATTTTGATGTATTGTTTTAGACTGTTGTTACTAGACCCAAATGTACACTAGTTTCCCATTTTGTATTAATTTTATTATTATTACCTCAAAAAATAACAATGTTAAAAGGGAAAGGAAACCAAGAAACAAAAATGAATTTTAAATTATTTTTTAAAAAAATAAGGTTATACATTACTTTAATCATATTTTAAATCACAATATATAACTGATACAAGAATAGTTAAATATGATGTAAGTGCATAAACCCATTAGTTTTCCTCTGATGACTATAGAATGAAGAAAGGCCTACCTATGTTGAGCTTCAAGTTTCTGCTCAAGCTTTTGCTGGCATAGGACAGCATGCTTCCTTTTAATTGCTTGCTCAAACCCTGGCTTGGCCTGTAAAGCATGATCATAACATAAAACTGAGTGGTTGTATTCTCCAAGCATCTGAAAAAAGATTGAGAAGGAAAAAAGATTTGTCAGCTGAAATAAAAGTTATAATAGACAGATCAGTTATGGAACTTCAATGTTTATCTTAATTAGTAATTTCATCATATGACTGTATTGGAGATACAGTTATGGTTACTGTATTATTAGTTCAGTGAAATTCCTGTTCCCCTTCCCTAATAGGATAATAAATGATCTACTAGCTTAAGTCAGAATAATTTGCAACAGAGTAAAATAATGCAATATTATTATTCAAGAGAGAACTGAAATTAAAGTCTTATTTACTGCATATATGTTTCCTAAAGTATAATAGCTGGTGAAGACATCACTGTAATCCAGAGCAGCATGGACTACGATAGCTGCATCAGCAGAGAAATGCGCTCTGTGTAATACATTCGCCAGATTTATCAATGCAACATCTTTATTATGCCTGAAAGAGAAAAGAAACAAATAATAATTATAATTATTGGTTTTTGATTCTTCTAAATAGCTAACAGATTTCTAATATATAAAACAGAAGTAAGTAGTAGTATGAAACTATGGAGAAATGCATTTCATTCAAATTGATAATGTTAACTATACACAGGGCTTGATAAACTGGTGGCCCAACCCAATATGAAGGATTTATTTCAAATTGTAAATTGCATCTAGTTTGCTATCCAAAGAGTAACTTTAAGCACATGGATCGAAGAGCAGATATTTTGTAGATAGGACTACTAGTTTAACCTAATGCTAAGAAGGCAACAATATAGCTAACATTTCCAATTAATAGTAGAATGAAAATTTAAGTCTGAATGAATCTTTGTATGTTTGTTTGTATCTATCTGAGTTATAATAATAACTTTAATAAAAAAAATTACCCTACAGGCAGAGTAAAGAAAGTTATAATTACATTCATTTACGTTCTAGCCTAGGAAACATTTTAAAATTAGTAGGACTGTACTTTCAGCTGCTTTGTAAGACATTATTTTGAGTAATGAGATAGCATCTTGTGAAATTTATATTTAATAATTTGGTTCAAAATAACTGATAGCATTACTGTACATCAGAAGTAGCTAATTCAAAATGATTGCGCCAATGTATTACACAGATGAAGCAATACTACTTAAATGTACTAAATGTTGTATTTATTCATTGATCAATTTATATTACACATTTCCTCTAGGATCTTGATATTTGTTTTCTCTAACTGAAACTGAACAAGGGCAAACAGTAATAGTATATATAATCAGTTCATTAACCCTGAAATTCTCAGTTTCCCCATTCATATTGTATTTCAGAAATTAAATCATTGATTTAATAATTAATATAATCATGATACGTTAATGCATGAGAGCCCACATAACTGCGTTTCCTATCAATCCTAAGTGATATGAAAACCACAATCAATTCACTTAATTTGCATATTATATGTTCATTATGTTCCTAGTAAAGTCTATCTATCACTTCCCCATGTGTATCTTACCTTGTAGAAAAATGGAGAGCTCGCATTGCACATTCTACTACTTGATACGGGTCATTCTTTATTCTCCAATAGAAGGAAGCCATATTGTATAACACCCAAGATGATGAATTCTGTAAAAGGAATAATAAACGTGGAAAGAAATGATGTTCTTTTATCTAAATATGGGCCCAAGCAGATTTTAAACATCACTCCGTGTTTATGATCTTTGTATATATAACTATAACTTTGTTGGAAAAACTTTATTTTTTCCCCCAGATACTTTTTAGATACCATACTGTTGTATGTATTGCATCAGGCCTTTAAAAGAGAGTAAGTAAATTTTTGGAAGCTGCACTTTGTGAGGAGAATGACAACTGCAAACTGGAAGGAATTATATCATATACACAAATATGTTAGGCTTTGTGGGAAGACTTATTTTATAACTGGGATATGCCTTGTTATAACAGTAATTCCATTCTCTTCATAAATTTCCCATCTCAAAATGATGAGAAATTGTACTGTCAGTTTTCAGCAGTCATGGTCAAAAGGGACATTTAGGATCACAGAAAGATGAATCAGGCCTCAGGCTGCCCAGGCTTGAAAAGCTACATCTAGATGATGCTGATTTAGACAGGACAGCCAAAGTAGTGACTGCATTAATACCTTCAAGAGACCTTCATATATGCGATGTCCTATCTCTTCTATGCTTCCTCCTAATCGTCTTGATAGGTAATTCAATACAGGATCTTCTTTAGGTAACAAGGGTGCAGAAAGATTAACTCTTTCTTGAATACCCTAGATGAAAAGAGAAAAAGAGGCAGAGTGTTGTCACCTTCCCACTGTAGAGGTACCTATTTATTTACTTCCATATTTTCAAACTGCTAGGTTGGTAGGAGCTGGGGCGAGGACAGGAGCTGACTCTGTCATGTAGCACTTGAGTCTTGAGCCCAGGCTACTGGCTTTCCAGCCGACAAACCCACCCTCTTAACCACTGAGCCACCACACTGTGCTTTGGCATAACTGTGCATATATAATATTTCTCAAGTATAATAGGTTTCATTTTGATGTGTGCAATTCTCATTAATAACGTAAGAAGTATCCGGTTGACATCAAGATAATATAGGTGAACATTTTTGTATATAAAAAACACCCAATAAACCAAGCAATACCATTCAATAGAAATTGGTTATTATTTTACCATATTTATTTTACCTGCCTGCACTCCAACAAAAAATATAGTAGCTTATGACAAAAAAAAGTCAGACAGCAGGATGTTCCAAGCCCCAGACTGGCAGGCAGATAAACTGCTACTGCTGGGTTGGCATGGAAATGAGGAGGTGCAGGAGAGAGTTGTGGATGGTGCACAGGAGAGTGCACAAGGCACTGCATGAGAGGATGTATAGTGGAAATTAGGGTGCGCAACAGAGTGTACAAGAGGCCAAATGGAGGTCAGAAAGAGTACGCAGGGGTGCATGACTAGCCACCATAGTGTGAGTGCAGAGTGCTTGGAAAAGGTGTTCAGGTAGAAGAGATTTACCCAGCAACTTGCTGACTTCCCTATCAGGGAATACACCTGAGAATCTAGCAGGGAATGTCACAAAGGGTGATCATGTTGCACTCCAACAAGTCATAAGAGTGAACTAGTTGCCAAGAGTTCAGATCACGATCATGTGATCGCAGGGATGCTGTGATGGTTGGTATCCGAGGACCAGTTGTAACCATCATTTGTTTAGAGCTGTCATAACTTCAGTTGCTGAAGGAATGTTCCCAGTTCGAGGTCTACCTATAGCTGTTTTAAATGATCATTTGTAATATTTTTCAAAAACACCATGAAAAGTAACCACATGCAACTATTAGTGCTACAACTTGAAAAACAATACATAGCTTTATTGAAGAACTTTAAAAGCATTTTAAATATATTTACCATTGGTTTAAGATGTTGGTCTGCATTGGTTTAAGATGTTGGAGCTTTTGAGCTTTTTATGTTGCTGCTTAAAAAGAGTTTATGGGGTAATTATTTTTATTATGCTTGAAAATTAGTTGCCTTGGTAGGGGTGAATCTATCTGAAATGTAATTTACAAATCTTTGAAATGATAGGTGCAATGCATATCTACTCAGAAGTAAGATCCAGTGACCTTAACTAGTTTAAGTGGACATAATATGACAGGCACAACAACTAGAAAATCTATAGTTGTCCACATCAAATTATGATTTCTTTGCCAAAATGGTTTTCTATACAGATCCTAAAATGTTCATGCTCTCACACACAGGCACTTTTGCATGCACTTTGCCAGAATTTTCTTATTGAACTGAAATACTCAATTGCAGAAATGAAGTACAAGGCATACAAAAGGCATGGAAAAGAATAGCCCTGGCTTGACGTGCTAAATACCTAATGATATTAGGCAACTGAGTTCATTTACATAGAATCATGGTTCAAAGGAAATCATGTTTCAAACTAGAAAATCCTTAGAATTCAGGCTTATTATTCTACATGAATGAATTGCTCCTTCAATAATTCAGAAGGCTATAAAGTTAACTGTGTTTATACACAGGAGTGTTTATAAGCATACAAAAACCCAAGATGAGATTGAAAATAAAACACAATAGAAAAAAATAGGTATAGTTGTTTAAAAAAATTAAAGAGAATTAAAGATCTGCGGCATCAAAACAGCTTGTGATTTCCGAATTCTTTTTTACTGTGCTAATAACACCACTGTAAAGTTTTTAGTCTGCAGTATTTCAAATACTAATATAACCAATTACTTACTCGTAAATGCTGAAATGCATGAATGCTGTATGGTAGATCTAAAATTTTAGTACATTCTGGTTCTTCTAGGTCTAGAGGTAAAGGAGACTTTGTGTCTACATAATCTTCAGGACTAAAGCATAAGAATAAATAAATAAATAAATAAATAACAGTTTTGGTGCAATGAAATAAATTACAAAATACTAATTAGGAAAAGCCATGTAGGAATACTGCCAAATATAACTACTAAAACATATTTTTCTATATCACTTCACTTTTCATTCTTCCAAGACAGTTGTAATTAACATAACTAATTATCCAAGCAGCTTGTTACCATCTAGGAATTGTTATATCCCCTTCCCTTCTAAAATTACAGCTTTTCTATATTTTGTTTGGTACAATTATCTCTCTTAGTACCTGATGTCTTTGCTCTCTAAGGTGATATATGTGCCATCATAAAGATCCAAATCCCCCAAGGGCACCTTTGCTTTAATACAATCAGGATCTTCTTTATTATGCCTTTGTTCCAATCCTGTATCTCTGTCTTCATTCTCCTCAATATGGATCTTCTGAGCTACTAATTGTTTCTACAAAAAAACAAAACAAAATCCAAAATATAATAAAATAAAATGCATTGTTCAAAATACAAATATCACCAAAATACATACTCATTTATGTTTCTATGAAAGTGACATGGCAATTATCTCTTGTTCCTTAACCTCATGCACAGAGATATTACTAGTAGCTAATGATCTGAAACTTATCTGCCTGTTTTTGAGACTGGGAACAGTTAGGATTACAAGAGTTAAAATGGAAGTATAAAGTCTTAGGCTCACTTTATTATTTTTTTAAAGAAAAAATTGCCAAATATAATTCTGCTAAAAATTAAGATATTTTGCACCTAAACCATACATCAAAAACCAGCAATTGAATTGGCTTATTGTTTTTTAAATGTAACTTTCTGCTTATTTGGTACATGGGCACAAGGAAGAATCTTAACTGTAAAGGTCAACAACCACCCACCCCTAACTTATTTTACAACTATAGTCCAAAGTGTTCAGTTAAACTCTCAAAAAGGACATGCATAGTAACATAGTAGTAACATAGTAGTAGTAATTGTACACTACTAAAAATGTAGAACTGAGGCTAAAACTTCCAGACTCAATATTTTTAAGACTACAAATTCATATTGACAAAGAAAATTATTGTTTCCTACTTTTGTTTGCCAAAAAGTAGATTTTGGTAATAAAATCATTACACCAATCTCACCTCCAGCTCTTTGAGGTAGTTAACAGTTGTTTCTTGTCTCATTAATATTACTAAATCATGAGGATGTTTCAAATTCATTGGTGAGTCAACCTGCAAAACAATCCAAAATAACCACTGTTATGATTTCTTCCTTCAAGCTGACTTTCTTGCATCCTTCTGAATAAACTACTCTAGCCTACTAAATCACACTGTGAACTACATGGACCTGTATCAAATACTACTTATTTTTTGGATTTGGACTTCACATCTTTGTTATTTAAGCTTTTTTAAATTTAAGGATGGTTCCTATTTGGCTGAAAAAGATATGGCACGTTCAATTTTGATACATTTTACATTCCTAGTTAGAAAATTGGGATTAACCACAGTTCTGGACCTAACAAAGAATTATAATTTAAGCTACATAGGGTTATGATTCTGAAACTAGGAAACACACATTCCTTATTTCTTGCATCTTTTTGCCATTGTTACAAACTAGAAAAAATAACAAGTGAACAAATAAAATGCAAAATGGTAACTATATCATGCTGCTGTCTAGACAATAGAAAAGAAAAACTAAAATTCATATTAACAGATCTTTAGAGAATATTCTGGAAAGAGGGAAAACAATTTCAAATAATGTAAACTATGTTATGATCAATATTTCCTTAATTGCCCTGTTATTCAAAAGCAGAGAAAAAAATTATACTGCATAATAGAGAATACTATTCAATGGCCATTAATAACAAAAGAAAAATACAAACAAGTGAGAAGCTCATCTAAAAGATTTAAAATACTTTTAAAGCTAGATAACACTAGTTTCCCCCCCCCCCCACTCTCTTCGCAGTGATACTTTAAGTACCACATTCAACACTTATTTATACTTCAATAATCAAATGGAATCTATCTGTCACAAAAATGTGTATTTTTCTGGTCAATGACTAGAACAAAAGTATTTGTTCACAAATAAAACTGAACTAGCTCAGTTGGCTCTGAAGAGACAGTTTCAAATGTCAGCAGAAAGGCTGAATTCTCATTTGAATGCACTATAGACAGAAAAAAAGGTCAGATTTTTTTTAATTTTAAGAGATGGAACAGGTGACTTAAAATTCTCCAGAGTTTCTGGCTCCCATTTACTGGCTAATATCATTCCCAAAGCCAGAACTTTGGGTCTACCCAGTTCAGAAGTGCTCGGGAAGCAGCAAAAAATGGAGCTCCTTGGCTGCAGATTGTGAACCTTTATTATAAATACTCAGAAGTAAATTCAGTTTTGGTCACCACGATGTAGAAAAGATGTGGAGACTCTAGAAAGAGTGTAGAGAAGAGCAACAAAGATGATTAAGGGTCTGGAGACTAAAACATATGAAGAATGGTTGCAGGAACTGGGTCTGTCTAGTTTAATGAAAAGAAGGACTAGAGGAGACATGATAGCAGTGTTCCAATATCTCAGGGGTTGCCACAAAGAAGAGGGACTCAAACTATTCTCCAAGGCACCTGAGGGTAGAACAAGTAGCAATGGGTGGAAACTAATCAAGGAGAGAAGCAACTTAGAACTGAGGAGAAATTTCCTGACAGTTAGAACAATTAATCAGTGGGACAGCTTGCTTCCATAAGTTGTGAATGCCCCAACACTGGAAGTCTTTAAGAAGATGTTGGATAGCCATTTGTCTGGAATGGTATAGGGTTTCCTGCCTAGGCAGGGCGTTGGACTAGAAGACCTCCAAGGTCCCTTCCAACTCTGCAATTGTTTTGTATTGTATTATAAGTTCCATTAAAAATAAAAAAAGAAACCCTACAATGGATTCAAAAGCTTTAATTGTGTGAGAAATTAAATGTTTAGAAAAAAATAATTAATGGGTACACAACAGAAAAAAAAGTCTAGTTTCAGAGGCATCTAATTTCTGATTTTTAAATACCACTAGAAATTCTGCAAGTCCTGCATTTACAATTATGATACAGCATTTTGGACAAGCTATTAACACTTCAGAGACAGAACAATGTTTTTACACAACAGGATGGAAAACTGAAGAGGTTTTTCTAAAAAGCAGTAATTAAGTTAGTCCTAAAGTGACTATATACACGAAGGAAAAATTACATGAATAGATTAAAAGCCAATAAACAGGTGAGTGTAGAAGCGGAATGAAACCTAAAAGTAACCTAACAGGAAACAAGAAAAATAAAATGGAAAAAAAAAACAATTATTTTGAAGACAAAAGACTGATGAGAACATGGTTTGGGAACAAACAAACAATCCACATGGGTTAAACTTAAGTCAAGGGAATACAACTTCAGCTGCAGTGCCTTCCTATTGCTTTTTTAATAAGTGAGCTGACCAAGGTCCTGAAGAAACAGTGTAAAGATCGTTTGGTAATGCATATTTAGAAGGGAAAGCATTTCATGACTATAAACTGTGAAGTTCATATGAAGAAACAGAATCCACTACTTTAACATTATAGATAGTATAGCTGAGGGAGAAAAGTATGAGAAAATAATAGTTCAGCTATAGAACAAGGAATTGGAGACTTCCATAGAGAACAAGGGAGGGAAATTAGCATATTTTCAGCTAACCCAACAGTCACTCTCAAATCTATATATTTGTAGCATTAAAGAGGCATAAATTTAACATAACTTTTTTTCTAGATTTTCTTTTGTATTATATATATTACTGAGCTTTCAGAATTTTATCCGTATCTTCCTTACTTTCAACCCAAATTACATATTATAAATAGTAGCTAATAAGCTGGCGTTGTTCAGGTATTTATTTATAGGAGGAAAATGTCCGGATCAAATGCAATTTCTAATGTTGGTTTTTGCCCCCTTACCAGAGGGAACTCCCTTGTGGAGTATTGTGAAGCCATTACCATGGCAACACTACTGCACTGTAGAAGCCATGTTATGGCAGTACTGTATAAGCCATTTGAAGGCACAACAGGCTGTGTGTGTGAACGCACACTCCGAGGGGTGTTTTACTCCCACAGTATTTGTTTCCAGAGAGTAAGTCATCCGAGTAAGTCATGACTTTGGTCGAAATTGCTTGAAGCGTTCCAGAGTTATGCTGGAATGACCACGAACACACACACACACACACACACACACACACACACACACACACACACCAATTTATATATGCCGTGTTTTCCCGAAAATAAGACAGGGTCTTATTTTACTTTGACCCCCAAAATAAGCATTTGGCCTTATTTTGGGGGAGGTCTTATTATTTTTGAGGTGCAGGAGGCAGCGAGTGTGGTTACCTCATGGCTGCTGCTGTATTGCAATATTTTCAGGGAGGGCTTATTTTAGCGGATGTGCTCAAAAGCCCGATTGGGCTTATTATCCAGGGAGGTCTTATTTTTGGGGAAACAGTGTGTGTGTGTGGTGGGTTGCAGGGGGTACGCTCTGGTATGGGCGTATCGGTGCCTGTCGGGAGCACCTGGTACCGTTCCGGTACGGTGCTCCGGAGGCCCCACCCACCCTCCCTCGTTCCTTACCTGTATTTGAAGGAAACGGGCCATCTGCGAATGCACATGCAGCATACGGCACCTGCACGATGCTCCGCCAAGCAGCTGGAGCATCGTGGAGCATTGCAGGAGGTAAGGACGCATGCACGTGTGCGTGGTGGCTGTCAGGCCCCGTTGCACCATACTGGTGATAACAGGATCCGGAACCCACCACTGGTGTGTGTGTGTGTGTACACACACACACATATATTAGATACTGATATAGATAGATATAGATATAAGAAAATATTATTTATTTTCCAAAGAGAAAATGTTGGATTAAATAGCAGTAGCTTAGCCTGAAGTTGCTAACTTTCAATGAATGTTGGATACTATATTCACTGAAATTCAAAAACCTCTGCCAATACCCATTTTTCAAAAGAACTATATATTGCAACATTACTTTTAAGATATTTAGAATCCAGATAAAAACAGAATCATTAGCTACCAAAACCATAGCAGAGACATCAATAGTTTAGGTAACTTTCAAAGCAAGGTAAGATGGGGGGAATTCAGCTAATTTCCCACTAAAATTGAAATATTATTATTGCGTTATAATTTATACAAACTACATAAAACTAGATTCATTTCCCTATCCCTGCATAGTAGAAATCCAATCATCTCTACTTTATGTTTAAACACAACAGACATAACTCATTATTGTGTCCCTAAGCAACATTTAAAAAATGACTGTACTCAATCTATAAAATCCACCTTGTGAGTGAACTGCCAAAAACTAATGACTATAGTCAGAAGGCCTAAATCTTAACATGTTCTGGGTAAAGATGCATGTGTACATGATGTAATGAAAATAAATTTGATATTCTTGTTGGATCTTCAACCATTTCAACTAAACTTTGAATGAAAATATAGATCCCTTTTTGTATGATGATGAAGAAACAAGTAGTTGCACAGCTTTAAAGGCTGCTCATTTTCTTATTGCAAGTTCTGTAGCTATTCTATGTAATATTAAGCTTATGATCTATTCTGTGCTTAATTGGAAGAAAAATCTAAGTCAAGGTGTGTATAATTTAATACATATTACTTGTATATTCAAGATACCACAGCAAGTCCAATTCAGCCATATTCCTAACTGAATATTAAAACATTATATGACTTAAATTGAACTGCACCATACCAAATGGAGCACAAAATCTTTTCTTCCCTAAATAAAACTGTTTATAGGATTAAGATTATTATAGTGTGATAACTATTGTAAAGTAGCCCCCTTTTCTGTACATGTTAAAAAAAAACCTGGACATCAGTATAAATTTGAACTATTAACAGGTAATTTCTCTCATCCTGATTCTGGAAAAGACCATCAAAAGACATAAATATAAATTTAAGTACTAAGACACAATTTGGGTATTAAAACTATAAATTGTGGAATGCCTAACATATCTCTAAAGATACATTTTAAGGGTAATCCTTATCTTAACTTTATCAATATTCTAAAACATATATTAATCCAATCAAGTGTTGCTTTTCCAACATGTCATTCAAACTATAGTTCAAATTAAATATTATGATATACTTTATTCATTAAACATGAAACTCAACCAACTGAACATTCAAAAATGCATTATTATTATTTATTATTATTACAAACAACAAAAACACTCTATGCAGGAAAAAGGACTTGCACCGTTGCTTCTGAGGACAGCATCTGATCAGAAAATGCTGCTTGCAAACATCTCCTGGAGGAAGCCAATCTTATTTCACCAACATACGTTCCTTTGAAATTTGCAATAAACTATATTAGCTGTGCTTCTTGGAAAAGCTTAAGCAGACTGACAGTCAGATGAATTCTCCTCAACTCCACCAAGCCTCTGCTCCTAATACTTCCTGGTCAAGTACCAAACAAAACTCCACCCCTCTGCACTGGCCTTAAGACCCTGAGGCAAACAGAGTCTGCCAACACTATACTTATTGTGGAGGAGACTGATGATTATGTTTTTCCTTACCAGAGTTCTTAAAGGACTGAAATTTCTCAAGAGCTACAATTTAAAATTGCTAAACAGCATTGTAATGTTATCCAGAGCGGTCAGGAAAAGTCATCCCAATGTTTTCTGGGGCTGTGGGTATCTACTTTGGGCCCTTTTTATTATCTTTGGCCTAGATCCAGGTTGACAGACAACTTTTTGAATATTCTCATCTTCATATAAGTTTCCAAATTGGATCCTCCCCAGTTTTTACCTCAATTTTACTGGTGTCTTTCTCTCTCTTTTTAATGGGTTGCAGTTTGAATTAATTATTTTTCAAATTAAAATAGAATTTGTTGCAGATTTGCATTTTCTAAAAAATGGTTGAATACTTTTATCCTATGTGTTTTAAAATGTCAGCAAAAATTCCTTTCACTGGAAAGTAACAAATTTGGAAACATAAGTACAATGATTGGAGTTACTGATAAGCAAGTAGGAAAGCTGTGACCAGACTAAACTTCTGGCTTTCTATATTCAACCATGAATTTTAAAAGTAACTAAACTTTCCAAGTTTACACATGTATCTATTATGTATAATAAAATGGATTTTATCTATCCCAGTTTTTGAGTTTCAGAATTAATGAACAATCATGGCATTTCCTGAGAATTTTGGAAATTAGTCCATTAATCAATAGAAAGATTATATTGAGAAAAGTTGCAGTGTAAAGAAAATGTTTTTTTAACAAAAAGGAACAACCACCAAAGATTTGTTAAGTCTAAAAAAAACATAAAAGGAACAACAGAAGAAAAACACCTAGATCAGATAGATTAAAAAATCTCTAATAATTTTATATAATAAGCTATTTGGGTGCTAAAAGAAAATGGCTGCCAGGGAAAAGTCTGTTCATTTACAAACTAAATGCAACAATGGGAAAAACTGTTCCCTATGACCTTGTCTGGCTTTGATAAAACTAAACAGGATAACATGTTACTATTTGGGTTGAAGATCATAAGAAAATATTAAGAATTACAAAAAATAAGTTCTATAAAAATATAATACCATTTGTTATTGTTAGTCGTTGTGTCCTCTACCATCCCTCAGAGTCCGTTTAAGCTCACACTGACTGTTTCAGTGACTCCATCCAGCCACCTCATTCTCTGTCATCCCCTTTTTCTTTTGCCCTCAATCTTTCCTAGCATTAGGCTCTTCTCCAGTGAGTCCTTCCTTCTCATTGGATGGTCAAAGTATTTGAGTTGGCACTCAGCCTTCCTTATGGTCCAACTTTCACAACCATACATTGCAACTGGGAAAACCATAGCATTGACTATACACACTTTTGTTGGCATTGTGATGTCTCTGCTTTTTAGTATGCTGTCTAGATTTGCCATAACTTTCCTCCCCAGGAGCAAGTGTCTTTTAATTTCTTGGCTGTAGTCCCCATCTGCGGTGATCTTGGAGCCCAGGAAAATAAAATCTGTCACTACCTCCAGTTCTTCCCCATCTATTTGCCAGGAATTGAGAGACCGGATGTCATGATCTTAAGTTTTATTAATGTTAAGTTTCAAGCCAACTTTTGCCCTCTCATCTTTCATCCATATCAAGAGGCTCTTTAGTTCCTCTTCACTTTCTGCCATTAGAGTGGTATCATCTGCATATCTGAGGTTGTTGGTATTTCTCCTGGCAATCTTAATTCCAATTTGTGGTTCATTTAGCCCGCCTTTCTAATGATGTGCTCTGCATATAAGGCAGGGTGACAGTATACAGCCTTGTTAAACTCCTTTCTCAATTTTGAACCAATCAGTGGTTCCACATCCAGGTCTCACTACTGCTTCTTGACCCGCGTATAAGTAAGATGGTATGGTACTCCTATCACTTTAAGAACCTGCCACAATTTGTTGTGATCCATACAATCAAAGGCTTTAGCATAATCAATGAAGCAGAAGTAGATGTTTTTCTGGAACTCCCTAGCTTTCTCCATGATCCAGGGTATGTTGGCAATTTGACCTCTAGTTCCTCTGCCTCTTCAAAATCCTGCCTGTACTTCTTGTAGTTCTCGGTTTACATTCTACTAGAGCCTAGCTTGCAGGATTTTGAGCATAACTTTGCAAGCATGTGAAATGAGTGCAATGATGTGGTAGTTTGAACATTCTTTGACATTGCCCTTCTTTGGAATTGGAATGTAAAGTAACCTTTTCCAATCCTGTGGCCACTGTTGAGTTTTCCAAATTTGCAGGCAAATTGAGTGTAGCACTTTTACTGCATCACCTTTCAAGATTTTGAATAGCTCAGCTAGAATACTGTCACCTCCACTAGCTTTGTTGTTGCTCAGACTTCCTAAGGCCCATTTGACATTCCAGGATGTCTGGCTAGAGGTCAGAGACCACCCCATCATGGTTATCAGGAACATTAAATTTGTTCCTGTATAGTTCTTCTGTGCAATTTTGCCACCTCTTCTTAATCTTTTCTGCTTTTGTTAGATCCCTGCCATTTTGGTCCTTTATCCTGCCCATCTTTGCACAAAATGTTCCCTTCATAGCTCCATTTTTCTTGAAGAGATTAATAGCATTATATCATTGTAAAGAAAATATACATATAGTCACTAGGAGTTGAGTTCAACATTGAATATAAATGCATTACAAACAAAACAATGAAATACTACCACCCATCAATGTTACTGCCTTCTAATGCCTATAGGGGTATTGCTGGAAATAAATAAGGTTATAAGGGGGAATCCTTTGCAGCACAATTGTAAATTTTATTTAAAATTAAATTCATCTGAATAGGAACAGGTGATAACCCCCCCCCCCCCCCAAATGTCCACAAACCCATTAATGCTCATAAACACCACAATGCAAAACCTAGATACAAGCACTTTTTCATTGGACAATAATGGTCCCTTCTGCTGGCAAACATTCAACATGTGAAGAATGGAGAAAAAGTTGTAATGGCATTAGTTTTATATTATATATCTAATTATCTGCATCAATGAAATAGAGTTACCCATGTGTATCAGCATTTATATGTCATCTAGTAATTGCTTAATTAAATGTAATTTTTCAGAAGAGGTAGATTTCTTCATAATAATTGATCAGTATGTTTCACTGTAAAAAGAAAAGTCTAAAACAATAGTCAGTGATCTGGACTAAAATACTGTGTCCCTTGTGTTCTCTCCAGCACAAACTGATTAATTAAGGCAACAATTTTTAAAAATATAATTTTTCCTTAAGGTGTGGGTTACCTAATATGAAATATTAGATCATCAGCTGTAGCTCTATTAACTCAACAGCTAATGTATATCTAATATACAAATTGAAATATTTGTGTTGGTTCTTTTGTATTATTGAATCTGAGCAAAGGCAAAAAACAGATGGTGGAGAGAGAGAATAGAAACATGGGAGAAAAAGAAAATATAGAATTCTCTTCAAGGGACAAATTATATTAAATAATTTCACAAATTTTCATAGATATTGTTCATAGGATTGACCTATTACAATACTATTCTAAATATATTTCTCAATTTCTTTTAAAAAGCCCTATAGTACATGTGCAGTATGACAAAAAGATACAAGGACATTAGGGAATAAAGAATATATGTTATAGATCATTTCTTGTTAAGGACCAAATGTCATTTGATGGTTATTATCTGAACTATTATTGATTGAATTTATTTTAAAAATGACAAAGCAATCTGGTTTGGTGCATTCATAACAGTAAACACCAAAGAGCATTGTTCTGTCCCTGTGTGACAAAATGGGACTTTGTACTCTTGAAACCCTGTTAAGAATCTCCATCTTTTGCTGAATTTTACTGGCACTAAATAGCAAATGGAATGAAAGGGACAAAGGTAAAGTTGACAATGCTGCCCACTGAATCATCTGAATGAAACAGTCAAAAATCTGAGAAAATACAGTGTTCAATCTAATTAGTGTATCAGAAATTATTCTTGAACCTAGAAGATTTTTTAAAAAACAATGAATTAGAATGGCTTTTGCAAAGAGATGTCAATCTTGTATTAGATTACATAGGCATCTGGTTCATTGCAATGAGAACAGAAAGCAGCATTTGAAACTTTATTCACCACCAACAGCTTCTCATTGCCATATATAGGCAGGAAAATGAGAGATGTAAACTTTATGTGGCGAGTGTAGCTTTTCTCATGGACAATTTGTCATTAAATGGAGAACAGCTGAGAATATAATAATGTTTAATTTACCCTCCCCTATCAGAGTTGTCTTTTCATGTAAAACTCGTGTTTTGATTAAGGCTTTCAAATAATAAAACTTTTAAGCAAAGTAATAAATAATAAAAATGCATAGTAAGAGCCAAGTAGTAAAATTCCCAGAGATGCAACTGCAAACTAGTATTGCTAGATGGTTCCCCCCCCCTTTCAATGTTAGCTTTCTATTACTAAAGGTTTGCATTTGCAATTAGCCAGTCTAATTCAGCAAAGAAAGACTGAAAAACTCTGCAAAGATGTTCTTAGGTGACTTGAATGAGCAATAAAATGGCAGTTGTGGGTACCAAGTAAAGAGAGAGTACCAAAGAAAAAGATTTAGCCATTTCTTTCTTTTGAAATAACGGGAAAGCAATTGAGGCAAATCAAATCATTAGAAGTAGACAACGCCACACATAAAAGCAGCAAATTATTAAGGGTCCAGAGTTTTCTAATACGGAAAAATTAATTTTCTAGCTTTTTGCATTTACCAAAAAGAAAAAGAAAAAAAAAGGGGGGGAGTTCTGTGTTTTCCCTCCCCCTGTCCCAATAAGAGCCACCCGTATCTCAATGGCCAAACAAAACCTTCACGCGTACGAGCAGCTTATTCTCGGACAACCACACGCAAGAGGGGAGATGCGCGTTGATTTCATCGTCCCTCCCTTGTGAATTCACACTGGCCCGTGTGGGGAAACGGCGGACGCCTTGCCTTGGTGGACTCAGCCAAACTGTTCACAGAAAAGCTGGGCAAGCCTTCTTTCTTTCGAGAACTTAAAAAAAAACACGGAGAAAGAGAGAAAATATACCCTCCAGGGTATTTTGAATCGCAAAGAGAAAAAACTTTCGTCTCGGAACTCTCTCCTCAGGTTCAGCTGTCCTTCTCAAGGAGCAAGCCCTTACCTACCGACCGACCTACCAGGCAACTCTAGAGGGGAAGCTGACCCGGCTAGGCTTTTCCTAGTTAGGGAAACCGCGCAGCCCTCGGCTCTTCCCACCGGCCCGAGAAGAACGGGAAGAGGAAGGGACAAATGTTTTCACGGGGACCTTCTTCGCGTCGACCTGAACCCCCCCCCCCCCCATTTCTCTCTCACCTGCTGTTGGATCTTGCCGTCTTCGGTGACTACCCAGTGCGTGGTGGCGGCGCCTGGATGAGTCGCCAAGCCCAGCAGCAAAAAGAGGCCGAAGAACGAGCGCAGGGAGGCGCACGCCAGCCTTCGGCCACTCCATCCGGACGCTCCTGCTGAAACCGCCATCTTCCACAACCTTAGCCTTGCCCGACTTGCCCGGAACCGGAAGCGCTCAACTCGCCATTTTGGAGAAGAAAATGCGTCTAGCTCTAGCGCTCTGTCTTACATCATAAGAAGAAGAAAGAAAAGGTTATTTTTTTTAAAGGAAGAGTTCGAACGACGCGAAATTGGGTGGATGGATAGGTGGTGGATATGTCTGAATTCTGTTTGACGCGGGGATGAAAAAATGCAGAGCGAGTGCTCTGTTTAACTTGTAGAATGGCGGTAGGAAGGCGACTCTTGATTTTTTTTTTGTAATTATCTCTACAGGGGTACCGGAGGCGGGAGGAAGAATGTGGCAAAAGAGGGCGTGGCCTCCAAGGGAGAAGGCGCGGCCTGTTGCTTGTTTTCGTCGCCCGTCCTGCGGTTCCACGTGCAGCTCTCAGGCAGCAGCCAATCCGGAGCTCTGTGGCGCCGTCAGCCGAACGAGGTTCCACGCCCCTTTTGGCGGAGGGAAGGGGAAGTTACTCCGGCGTTGCACCTGCCCTGCAGAGCTTGAAAACGCGCAGTCACTCTTGGCTCAGCCAAAGAAGTTGGCCTCTTTTCGGACTGCGAGTGATGATTGGGCAGCTGCTTGAACAAAAGCGCCGTTTTGGAAACAAAAGGATTGTTTTGAAAACGGAAATCCTGCCCAATTCCTCTTTTAAATTGTTTTTCCCCCCTGGAGGAATGTTGTTTCTTTCCTGGAGACTGAGCCATATGAAGAACCACTGCAGGTTTTGGGATTGGCTAGTCTAAAGAAAAGAATTAGGAGTGACATGATAGCAGCATTCTAGTGTTTGAGGGGCTGCCACAAAGAAGAGGGGGGGTCAAATTATTCTCCAAAGCACCGAAGGGCAAAACAAGTATCAATGGCTGGAAACTAATCAAAGCGAGAAGCAACCTGGAATTAAGGAGAAAAATCAACAGTAAGGACAATGATTGCGGGACACGGTGGCTCAGTGGCTAAGATGCTGAGCTTGTCGATCAGAAAGGTTCTAATCCCTAGCACCGCCTAAGGAGTGAGCTCCCGTTTCTTCTCCCAGCTTCTGCCAACCTAGCAGTTTGAAAATATGTAAAAATGCAAGTAGAAAAATTAGGAACCACTTTTGGTGGGAAGGCAGCAGCCTTCAGTGTTTAGTCATGCCAGCCACATGACCATGGAGACATCTTCGGACAGCTCTGGCTCTTCGGCTGTGAAACATGAACACTGCCCCCTAGAGTCGGGAAGGGAACCTTTACCTTTAAGGACAATTAACCAGTTATGGAATAGCATGCTTCAGAAGTTGAGTGCTTCATTACGGAAGGTTTTTAAGAAGAGACTGGACAGTCACTTATCTGAGATAGTATAGGACAGTTCTGCTTGACCAGGAGGCTGGACTAAACTTCAAAGTCCCTTTAGCTCTATTCTAATTCCTTTGTACTTATAGATTCATCTCCCTTACCATATATTGCGGTCCAGGTTTTGACCAGATTTATGGTAAATAGCAGTTGACTACAGGAACCAAATACAAATTCCAGTTGAGGAGATACTGGTCCAATCCGTGACATACAATCACATATTAACTAGCTTGTCAAGAGGTAGATTGTGTGAAGAAAATTAGTTGCTTCTGCTTGTCAGTTGGAAATTATGAATGTTTCAAGAATTAACTTTGTTAAAGGTGCCATTTTCCCTAGCTTTGTTCATAATGGAGCTGCGAAATGTTTTAAGAATTCAATAACAATAGCTGAAACACCCAGGTATGCTTGTTTCTGAATAAGTTGTATTTTTACATGGTCACGTTCCATAAGAAACCTAAACACTGCTAACATTTATACTATTCTGAAAATTCAGAGATCAAGGGCTTCATAATTTGTTCTGCATGGCTTATCAGTATCATTAAAAAATAAACAGCCACAAATCACTAACAAAATTACAAAATGGATTTATTGCAAAATAATAAAGGAAATTTTACAAATAAAAAGTGGTTAAAGGGTGTCTCCAAAATAATTCACTGCATTTATAACACAAAATGAGAGCTATTTCTAATTGACAATTTGCACATTATTTCCGAGAACTATATTGTCAACCTATTACTCAACACAGCCCCCTCCCAAAACTATATGTAGTAAAAGTAGTTAAACTTCCATAAAAGCTAGGTTTCTAAAAACTGACAGTCCAAATAAGCAATAGAATGAATTAATAGAAAATGCTTCAAAATCTAATCCACTATTTGTGGTTTGAATTGATCAATTTTTAGTATAATAGCTTAATGAGAGACACAAATTACCCCTCCAAATTAGAATCTTTTTTTCAATGCAACTTGGAAATTTTAAAATCACTTCCTTTATAACATGAGTACAACAAATGTAGAGCAGATCTACATTTTGCCCTCAATCATTTTGCTCAACATCTCTATATTGGAAAAGAATGAATGAGAGAAATCTGTAGTTACCAAGAAATGCATCTCTGTCCATTTTATAAACTAATTTTAGCTAATACACATTACAAGTTGTCAGAAATGTCTATGTACAAATAATTTGACTCTGTTATGTCTTCCAAAATGGTAAAAAGGGCTTGGGTCTAAGATAAGAAGGAATTTGCAGTTCTTTAAATCCAGCTCTAGCTGGATTGATTTCAATGTTTTTACTCCTTTCTGACATTTATACTGTCATCTGCACCTTACAATGTTCAGTCCAAAAAGAAAACTCGGAAAAATTCTCAAAGTTAATGTCAAACACTGAAGCAATTGCATCTGATACAGTACAATGTTTTAAATAATGGTTTGAAGATGTCTTATCATAAAGAGCTTTTTATTTTGGAAGAATTACCAAGATGTTTGTGTTTTTTTAAAAAAAAACAAAGTACAAATAAGCTGTTGCAATTTTACTTATTTTAAAACACTAATTTAACTGTCTTGAAAAGAAACAGCTGCTAAAGGCCAAAAAAGCATCTTAATTTAACAGGGATCAGATTACTAAGTAGCCACTCTAATATTTGCTATAGGATTCAACTTCCCTGGATTGATTTTATTTTTCACTGGATTTTGTGTGTGCGCCTGTACATATTTATATAGAACTTTTAAAAATCAATTTGCAACACATACACTGTATAACCATATATGGAGAAGAGCCAAATGTTAAAATTAACACATTTCTTCAGAAATGATTGGATTGGTTTAAGATAACATGTTATCTTGTTGCACGCTTTAAAAATCGAAGAATTCAGTCAACAAACCATGCCTTTGGCGGTTTATAGTACTTCTCTTTTGCAATATAATTCTTTCCGATGTGGAAATATGATTCAGTTTGAAGAGAAGTTCCTACTCATTTCAATTACAATATTTCCATCCATTATCTAGTATTTTATTATTATACAGAGTCCACTTTGTATTATAAGCCACATTTCTAGATGAATGTAACATCTGTACGGAGCAGCTTCAGCTTGAACACCCATGCTTTTTCCTGAATAAATCTTGAAGACGCTTTAAAAACAAACACAAACTCAAAATACCAGCTGTTAAACATCCAAAAATACAGTTGTTGTTTCACTGAGTCTATTGTCCATTAGAAAAGTAGATCATACATACAAAGGTGTAAGAACATTTAAACCAGTCTTTTGCAGAAGGCAAGTCTTTTAGACAACGTCGCCCCCTACAGACAATCCTTCAAATTCTAAAGATGCTTTAGCCATAAATATAATAATGGCTTTGGAAATGCTTTCAGTAGATTCTTCCACGACTGCGATTACCACGTCCACCCCATCCTCTTCCTCGTCCACCACGGAAACCACCTCTCTGCTCTGAAATCAAAGAAAATAAAAAGTTACGCCCCAGTGCATTTAAATTGTTTGACATAGAACAGTGTAATTTCCTATTTCTGGAAGTCAACTAATGATCATAACTATTCTTAATACCATTGTATGAAATTAAAGTAACGGTAGTATTTTACAAAGGGTTTTCTAAATAGTTAACCCCCCCTCCGCTAAATATGGGTTTGTGTTGAATATTTTTAAATGTAGTTGTTTAATAGGAAGTGCAATGCTGACAGTTAACCAGACCAAGAATACCAGATAACCGAAATAAAAAGAGGAAAAAAGAAGAGCAAAGAGAAAAGTGCAGAAACCAAAGAAAAGATAAAAAATGATTATAAGTAAGTTCCTTCTGATTTTCTTTTATAGCAATTATATGTACGGGATAAGATAAATTCTTATTATTATCATTTATATTTATATTATCTCTATAATCTATTTTTAGTCTAATCAAAATAATTTTATAAGATCGTAAGTAGCCCTGGAGAGGTCCATTTTAACTGCAAACAGTCACTAAGCAACTGGTTGTAAGTTGAGGACTACCTACACCAGTGCTTCTCAATTATTTTCTTTCATGCCCCCTCTAGGAAGAAGAAAACATTTCGCGCGCCCCCTATATAGAGTATCACAGGAGTACACTCCTTAACATTTTGTAAATATTTAAGTATACTTAAGTATACTTAAATATTTACAAAATGTTAAGGGGTATACTCACTTCTGTGATAACACTGAAGAAATGACACTTGTATGTGCATGTATACACACACAAACACACACATATATATCCTGCACGCAGTGATTTCTAGAAACAACACAGCTCTAAGCTTTGGAAACTCTCGCCTTTCCTTACCACGGAGCCTTGGAAACTCTCCAGACAGAGACGCATCCTTGAAGCCCGGGTTTTGCTTCTCTCCGCCGGGGCCCCGCCTTACTCCCCACCCATTTAGCCGGCACTAGATCCAGTTCCCGTATGGCTCCAGCGGCCGATAAAGGTTCCGGGTCGGAGGCCTGATAAATGGGCACCGCCGCTGGCCGCGGGAGGAGCAGTCGCCTTGTTGTGGCTGCCCAAGATGGATAGGCTTGAGTCGAGACTGTGAGGGCCGGTCGGAAGAAGGAGAAAGAGAAGGGGCGGCTGAGGGAAGAGAGACGCGGGCGGGCTCAGCGATCCTGACGGGCAATCCCTGCCGCCAGGGCGGAACAAAAGCGGGCAGAGGAGACGCACCGGAGCGCCCGCTCCGATCAAACGAGCCCCCCTTTATGGAGCCTCGCGCCCCCCTGGGGGGGTGCGCCCCACTATTTGAGAAGCACTGACCTACACCAATATTTTCCTAAATTACATAATACAGATACATAGGTAGTATTATCTTGTCTTAGACTTTTAACATTTAAAATGAAATATTGGAATGCCTTCAAGAGCTAAGAGGATACATAATCCTAAAAAGGATACAAAGGAAAAAAGACATTGTTCTCAAATTAGACAGAATTGTAATAGTATTAAGCTTGTAATACTCACCATATGAAAAATTACCCAGGTTACTACTATATTTCCCACTGGGTGGATTGTAAATCTGCCTAGCATCTCTTTTGGGGCCAGCTTGGGACTTTTTTGCTGGTAAGTCTGAAGATGTATCTTCACTGGCTCGTTTTTGCCTTTAAAAAAAAGTCAGGGCCAATATAATTAGAAGACAAGTAAAAAATTGAAAGATTCTTAATGTTCAATTTTGGAATATGTCAATGACAGTGAAAAAGTTTCTTTTTTGGTTGAATCATATTTGATTCTTTGTCACTGCCTGGACAAGTCCCTGAAGTTTTCTTGGCAAGGTTGTTCCATAAACAGTTTGCCATTGCCTCCTTCCTAGTGCTGAGAGAAAGGGGCTACATTACCAGGTTTCTTTGGAAATAAAATTATTTTAGAAGATGTAAAATCAATATAGTAGCAGGTTTACTTTAAAATAAAAGGCAGTTCTGGTGTAATTAATGTTTCTTCTATTTTGCAAAATTGTTGAATTTGAATGGCATTATTTTTCTTTCATAAAAATAAACCTGGAATAGAATAGATTGTCTTTGGGAGACAAACTGTTTCCACAGAAACCCTTGAAAAATGGACCAAAATCTGAAGGCATGATCCGGGATCGTTTGAAGTATAGGAATAGGCAATTTGCTTCCTACAGATCTCCATATCCCATAGTTCCTAAAAAGTCTGAACACTTTTGTTCCTACCCAGCAACATTACAAAAACACAGAACATCTCCCGATGCCTTCCCATTGGGTTTCAATGTTGCATTTACAAGTTGCCACCCATATGTTACACCAACACACTGGACTGATCACCTTGCACAAAAGTTAGTTCATTTCATCATTTTTGGTATCTTTTTCTCTGCTCATAAAAAGCATAATGAAAGACAGTAAGATTCTTTGGACTGCAAAAAAAAAGATTGGAACATTCACAGTTTTCTTACCCAACTTCAGACTTCTGTACAGGTTTCCAGGAGAGTGTAACTGTACTCTTATATGAAGGAGGAATGTGGAAAAGATCCTAGAAGCAAAATGAGAAGTCTGTTTTGAATTTTCTGAAATCACATTTCTTGAATTATGAAAAACTTTTCTAGAAAAGTCTCATTTTAAAAAGAAGCACATTTAATTTCTGAAGGTCTTATATATTTCAGAATGATGAAAATTTCTCAATCTCAAAAAAAATGTAACAACCTCATTTTCTTCTTATGTTGTTTTCAAAGACATAAATATTATACTTGACACAAGCTTTGCATATTGCCCAAATAGAATGACAAATAGACTTGTCAATATTTTTGTCCCACAATTTAACACTTACCTTAATTAAAACGTTGATATTGTTTGTTATTTTTAGTGCAACCACTTTAATTTTATTCTGCAAAAAAAAAAGACTATTTGTTAAATCATACACCTATATGATTTAAACACTGAAATATCCTCTGCCATTTTCCCCAGTCCAATTTTTGGCACTGAAGGTATTAATTATTTCTCAATAGGAATAGTATACTTTATTCTAGTTGGAAGCTTTCATATTCACAGAAGCCTTGAAAAACCATGTTAATAATCTGCAACTAATATGTAATTATGATATGGCTATCTAAAAGCTACAAAAATTATTGTGTTAAGAAACTTGCTATTTGAAACCTTTATAGTAGCTCTTGAAATTGATTGAATTTCTTGAAATGATAAAACTAAGTAAACAACACACTGCTGTACTCTGGAAGATTCTCCACAGATGCTACGATGGTAAAATCAACAAAATGAGCGTTGGTCCTTACCTGATACACTCATTTTCTCGTAGAGTGGAGACAGCAGTCAGACTGGGTATGCTCTGTTCATTAACCAATTGGACTGAGTCTACACTTATGATGTCATCAGGCCCTTGTGGCTCCTCCCCAGTTTCAGATGAAGGAAAACTCTAGACTCAAGTGAGAATTGTGAGCAAAAAGTGAAAGTCCACAGTCACTGTATCTCTCTCCTCCACACAAGGAATTCCCTCACGTGACCCATACTAGGGCGGTGCTGGCTGCTCTCTCTACTCTACCAGAAAATGAGCGTATCAGGTAAGGACCAATGCCCATTTTCCTGTTATTGTAGAGACAACAGCCAGACTGGGACGTACCAAAGACTGGGCTGTCCACTAGGGTGGGAAATTGTAAAAACGGTCTGTTAGGGCACAAGCACTTGTTGCAGCACCCTGCGCCCAAAGGCCGCGTCAGCCGACGCATACTTGTCCAACTTGTAATGATGTATGAAGACTGTGGGAGACGCCCAGGTGGCCGCCCGGCGGACTTCTTCCAAAGTGGCTTGAGTGGACCAAGATATCGCAGCGCTGCGTGTAGAGTGAGCTGTAATGTTTGCAGGGAACTGTATGGATTGAAGTTCATAAAACAGTTTAATACAGGCTCTTATCCAGCGCCCCAGACTAGACGATGAAGCCTTGGTACCCAAGGAGGCCTGGCGAAAGGAGATGAAGAGAGCTTCCGAGTGGCAGAACGAGGCGGTGCAGTCGATGTGGATCTTGAGGGCACGACATACGTCAAGAGTGTGCCACTTGCGCTCCTCTCGTGATGGGGAGATGGACAGAAATCAGGTAAGGTCAATTCCTGACCTTGGTGGAAACAGCTATTGACCTTCTGTATGAATGTCGGGTCCAGTCTTAAGACAACTCGGTCTGGATGGAACACGCACAAGTCATGCCTGACTGAAAGAGCAGCCAAATCAGGAATATGTCTGGCTGCGGTTACAGCCACCAAAAACAGCATTTTAAAGGACAACAGTTTCAAAGAAGTGGATCTCATAGGTTCAAAGAGTGCGGACGTCAAAGCCTCTAGGACACGAAGCAAGTCCCAAGTCGGATATCTGTGTATGGCAGGGAGACGCAGGTTGGACGCTCCACGGAGAATTATGAATGTTTCAAGAATTAACTTTGTTAAAGGTGCCATTTTCCCTAGCTTTGTTCATAATGGAGCTGCGAAATGTTTTAAGAAATCTCCGGATCAAGGGGTGAGAAGGCAGATGTTCAGATGTCAGGCCATCCAGAACAGAGGCCAGAGCAGCCACCTGTCGGCATAGCGTGTTAGGGGTAAGTCCCTGATCAAGCCCCCTCTGCAGGAAGTCCAATATCTGCGGAATGGATGCCTTAAGTGGTCAACAGTCTGGTTGGAACACCACAGAGCAAAAGTCCGCCACATGGTGCATAAATGCGGTCAGTAGAGCTTCTGCGTGATTCCTGAATGGTAGCAATGACGTTGAGGGAGATGTTATCGGCTGTTAAGGCTTGCTGCTCAATTGCCATGCGGTTAATTGCAGCCACTGGGGGTCGGGATGACAAGCTGACCCTTGGTGTAGAGACAGGAGACCGTGGGGTGTGCCATGGGGGTGAAGATTGACAGAGTCACTAGGTCGGCATACCAAGGCCGGTGTGGCCAATTCGGCGCTAGCAGCAACAGTTCTGCCTCCTGCTCCAGCATTTTTTGAATTACCCTCTGAATGAGGGGAAGGGGAGGAAATGCGTACAGGAGACCCCTGGGCCACTGGCATCTGAGAGCGTCTACTCCTTCTGCCATAGGCTCCATGAACCTCGAGTAATACCTGGGTACCTGGTGGTTGTCTGCCGTTGCGAACAGGTCTAGGACTGGGAGGCCGAATCGTCGTGTCAGGCGATGGAAGAGGTTCGGATGGATGTTCCAGTCCGCCTGATCTATTGTTGTCCGGCTCAGCCAGTCTGCTTGGACATTGGAGACCCTGAGATGTGTTCTGCCCTGAGAGATGACAGGTGAGATTCCGCCCACTGGGCACAACAGGTCGGACTCCCGAAGCAGGATGCCATCTTGCCCAAGACTTGGGAGAGAAGAAGAAGGAATGCCTTGCGTAGACGTAGCACCTTCCTGACAAGTTCCCTCAGATTGAGAATGCAGTCGTTGGATAGGAACACCCTCTCCGCCATGGTGTCTATCAAGACCCTGAGGTGCAGAAGGCGAGTGCTGGGAACGAGGTGACTCTTTTTGAGATTCACCTCGAACCTGTGATTCCGCAAGGTGTGACTGGTGAGGGCGAGATCTCTTTCTGCCTGAATCGGAGACCTGGACAACAAGAGGATGTCATCCAGGTAACAGAGATGACCTGGGGATGACCTGATGTGGGTGGCCAGTGCTACCAGTACTTTTGTGAATACCCTGGGGGCAGAGGATAGACCGAACAGAAGAGCTTGGTACTGGAAGTGCCTCCCCCCATAGGAGAAGCGGAGATATTTTCGGTGGTCTATGAAGGTGGGGATATGAAGGTAAGCTTCGGTCAAGTCTACCGACGTGAGGAAGTCGCCTTTTCTGATCGCCTGGAGGATGGTGTGCAGAGAATGCATTTTGAACCGCCGATAGACAATGTAGCGGTTCAATGTTTTTAGATCTAAAATTGCTCTCCATCCCCCGGAATTCTTCAGTACACAAACAGACGGGAATAAAAACCCTGCCCTTCCTGATGGGGAGGAACCGGTTGGATGGCCCGGATCTCCAACAGGTGCTGAATGGCCTGTTCCATCAGTGCCCTCTTGTGAGGACACGGAGAGACTGGGCATGGCACGAAGTGTTCCTGGGGGATGGAGAGGAATTCTAATATGAGACCAAATTTGACAGTTTTGAGTACCCAATTGTCTGTTGTGGTCTCCTCCCAGCAGTGGGCAAAAAATGCCAGGCGGCCTCCGATCGGAAGAGAGTCCAGGTAGTCATTTCCTACGTGAAAAATGGTGGTTGCCTCCTCCACGGTAAGATTTCTTGAAGGGGAAACGCTGTGCGTTTCTATTGGACCTGTCCTGGTGAGATTCCTGTCTGAGAGTGTAGGATTGGCATTGAGGACGGGGGAAGGAAGGTCTCCCGTCCACTGATCGAAAGGGCGACCTCCTATAGAAGGGAGCGGGCCGACTGTCCTGTTTCTTGTAGATGGATGAAAGGACCTTCTGCTTGTCTTTAGATTCCGTGAGGTACGGGTCTAAGGGTGTACCAAATAATTGGGTGCCACTGAATGGGGAGGCTGCTAGGCACCACTTGGTATGGACATCCGCATGCCATGGCTTGAGCCAAAGCAGATGCCTGGCCGTGACCGAAGAGGCCATGGCTTTAGAAGTGAATTTAGCTGCATTAAGGGAAGAATCAGCCGCAAATTCAACGCTGCCCTGATCTTGTTGAGATCCCTATGTGATCTATTATCAGTAGGAGCGATACGCTCCTGAAGCTGTTCAATCCAAACCAGGGCCGCCCTGGAGAAAAACGAAGTGGCCATAGAGGCCCTTAACAGCCCAGGCCCCAGCCTGATAGTTTTTGACTAAGGTTTGATCTGACCTTTTCTCCTCAGGTTTGAGAACCTCCTCAGGGACTCCAGAGACCACATTAGGTGAAGACAGGGCTGCAACTCCCCCTCCACTGGGGGAGTCTCGAAGAACTTGGTGAGGTCTGGTGCAATGTTGTACAGACGTTTGTCAAGGTTGGTCGGCTGTGGGCTCATGCCTGGAGACTCCCACTGCTTCTGGATGTTCAGGAGTATCTTGGGAACAGGGATCACCTCTTTTTCCACTGTAGGTTCAGTGAATGGGGTACTGGGACCCTCAGTTGAAGCCGGTTCTGCCAGTTTATCCTGTGAAGTAGAAGCTGAAGCAGAAGATGATAAGTTAGCAGCTTTAATGGCCTTAAGTAGAAGGGACTTGAAACGATCAGTTTTGAATAATCCGGTAAAGGCAGGGGCATTTTGGGATGACCACCTCGTCATCAGACAGGTCTGAGTCCTGTAGATTATCTTGCTCCCCTCCAATTGAGGCCTGAGAAGTAGAGGCAGAGGGATCAGGTTGCTGAGCTGCAGCAGAAGATTTATGCTTATGGCCATGTGCCAGAAATTGCCTCTTGTTGTCAAGTTCCATCGAAGACGAAGACTCTGAAGAAGACAATTCCCCTTCTGAATAGGCTAGGAGGGGGTCAGGGCCCATGGGAGCTGGGGATGCCACTTGGTGATCCTCGGAGGGAGGGAGGGAGAGCTGGGCAGTTAGACTATGTTGTTGTTTTTGGACCCTCTAAAATTTCTCAAGGGCCTTCCACCTGCACTCTTCTGCCCTTGTTGTCGCTTTAGAGACCTTGGGGTTTACTCCTGAGGAAGGGGCCTCTTTGGCTTGCCTCTTCCTGCTGCTCTTTGCCCCCGATGGCCCTGCCTCCTCTAATCCCGTATTCGTATCCATAGCTGGATCAGCCATTTCCCCAAACATAAATCAACACCCCAATAAGATAGGCAATGGTCTCACCCGTTTTGCTGGCCAGGCGCTCCTGATCCGGTCCATCTGGGGTGATCGTGCGTTGCTGGGCACTCCAAACGGCTGCTGTAGAGTTCACACCTTATTTAAAGCGTCCAAAATGGCCAACTTTTTTTCTCTGAGGCTTCTCCGAGCCTCAAAATGGTCGCCGCTATCTTCGCAGGCTTTTCTGACCCGCAAATGGCCACTGATACTAAGTGTGATCAGGCGATCTGCAGAATGGCCTCTGGATTTGCCTGGAACTGCTGCGCGCGAAACGGCTGGTCGCGCACCCGAGTGCCCAGAATCAAGGAGCGCCGCGGGGAAACAGCCGTGGAGCCGTAGCTCGTGAGCTGGCCGATCTGATTGCAAGGCAGGCTTCTTGAGCGAACTCGTGGCCGTAGGCAATCAGACGGCTGAGGAGAGGCAGCCAGAGATCAGTTTCAAATTTCCCTCCAATTTGTAGAATAAAGGATTATTTAAGGAACCAATTTAAAGGAACAACATTTTTTTTTGGAAAAATTCAACAAATAAAGATATAATTAAATAATTTGGAGGAGGAGATCAATTCTCTCAGCCAGTCCAGGTTGGACTGAGTCTGAAACTGGGGAGGAGCTACAAGGGCCCGATGACATCATAAGTATAGACTCAGTCCAATTGGTTAATGGATGGAGCATACCCAGTCTGGCTGCTGTCTCTACGATAACAGGAAAATTGTATCCTTCCCTCCTCCAAGATTAACCTTGATTATCCCGATTTGTTCAATTCACAGTTCAGTTGTGCATTCATTTATTTAATTTATATGCCACCCATCTTGCTGTCCCGAGTGACTCTTTTATCAATGAAAGACAGGCTCCTGATCTGCATCAATGTTCTTGGCCAGACTTTATAATATATCTTATTATACAGAAGATTCTCTAGCGAGCAGAGACTTTTGGAGTACTTTTGGAAACAGAGAAAAATTCACATACTAGTGTTATGAACCAAGTCACTGTTATTGGGTGTACAAATCATACCTTTTATATTGTCATGAGCTTACAAATTGCGATGGCTGATCCGGATACTCAAGAACTTGAAAATGACACAAGTGTTTGTCAGGCTTTACAATGCACACTGACATGAAAACCGAACCTTTAACTTAAATTCATTTAAGGTCAAAGTTTTCAAAGACTTACCTCTTCTGTCTTCAGTGCTTCTCCTGTTTTCCCTTGGAGCGCCAAACGAAGTTGTCGGATATAAACCTGAAGTCCTCTAGCAAAATACTGTAATCTAGAAGAGAAAAGCATTTAATATAAAGCTGCAGGACTATATGGTGAAACCAACAGCCTTCTTAATCTTAGGAAAGAATAACCAACTTGACCACCTAAAAAGAAACCTATATTGCCTGTCAGAAAAACTTCTGAACACCTAATTTGTAGTAGTAGGAAACATGTAGAAAGATATAAATACACGCAACATTTTAAACAATGAAGTTTTATTATAATCCAATGCTGTTTAATAATAAAATTGGCTGATTAAAAGTAGAAGTTTTATGAATAATAGTGCAGCCATTCATTATTTTACCCTAGAAATATTTTAGCACTGATTTTGAAATTCTAACGTTTTGCTGCATATTGGATGGACAATCAAGAATGGCTGCAATTATCATGGGAACTTGGATAAAGTATTTTTATTAGCCTCTGTCTTTGTCTAATACAATTCTGGATGAATACTGGAAAGGAACAGTTGAAACTAGCCATTAGGTTCCTTTGATTATGGCTTAGCAGTAAATCACAAATCTCTACATTGAACATGTTATTAGTTCACCACCTGGCAAAAGTCTGTTATTCTCAGCTATTTTGCCCTCTGACTCACCTAAATTAGAATATTTATTGAAAACAAGAATAAATCAAATGAAACAATTGACTACTAATTTACTAACAGTATGAATGTGCAAGTGCCTTTTATATCCTTGATGAAGCAAATCCATAGATTTTTCTTTTTGCTTTTCTCATAAATTATCATATTATGACATTCACAACTCAAACTATTTAACTTGGAATATAAAAAGTCACTAAGACAGTAATAGTATTCTAAAGATAATGGGGCAATAATAGCTTTCCAGAAAAAAGTACAGTGTCATTGAGAAACCTACACAAACTTTTTCTAACAGCAACTTTGACATCATATCTTCACCTGCTGGCTACAATTTCTTTATGTGGAGACAAAAGCCAAGACTTTATGCCAAAAAGTCCACTATATCTCCACTTGATTAATTTTGCCTGCTCTTAATAAGAGCAGCATTAGGTTCAGGAACTAGATTTAGGAAGACAGTCCTCATGCATTATTCCAGAACACTTAAATTGCAGTACAATTTTGACTAAAAATGTGGGACATGAACATACAGACAATACTTTGCAGTAAATCTATTGGATATTGCTTTGAGTTTGCTAAGTATTTAAGGGGTGCTAAATAGAACAAGTGTATTTTTTTCACAACTAGAAATTGTATTTCATTTGTATTATTTAGAACCCAAATATTTAGCCAATATTTAGAAAGCCAAACCTAGAATGTGTGATAATTAATTCTGAGATAAATGAAACCAATACTCAAGCTTACAGTGGAGAAAAGGCTTATGGAATAATTTTAACCACAATCATTAATTTTTTCCTCAGAATTCAATAGCATTTCTTCACAGGTAAAATCACAAGATTGATTCTTCAGAAAACACAATTAAACCAATTACATCTAAAATTGTAATTTGTAGTTCTGGGCTATATACTGTACTTATTGTAGCACAGAAAATGTTTCTCTTTTTATCTTTCCCATTCAAATACTTTGACCATTCTGTTATGAATACGGATAATTTGTTTGCAGCACATTTTTAACCTGGATATATTATTTTCATTCTAATAAAGCCTGCATAGTAATACCTGATTTTAAAGTCTTTCACTTTATCTGTGTTCAACTTTGCTGTTAGGAAATCTGTAAGTTTTCGTCCTAGTTGATGAAAGCTATATAACAAGCATTCCACATAGCTAAATTGTAGCTTAGGCTCTTCATTGCCTGCATTCTCCCCATTCTCTGCTTCTTCTGGAGGAAGTGGCATGTATTCCTGAGAAGTAGAAATACAAGTTATATGGTATTTATTTTCAGCTAATAGTTCTCATGTATTTCAAATTAGAAATTATGTACAATGAGCTATTTCCAACATTATCTGACATTTTCATTTGTAAATTGAGCTATTGTTTTATTCCATTCTCCCACTCAAGAGCACAAAACTAACTTCACTAAGCAAATTTTTTGGTACACAAATGCATTAAAGAGGCCATCCATGTCAAAATTGAACAGCCCTCTCTCAACAGAGGGGGAGGGATACGACACCAAGTATCTCCAATTTTAAAAAAAATAACCCAAAAAGTCCAGTTGCCTCTTGAAAAAAGCACCTTTGGAATAACGATCAGAAATTTAAGTTTAATTTTGAACATTTACAATATCTCTAAGATTATGAATACACTTACCAGTAATTTATCAAAAAGTTTCTTTAGATTTGATTCTAATTTTTCCATGTCCCCACAAAAGGAACTCATCTCAGCAAGTAATTTTAGTACCTGAAAAAGATAAATTCTATCTTTAGAAAATGAAGTAAAAATGAAGATTTATAACTTTGTACAATGGCAATGTTAAGGAAAAGTAGACCCGAAAAACAAATCTTGTTCACTTGATTATGACATAAATAAGTGAAACTGATAAAAACACTGATTTGTAAAAAAAAAAGGCCTGCTTATTGAATGCAGTATAACCTAGATTATTCTAGACTGAAAAATTTAGAAAGAAGTAATTTGGTTTTTATTTTTGCACTGCAATGTACAGAATGAAATGGAATTTTATATAAGTATTGGAAAGATTTTGAAGATAATAAAACTTTAAAGGCATTTGTTACATTTCTTCATTTCATATATACACTGAATAACTGTAATCCTAGTCATGTCAGATATATTCAGATTTGCTTACCTCTAATTGGATATCAAGGCCTTCAACTGGAGTGGTCAGAGAACTCAAATTTGGCAGCACATGCTCACAGAAGTAAGTCACAAATCTTGTAGAGTGAACATTTTTCTGTGGCAAATCAGAACAGCAATTATTACTGCAAGATTATTAGCACTGGGAAAAATGTATCAATATGGTTGTTACAATTCTCTATTACCAGGTAAGCCTGGCCTTATTTTTCGAGATAATGAATTAACTTCAACATTTGGGAAATTCATTTTCACACAGTGCTGTTTACGCACAGTTGTAGCACTATTAACCATCCCTCTAGGCCAGCGATGGCGAACCTTTTTTGGCTCGCGTGCCACAAGTGGGGCGAGCGCAGGGGGGTCGTGTGCGGGCGTGCCACACCCATAATGCAACGCGCGACACCCCAGTGCATATGCGCGCACAATGCGCGACCCCCCATTTTTACATGCTTTTTTCGCCCTCCCCAGGGTCCAGAGGCTTTATAGGAGCCTGGGGAGGGTGAAAAGAGCCTTCCCCCCCCCCCCCAGAGGCCCTCCGGAGGCTTCAGGGACCGTCCGGAGGCTTCCCTGAAGCCTTCGGAATGCTTAAAACTGCCCTCCGAGCAACCCGGAAGTCACTTCCGGTTTGCTCGGAGGGTGGTTTTAAGCGTTCCGAAGGCTTCAGGGAAGCCTCCGGATAGTCCCTGAAGCCTTCGGAGGGCCTCCGGGGGGGCGGGGGGAGGCTCTTTTCGCCCTCCCCAGGCTCCTATAAAGCCTCTGGAGCCTGGGGAGGGCAAAAAATAGCTTTTAAAAAGGTGAACTCAGCTGGCCAGTGCGCGCATGCACGCTGGCCAGCTGACAGGGCAGCGCGTCGCGTGCCCTGACAAATGGCTCCGCGTGCCACTTGTGGCACGCGTGCCATAGGTTCGCCATCACGGCTCTAGGCAAAAATCACCGACAAGTAAACTACTTATTCATACTCAAGCGAATTAGTATTTTGGAGGGGACAAAGTGCTGGCTGACATTTCATTCATTCTCATCTATAAAAGTAAATAACAGATCTATAATAAAGTTCAAACTTTGATAAAGTAAAAAAAAAACACCAGTATAAGGAAAAAAAGGACATTTTGAAGTTGAAAGCTGAACCTTAAAGAAAAGAATGCATCCAATTCTCTTTTACCTGTTGTATGCTACTTGCATAAAACTATAAGGAATTTTATTGAAACTATTTTTAATGAAAATACTGAAGAATAAATCATTTTAGTTCAGGTACAATTAATAAAATGCATATAAATACTGTATGTAAGAGGAAGCAGAGTAATGGGTAAGTATATTCCAAAAGTGAGTAATATGCAAATATTTAGTATTAAAAGACTTTTCAGAAACACTATCAATATGACCCTCCCTCTGGAAAATATTTATAAGAATAGGTACATTACAGTACTACACATTTAACTTTTTCAATGGGAATGCATTTATTGGTAATCCTCACATACAGTGGGGATATTTATGAGCCAGATTCCAAATTCTGACGGTCATTCTCTTCCATGTTCAAAACTGAATTTTGGGCGCGTGCTAACCAGGTCGCATTTACCTGCAGTGTCCAATTTTAACATTATTCATCTGGGAGAATTGCTACTATGTTACAGAATTACTGTTCTGTAGCCACAAGAGTAGAAAGTAATTACTGTCTTGGCAATCCCAGGAGTAGTTATTCGTTCTTCTTTAATCGTAATCTATTTTGAATCTTTTATTTTTGTTTACTGATTATATTTTTCACTTTTCACTTTGTATTTTTTCACTTAGTAGAAAAGGTCTACTACTTTGTGGCCCATGTACCCTTTTACATCTTTCGGTGACAAATCCTTATTTAATGCACTGAGATTGAATTTTTGCTTTTCTACTGTCAGCCCCTTTGGATTAGCGGTGGGGAGTAAGAGTTCAAAATCAAGATAAAAATGATTTTCAAAGAAATGTATATGTAGTTGTGGCCTGCCTCATAGAATGCAGGTAGTCCCCATTTAACATTTTTTCTGTCTCTAAGATATGTGATCGCAAAGCATGACATGACATGGCCACACCAAATTAAGAGTTATGGTTGCTGCCATTAAACGTAGTTGTTATGCACATTGCATGATTGACATTTGTGACCTCCTGCTGCCTTTCCCATTGACTATGCTTATTGGAAGCTGGCAATGAAGGTTGCAAATGCCATCAAGTGACTTTGGAAGGCTATGATTGTTGTAATTGCAAGCCAGTTGCTAAGGACCCAAATGGTGACCACTGGGATGCTGTGGCAGTCACAATGTTGAGGAATGGTCATGAATAACTTTGAAGAGCTGGTGAACGAATGATTATTAAAGTGAGGATTACCTGCATTCACTCCAAACATGCTAATTAGGTTTTTTTTAGACTGGGCATGAAAGACACAATATTCCTTAACATGAATACTTACAGAAAACAGTGGAACTGCTTGGCGAGTACACTGTAAGAGTCTGTCCACACAATCAGGGTCGGATGGATTGAAGGTTTGTTCAAGGTCAGCCTGTTCAGCCACTAGTTCAACTAGTTGTTGCCTCCCACTTACTGTCTGAAGGCTTTTTAAGCCAGATAGTATCTTCATGAATAAGACAAACTCCTCCCCTGTTACGTCCTCAAGCACCTGAAGAAATGCAAGAAAACAGGAAATAAAGGACATAGCACTTGAAAGGGAAACATCTGCATATTCCTTTTCTTTACCCAATAACTGATTCTGTAATTACTTGCAATGTACACAGTATTTAAATAGCTGCTCATTTAGCCTAATAGTACTCTTACATAATATGTTAATTTCGTCCAAGTCCATTCAATAACTAAGCAAAGATTTGAATTTTAATTATATTCTTGTTATATCATACTAAATGTCTGATTACAGTGGTTACAGGTGATAGCAGTATCATTAGAACATGAGAAAGCAATTTGCAAAAGACACTGCGAACAAGCAAAGTTCTTACATTTAGGCAGGTAATTCTACTGTTGTACTGTTTAACAGTAGTATTAAATTATGGTAATAGTATTTTTATTAGGATTGACTAAAACAACTTTGTCCTCTAATGAAAGGCTAATGATCAAGAGAATCAACTAGACTCAAAATTGCATGGAATCAAACTGAGAAAAATGTGTTAGTATTACAAAGAACTGTAATACTCACATGAATTATTGGGTACAGGATCCTATGAGAGCTTAAGCCTCTCACAAAAGTAACAGACAAATTCAAAGAATTCTTTTTCCGAATAGATGTTAAGCAAAACAGAAAAAAATATTGACACAATGTCTCAATGTGAAATCTGTAATACTGTTAAGATGGGAACTAATGCTATAATAACTAGAATGTGCCAATGTTTTTCAATTCTAAACCTTAAGATCTTGTGATAGGTCATTTTCATCTTATTGAAAGTGTTCTGATCTCAGAATGGTCTTGTTTTCACTCTGAATGCTCTTGCTACAGCAGCGGTTCTCAAATAGTGGGGCGCGCCCCCCTGGGGGGGCGCGAGGCTCCATAAAGGGGGGCGCGAAGGCTCCCTTTCCATCTGGGTGCAACGGCGGCGAAGGCGTGGGCGAGGCATAATATATCCCGCCTGGAAGTGGCAGCACTTCGGACTGTGGATTTTCATTGGAGCCGCGGGCTGGAGCTGTGCAAGAAGCCTGCTCGGGCGGGGGTGGGAGGGAGGGAAGCATGGGACCGCCCGTCTTCACCACCGCGTAGCTCGCCTCCCCGCCAGTAGCTCCACCGCCAGCATTCCGTCTGGAAGCGGAAGTGCAACAGCCGCTGTTGGGGAAGGGACAAAGGGGCGGCGGTCGCCCGATCTTGCCACCGCCACCCCTTCGCCCCTGGTAACGGCGACTGTTGTGCTGCTGCTTCCAGCTGGGATGCTGGAGGAGCTGCTGGCAGGGAGGGAGGGAAGAAGGGGAGGAGGGAGTAAGGATAGACAAGCAAGAGGGAAAGAGGAAAGAAGGCAAGCAGGCAGAAGGGAGGGAGGTGCAAGGAAGGAAGAAAGCATAGATAAGCAGGAGGGAAAGAAGGCAGGCAGGCAGGGGGAAAGAGGAAGGAGGGAACTGGAAGGGAGGCAGGGAAGGAGGGAGGGAGAAAGGAAGGATAGGATAGGGAAAGAGGAAAGAAGGCAGGCAGGCAGAAGGGAGGGAGGTGCAAGGAAGGAAGAAAGCATAGATAAGCAGGAGGGAAAGAAGGCAGGCAGGCAGGGGGAAAGAGGAAGGAGGGAACTGGAAGGGAGGCAGGAAGGAAGGGAAGGAGGAAGGGAGGGTAGAAGGAAGGATAGACAAGTAAGAGGGAAAGAGGAAAGAAAGCAAGAGGGCAGAAGGGAGGTGGAAGGAAGGAAAGAAAAGCAGACACGCCGGAGGGAAAGAGGAAAGAAGGCAAGCAGGCAGGAAGGAGGCAGAAGGAAGGAGGGAAGAATGGAACTGGAAGGGAGGCAGGGAAGGAGGGAGGGAGAAAGGAAGGATAGGAGGATAGGGAAAGAGGAAAGAAGGCAGGCAGGCAGAAGGGAGGGAGGTGCAAGGAAGGAAGAAAGCATAGATAAGCAGGAGGGAAAGAAGGCAGGCAGGCAGGGGGAAAGAGGAAGGAGGGAACTGGAAGGGAGGCAGGAAGGAAGGGAAGGAGGAAGGGAGGGTGGAAGGAAGGATAGACAAGTAAGAGGGAAAGAGGAAAGAAAGCATGTGACTACGGTGGGAGACGAGGAAAGACCGGTGTGCTATGTTATGCAGAGGTGTACTTATAACAATTTTATAGACAAATGATACTATTTACAGTCGCGCGGGGAGGGGGGGGGCGTGAAATGTTTTCTTCTTCCTAGGGGGGGCATGACAGAAAATAATTGAGAAGCACTGTGCTACAGTAAGAATAAGGCCTGGACTGTTATTCAACAAAATGGGGATAATGAAATTGAAATATTTTGCACAACATCAGAAACAATGGGTACTTAATACACACACACGAGCAGTCATGCAATTCCGTCTTTGGAAGAAATTATAAGTATAATTATAATACCAGTAAGAAAAACTTGTCAGGTCTTATTTTGATAAGAGTTTGAAATTAGTTTTAGATAACATAGCATACATATCACGTTTGATGTGGTAAAATAATCAACATAAGCTTAATTATTATATTATGCCGTTCTGCAACAATGGAATTTCATATGGAAACTGCAAGGTAAGCAGAGCAAAGAGCAAGGGGTTGGGGGGTTGGAGTCTGCCATCAATCCAGCAAACACCACATGTGGAAGTCCCCTATTTGGTCCCCAGGCCAATTGGCAGTCTTCGGGCTCTTGTGGAAGAATAGGAAGGTGCTGACTCTGGGATTCTGGAAGCTGGAAGTCCACAAGTGCTAAAGGGGCCATAGCTCCCCACCTCTGCCTGAGAGGGTAAGATATTCCAAAGGGTGGGTGCTGCAGCCGAGAAGGCGCCGCTTCTGGATCCTGATAGTCAAGAGTTCTTTGACTGATGGGATCCAAAGTAGGACCTTTCTGTTGGCACAAGGCCTAGCTTGTTGTAAGCAGGATTTGGTTCATCATGTAACCTGGACGTTTGCCATTAAGAACTTTAAAGGTCATAACAAATGAAATGTAATCAGAAGCAGACCAATAGTGAAGTTCATGGAGCAGAAGTGTAATGTGGACCAAAGACTGCTCTCGTTGCCCCATTTTGCATCAGCTGAAGCTTCTGAATGGATTTCAAGGGTAGCCCCATGTAAAGCACATTGCAATAGTCTAGATGAGAGATGACCAGGCCTTGAGTAACTGAGCGTAAGGAGTCATGATCCAGGAAAGAAAACATCTCTTTACCAATGCCAAAATATTATTATTAACATCAACTGGTTTTTGAGAATGGCTATAGTTAATTTCATTGTTTTCTACTCAAAATGAAGTACAACAGTTCATGTTGTTTATAAAATCTTTGCAATCATTTAACAAGATTAATATATCCACCTTCTTCGATTCTGTCAGTATTAGCTCCTCAACTTCTTTTGTGAGCACATCTTCAGGCAGTGCTTTGAGTTTTGTAGAGAGGAATTTAATGGCTCTTTCTCGCACAATATCCTCTCCCTGGAGAATCTGACTGAACAAACCACCGAGTGTTCCTAAAACAATGATAAGACACCAATTCGTTTGTTTATAACTGAAAGGAACTGATCTTTTCGTTAAACATTTAAGGCTACATCTGACAATATCAGAGGGCACTTGCTTATGTAAGGAATTCTCTCCTTGCAAGTTTCCCCTTTTTTAACTACTTTCCTGGCCCCGTCGCTTTTATCCTAAATCTGCTCAGCAGATTCTAAAAAGGGGAATAAAGGAGAAATAGAATAACTGTTGACTTTTCTTGTAAACACCCGAGTCACCTTTGTTGAAGTGGGCAGCCGTACAAAAATTTTAAATAAATAAATAAATATTGCTGACACATACCAATTGGATGCAATTCATTATTTAAACTTACATTATATGTAAATTGAAATAATATAGAAAATATAGCTTTAAGATTTTTATAACTTTCTAACTGATCTGCATTATATTTCTAAATAACTATCACAGTGCGAGCATTGAACTCTTTTCCTTGCATGCAATTTTGTTATTGTTGCCATAACATCTTTTGTTCTGATTATTATTCCATTTTATGCGACAGAGTACACTCAATCCTTTATTTTATTTCAAAATATTAAAAAACATGACATAAAATATTTTAGTATCAAACGCATCCTTTACCTTTAGCATCCATCTTAAATATACTAAGCAAAGCATTGTTAACCAAGTTGAATTCTGCAGAATCATCTAAAAATAAAGAAAACAAAGGATCAGGAATTCTTTTAAGCTAGATAGTGCCAAATATTGGAAATTCAGGAAATAAAGAATTTCACACAATAAACTGTTCCAGGCAAAACCCTTACAAAGAAACCAAGATAGTGAAAATACAAAATTCAGCGAAAGATGATTCTGGCTAAATATTTACAATAAACTTACATATACAGATATATACCAAGTATATAAAGTATATGACCACAATAAGAACAAAAGAAAAAGGTTCATTTTGCACCAGACAGAAATATAAAAATTAACTTGGAGGCATCATTATTTAAAAAGTAAGCAGATATCAATGCCAGTTTTTAGCTTTTACACTTCCAAAGCAGTATCTAAAGTACAATTTCCCAACTGCTTATATGCTATCAAGTTGATGTTGACTTTTAGTGATCACATAATTATATTTCATAGGTAATAACTAAGAAAGAATTTGAAGCTGCAAAGTGTCTTCTATCAAAATGTTTCTTCTCCATTAGGTAGTGTTAGCAGTGCCAATAAAGACTCAAAATTAGCATCTATCTCTTAGATCACGACATCCATTTCTCATACCACATTTTCAATACTCAGGAATAATGTGAAAAATAACAAGAATAAAGGGAAAAATTCTTCAAAAATATAATAGTACAACTTCTGATAAGAAAACAGTAAGAAAGGTGAAGCAAGAAAGCTATAGCAATGAATATTTAACCATGCCCTTTACTAAGACTAATACAATAATCTTTCTCACCTGATTGCAGAAGCTGGGTAAGTATGTCTGCTACCCTAGGGAGGTTATCACCCATAGCAAACTGAGGTAATTCTTTGATTGCCTGGCGCCGGATCTATAAACAAAAAAAGACACACATGGAACAACTGGATAATATATGTTCAATTACAGAAGATTCAGCATCGGTATCATCTCACTATAAAATCCAGCATGAACAATAGTTAGGATTCTAATGAATCAACACTAGCATATTATAGTATTTATGACGTAATTCAGCAACTGTTGTATATATTTTAATTGTGCAAAACAGCAGAAATAATAGCACATGGAATTGACTATTATTAACAATCAACATAACTTTAAAAGATTTTGCAACTGCTTGCACAGAATGACTAAAATAGGCACATAAAATGTATTGCTAATGTGATTTTCAGGTACTGTATCAATTCACATTCCAATAGCATTTCCTTTTTTGTAAAGAAAAAGGCACTTACTGAAACATCTTCATCTTCACAAAGATCCAACTGAGCATTTATAGCAGAATCTGCCAACTCAGGGAAATGTTTGAAGAATTTTGGAATAAACTGTGCTGCTAATCTCTTCTCCTTAGCACCCCCTTTGACACCATCCAAGATAACTTGATAAGCATCTTTGTGCTAGAAAAGAAGAGAGAATTCTAAGAATGAAGAGCTTAAGCAAGCAATGAAAAATTAAAAGTACATTTGCCTGAAAAAAATTCTCATAAGCAAATTATCTATTAAAAATTCAGATTATCCTACATTTACCATAGCAGAGACATATTATGTTGAAAGTATCACATTTTGTAATGATTGAGTGCTCTTCTGCTGCACAGGGTTCTTGATACTGTATTCAAAAGGTGTAATATGCTAGCTCCCATTCCTGCTAGCATATTAAAGTGTTAGCCTATGAAATAATGAATATACCTATGGAAGCAATTTACTGCAATCTTTCTGCAAGCACTGTTTTTATCATCCTCCATATGTACCAAGTAACCAGAAAATGTTTGCTGCCTTTCTACAGTTAAGAATGGCCTTTCTTTGGAAGTTCATGAGGCTAAGCATCTTTTATAGCTGATAGCAATTCTTAATGTATTTTAGCTTTTGAACACTAAGCTTTATCTGTTAAAGGACTGAAAGTATTTTAACACTAGGGCTGTACAGTAATCAAAATGTAATTCAGCATAGACATGGAAATTAATACTGCACTAGCAAATTCTTAAAGAACTTTCATCTTCTCCTTGGATCCTGTTGCTTTAATTAAGGCGATAGCAACAGTTGTGATATGTATGTGCCTAACCATATTTTCTCTACTAAGTAGATTCTATGCTTTAAAAAAATCTATTATACTATATTCATCTGAAAGGCCAATGATCCTGAATGTAAGAATATGTCTGTTCCAAAAGGGAAGATTACACAAAACATATAGTTACTATATTTTCAGTAAATCTAAAGAGGCCAATTCATTTCAAATGTGCAGGGTGGGGTAGGGATCTGGTCGTCTTACCATATAAATGCATTACTTGTACAGTTTTCCTTTCTAATATGCTGAACAGTACAAGGCTGAAATGAAATACAGAAAAACGGGACTTCTGTTGTATCTCATAATGCATATCCAATATAGAAAATGTTTATGTAATATACGCTACATAATCAGTGTGCCTGTAACTCCTTAAAGACAATATCAAATTGTTAGATGCAATATTAGATGCAGTGACACCATTTTTTGCTGCAACTCTTCTCTAGAAATTGTAAATTAAAAGTTTCACCCTGCAAAAAAGGGTAATTGAGGAAAAATACGCTTGATATTTTATACAATGGTATAAGAACCAGCCAGCCAGAAAAGGAGCTTTGAATATTTCTTGAGGCAGATTTTTTTTAATATGACGCCTTATCATATCCCAATGTATTTTAAGAAAATGTTTCAAAGGAAAAGAATGAGCACTTTCATTTTTTTGTTTTAAAAATTGACATTTTACATTATCCACTACAACAGAAAAAGCACTCAACTCCCTGTCTTAATTAACATACAGAAAGGTAAATATTGAAATTTTATTTGTTTCCTAGTATGATTTGATTGCTTATTAGTAATCTATGACTATCACTTTGTTGTATCTTGATTCTTGATGACTATATTTTATTTTTTCTTAATGTACACTGAGAGCATATGCACCAGACACAAATTCTTTGTGTGTCCAATCACACTTGGCAATAAAGAATTCTATTCTATTTTATTACACAGGTGACAATTTCCTAGGACAGCGATGGCAAACCGTTTTTGGCTCGCGTGCCATAAGTGGGGAGAGCGCAGGGTGGTCATGTGCGAGCATGCCACACCCATAATGCAATGCGCGACCCCCGTGTGCATGCATGCACTACAGGCGCGACCTCCCCATTTTTACATGCTTTTTTCGCCCTCCCCAGGCTCCAGAGGCTTTATAGGAGCCTGGGGAGGCCGAAAAAAGCCTCTCCCGCCCCCTCGGACGCTCTCCGGAGGCGTCAGGGAAGCCTCCGGACGTTCCCTGAAGCCTTTGGAGTGCTCAAAACGACCCTCTGCTCAGAGGATCGTTTTTAGCGCTCCGAAGGCTTCAGGGACCGTCCCGAGGCTTCCCTGACGCCTTTGGAGCGCTCAAAACGACCCTCTGAGCAAACCGGAAACCACTTCCAGTTTGCTCGGAGGGTCGTTTTAAGCCTTCCGAAGGCTTCAGGGAAGCCTCCGAAAGGTCCTTGAAGCCTTCGGAGGGCTCAAAACGATCCTCTGAGCAAACAGGAAGTGACTTCTGTTTTGCTCGGAGGGTCGTTTTGAGCGCTCCGAAGGCATCAGGGAAGCTCATGAAGCCTCCGGAGGGCCTCGGGGGGCGGGGAGGGTCTTTTCGCCCTCCCCAGGCTCCTATAAAGCCTCTGGAGCCTGGGGAGGGTGAAAAAATGGCTTTAAAAAAGGGTGAACTCAGCTGGCTCCCCGTGCCACCTGTGAAACGCGTGCCATAGGTTCGCCATCACTATCCTAGGAAAAAGCATATATTCTCAATGAAATGATCCATGCTGCAGCACTTATAAAAGATCAAAACAAACCACAGCCTAAAGAAAGTCCCACAGAACTTTTAAAGTCAATTTTCACAGGATCCCGTCTACAAAACCTTCCAGTTGGCAGACTGAAGTAAGAGCATCCCAGAAGCCTGTCGCTTCGTTTTACCTCAGGGGAGTCGGGCGAAGAGTACATCTTAAAAGACGGAGACACCCCACTCCTCAAATTTCTCACCGGGACAGAGAGGGAAGGAGAGGATTTTAGGGTCCGCCAACCATCGTTTATGCAAAACTGGGCAGCTTCTGCTTGTTTATTTATTTTTTAATTTGAATCCTATGACTAGGTGGCTCAGTGGCTAAGACTGCTAAGTGAGTTTCTTGATCAGAAAGGTCGGCAATTCGCCGGTTCGAATCCCTAGTACAAGTCGTCCAGCGTAAGCAGGGGGTTGGACTAGATGGTCTCCAAGGTCCCTTCCAACTCTTACTGTTTACTATCCATTCGCGCGCGGGAGAAACGAAAGCAGCAATCTCCACCGGCTTCCGCCTCTGGGAATAAGCCTCCATAGGCGCTCACCTTCGTCAATTGGCAATGAAAGCTGGACTGGGGTAAACAAAACGAACACGGAGGACGGACGGAACCCCAGGCCTTTCGGCGACTTTGGTCGGCCTACCGGGTCCTTCGCGCCGCGATGGCCGCTTCCAAACCCACACTGAAAGGAGAGGCGGGGGGCTTCCCTTTCCTTCCAGAGCCCGAAGCCCCAGGGGCAACCCCCTCCCCCACCCAAACAAAACCCCAGTGGCGTCCCACCTCCGGAGCGGTGTCCTTAGCGTCGGCTAGGATGCCGTAATTACGGTAGAGCTCCTCCACGGTGGGCATCGTGCCTCCTCGGAGTCTGCTCCTCCGGCTAGCCGCCCTCCTTACCCCCGACGCCCTTTGCTGCAGCGGCGAACACAACCGCTCTCTCTCCTCCTCCACACCGCAAAACCCGAGCCAGCGATACCGCCAAGCCAGGCCGCGCACAGCTACGCAACATCCGGTGGTCAAGGCTTCCCGCATCCCGACCGACAGCGGCCCCTGTCGTAGAGGAGGTGACAATACAGCCGTACCGCTGGTGGGGTGGGATGGGGTGCGGCGGGGCGGCGTCCGGAAGCGGGGCACGTGATTCCGCTTTAGCCACATGGAGCAACGCGAGTGATCGCTGATGGTTGGGTTTGTGGACGACGTCTGATAGCGTTACTCGTTGCCCGATTCCAACCAGAGCCCTAAAACTCGCTTTAAAAGATATAAGCCGAGCCGTTGTTCATTTTATACACGTCGTGTATATATGTGTGTGTGTGTGTGTGTGTGTGTGTGTGTGTGTGTATCTATCTATACATACATACATACATACATACATACATACATACATACATACATACATACATACATATATATATATATATATATATATATATATACCCTTTAGAGTTTATGAACGTAGAGATCGCTCTGCATTATTTCCGTCTCTGGATGGAAGACTACCAAGAAGGCTAACACGGGAAGTCAAGAAAACTCCCAAGTCCTTTTGTGTGGATGTTTTTGATAGGATTGTTATGGTGTCTTTCTACACATTTCTCTATTTATGCTAAGGTACTGAGGTTTTTTTTTAAAATAATAATAATACGGGGGTTAAATTCCCGGTTTGCATTTTGGGTGAATTGTTTCTTTTGCTCTTTTATCTCCTTTTTAATGGTCTATTTTTAAACGGACCCTGCCATATAACTTTTGGAAGAAGTCCCCTTTGTTCTGGTTACCCCATCATAGAATCATCTTAATGTTTCAATACACTTTCTGTATCAGGGGTTGTATTCGTCTTCTGCAAAAACTTTAGCATAAGTTTTATTGTTGTACACGTATTGTTATTTGTTATTTACTTGTGTCTGTGTGCTTTGTTAGCTGTGCTGATGGTCAGACAACATATACAGCACTCACATAGTGGTGTTTGCAATAAACATTGTGTCAGAGTAATGACAATGCACAAATGCTGTGCTATGTATTTCCCTAAGATGTCTGATACAAAGACTAGGGGTGACATGATACCAGTATTCCTGTATTTGAGGGGCTGCTACAAAAAAAGGGGGGGTCAACTTATTTTCCAAAGCACCAGAAGGCAAGACAAGAAACAATGATTGGAAACTAATCAAGAAGAGAAGCAACTTGAAATTAAGGAGAAACTTTCTAACACTGAGATCAATCAATGGAACAGCTTGCCTTCAGAAGTTGTAGGTGCTTCATCACTTTAGGTTTTTAAGAAGAGACTGGACAGCTACCTGTTTGAAAGGGTATAGGGTCACCTACGTGAACAAGGGTTGGACTAGAATAGTTGTCCCCAACCTTTCCAGCTTGGCAGTCCAACCCGGTGTGGGGGGAGGCATGTGAGTGGCAGGTGCCCGCACATGCCCACCGCTCCATTTGTATGAATACCTGGCATGCGCACCCTACACTTGAGCGAATGGAGCTTTCTGCATGAATGGAGGGCGCTTGTGCTCTTGTGTGAAGCTCCATTCAGTAGAGCAGAGGGCGCTTGCATACAAAGCTTCATTGAGCTTCGCACAAATGCCATCTGCTCACGCAGGTGGGGCTTCACGTGCGCATGCCTTGCCCATCTCTCTAGCGGCCCAGTTTCGAGTGGGCCACAGCCTGGTAATGGGCCACAGCGTGGGGGTTGGGAAGCCATGGACTAGAAGACCTCCAAGATTCCTTCCAGCTCTATTTGGATTGATATATGCAGTTTCACCCATGTGTTATTTTCCTGTAGCAAATCACAGGTCAACATGACCACCCATGGGTGTGCATGCTGTTACACATATCTTGAAGTGCTCTCTCCAAAACCACAACCGATGAGCAATTAATAGGGAAAAAGAATTAAATCCATTTTTAAAAATCTAAAAGAGGTAAAGAAAAATTATGTTTCATTGGGCATGGAAAGGGCATTCTCTACGAACAGACTACAGTTGTGATATCTTAGGGCATCAAATATATAGGTGATTCTTCCCTTGGTACCTCTCAAATCTGTGTGCCACTTGAAAATATCAATTTCTTTTTGGATTCTTTTAGTTCAAACAAAAAGGATGAGAATATGCAGAAAACAAGACGGCAACCTCTAGCATAATTCCAGGACTGCTCCTGAATCCAGGGGATTTTTACATGATAAAAACAATGGCAGCTCTGGGAAAAAAACCCCAAGGGTATACAGCAGTGGTAGAAAGCATTCACAACATCCTTGTGAAATAAGCTAGGAAGAAAGAATGATTGGCCTCCATAGATGTAGATAAACTTGACGTGGTGGCACAGTGGTTAGAGTGCAGTACTGCAGGCTACTTCTGCTGATCACTGGTGGCCAGCAGTTTGGCAGTGCAGGTCTCCCCAGGCTCAAAGTTGACTCAGCCTTCCATCCTTCTGAGTTGGATAAAATGAGGATCCAGATTGTTGGGGACAGTATGCTGACTGTAAACCGCTTAGAGAGGGTTGTAAAGCACTGAAGCAGTATATAAGTCTAAGTGCTATTGCTGTTGAATCTCCCTTCTGCCAATCCAACACTTTAAACCAGTGTTTTTCAAACTTGGCAATTTGAAGATATGTGGATTTCAATTTCCAAAATTCCTCAACCAGCATGGCTATCTTAAATGATCTTGAAGGTCTAGAGCAGGGGTATCAAACTCGCAGTCCATGGGCTGGATGCGTCACACACTGGCCATGCCCACCTCCGGTTTAGTGAAGGGGGAAAAAGTTGCAATATGTCATGTGAGGACAATGTTTCGTAGCACGTTTGACACCCCTGGTCTAGAGGGAATAAGAGGAATCAGCCTCAATAATTTGCCCTCTGGTGGAATAAATGGTATTTTATGACTTCAACATTCCAAACGTTTAGGAGCTCTGCTTAAACTCTGCTAGTGGAAATCACCAGATTGCAGCAAAGAGATAATGTTTTTATCTAGTAATCACCTAGATTGCTCCAGGCTGGATCTGGCAGCTCTTACCTTAAAGGCTTTGAGAAACAAAATAAGGCATCTGGGGAATTCAGAGCTATAATGAGGCAGTTATATCCCTGGTTATGGCATAAGCTGACTTTTAAGGTTTTCTCATCAATAAACAAAACATTTACCAGCCACATTTAATTTCCACAAGATGGCAGTAGGAATCCATGACAGCCTGCAATTTATGCCATATGAAAAGAAAGGCACTAATAGGAGCAAAACATTTCAATTCCATGGCTGGTGAAAGTGCTTATAATACTCGATTCCCAGGGTATTTTTGAACTGTTCGGCTTGAAGCATTCATAATGAAATTTCAAAGTTGTACAGATACATATGCTGCATCTGTTTCTCTCTAATCAGAGGAAAGCCCTTTATTGAACTATCTTACTTCTTATGCTGGGTTTTATCTAAATTAGTGACTTAAATAGATCTCTCAGGCACTTCTCTAGTAATTTTTTTTGCATGTTATAAAAAAATTACTCTATTGTTGCCTATTATGAACAACTACCTTGCTTCCTTTTACTTCTTTTCTCTGCTTCATAAAGGACCTGGGCATTTCATTCAGAACTGGAGATGAGCCTGAATTATGTGGCTAAAATGAAAGAGTAAAAGGGCTGCCATGACGGATTCTTTGTGCCAGAAATCCATAATCATGTAATTGATTCTACCCCCATTATGTCTGATGATTTCTTCCAGTGCATTAGTTAAGATCTCTGCCATCTCCTCACTGCTGATCTACAGGATCTTCTAGCATCAGCTAGCCATTGTTGAGGCAATATAAAGCCTGCCCTCATTTTTCAGCATAATGGTTGAAAGGTTCTTCTAGATCAGGGCTCTCAAACTCGCGGCCTGTGGGCTGGATGTGTCATGCACTGGTCACACCCGCACCCCATGTAGCGAAGGGTGAAAAAAAGTCATGTTACGTCACGTGACGCTGCCATCACGATGCAAGTTTGATACCCCTGTTCTAGATATAAGAAATTAATCTTCAATCTCAAACTGTCTACTGTGGACCTCAACCCATTCTTAAGAGGGCCATAAAGCACCCCCAGTGTGCCTACCATTCCTGTCTTACTGTCCCCATTTATCTGTATTTACTTCCTTTGTTCATGTTTATGTTCATAGCTATTGCGCATGCCCAAGATGGTGTCGAGTCGTGTTTGAGGAGAACTTTGGGGAGATGATTTTCCTTCTCGGGGTATGCAGGGGGTACCCTATCCCATTGTCGTTTCCAGGTCCAGCTATGGGAACTTCCTGGGATCTTGGGGGTACCCTTGAGCTGCAATTTCCTGCCCTGTAACCGGAACGTTGTGAGTGAAACGGGATGGTTGGCGGTGAATGGAGAATGGCGAGCGTTTTTCTGCTGCCAGCGTGGGTGTGGTCGTCGTCGGGGCTCCCTGCCTGAGGTTTCTGCCACCATCGCTGCCGCTGTCCACACCATGGTATTATCCCAGTTGCTCCCCCCCGCTTATTGACGTGATAGACTGGATTAGCGGTGGAGTGGCTGAGGTGGCTGGCATGGGTATAGATGGCTTCGGTAGTTGGCGTGGGCGTGGTTGGAGTGGGGGGGCTCCTGTGTTGTGGCCCCAACCGGTATCACCGCTGTTGCCTAGGCCACTGTACTGGGCTGTTTGGCCATTTGGCCCTTCTCCTTGTGACACTATGGACTGGGTTAATGGAGTGCGGCCCTGGCAATGGATATGAGTGGGGCTGGCATGGACAGAGCTCAGTTGTTGGAGTTATTGGAGCAGCCGCCGCTGCCACCACTGTCCTCACCGCTGCCACCATTGGCCGCTTCACCAACCCGCAATTTATCATCTGCTGCGATTTTGATATCTGATCGTTACCCTTACATATTGTCTTCAACATCGACCACGCCTATGATGGACATAAGCCTCCTGCTACCCCCTTGAACACTGTCGGCTGCCCCCCCACCGTGGATATGTCATCTCCCCGTTCCATCTCCCTGTGATATCACTCCGTTTTGGTTGATGCCACACTCTCCTCTATATTGTACTGCGACAGTACTTTACTCCCTTTGGGAACTCCCCCTTTCCTGGGGATGGCCTTCTTGCTTATCAAGATGCTTCCTTAATAACGGATCTTGGGATCCCGAGAGGTGGCATGCGAAGAAGAGGCTTCTTAGGGGTTTTTTACAGGGGTTTTGAAATCAAATTTTAAGGAGTGGGGGTGAGTTGACTTGGATGGCTCAGACAGCTTGGGCGGGAGTCTGCCAGGATACAGTCCAGAGCTAACTAATGGGTGCAGGTCGGGAGTGCTGGAAAGGGTTGGGATTCTGGGGGAGACATTAAACCATTCCATTGGGGGGTTTGCCATCTCTACTGTATGTGGGAGGAGCAGATACGGTGGGGGCCTAGGGCCAAATTATGTCCAGGGGATGCGGGTTTGCTGTTTAAGAGTGATTGTGCACTCTGACGCTCATTGCCCCTTTCACACCCCTGGGTGCTCGGGATTACAAGACCCGGGTCTCCAGCTGGTATCGCTTAACGCCAGGTCCATGGTACATAAGGCTCCCCTCATTTATGACCTCATATAAGAGGGGAGAGCGGACCCTCCGTGCATTACGGAGACGTGGTTGGGCCATGAGGGGGGGTGTTCCCTCATTGAATTATGCCCATCAGGCTTCCGGGCATTTCACCAACCAAGAGCCCAGGGCAGGGGCAGGGTGGTGGTGGCAGTGGTTATTAGGGAAAGTCTTGGACCTCAGGAGGTCACTGTGCCTCAGATAGGTGGGTGTGAATCCCTTTTTGTGAAGTGTGGCCTTGGAGTCCAGGTGGGCCTTTTTGTTACGTACCTGTCTCCCTTCTAAGTTTCATCAGCCCTGCCGGAGCTGCTAAATGTGTTATTTATTTATTTATTTATTTCTTAGCGCTTATAGACCGCCCCCTCTCCCGAAAGGGACTTGGGGCGGTGTACAGTCCATATTAGAAATACATCATAAGTAACTATAAAATTTAGACAGTTAAAATTATTAAATAGATAGATACATAAATACATAAATAGATACATAAATAAGAGGAGGATAAAAAGATATACAGAACTGTACTGCTAAGTAAATAATTTAAAATTTAAAGTGTGTTAGCCAGATTGATGGTTGATTTCCCCAGGCTGATGGTCCTGGGGGATTTCAATCTGCCTTCCATTGGTGAGACATCCGAGTCAGCTCGGGAGTTCATAGCTTCCATGATGGCTATGGACCTAACTCAGTTAATTCACTGAGAGGAGGTGACACCAAGGCTGGCTCCAGGCAATTACCAACGCTTCATTGAGAGAGGGGTTCTTTCCCACCGCCTGGACCCAGCCTCTTTAGCCAACTATTGTCCGTTCTCCAACCTTCGCTTCCCCAGTACCTGGACGAAGCTGCCTTTAACAGGGGACACATGCTCGACCTGATTTTTGTCTCTGGGCAGTGGATGAATGATCTAGATTTAGGGGATATTTCTATTCAACCCTTGTCTTGGTCTGATCATTTCCTCATCAGACTTGACTTCCATACTGCCACCCCTCGCCGCAGGGAGGCGGAACCGATTAGATGGTTCCGCCACAGGCGCCTGATGGACCCTGAAAGGTTCCTGATGGAGCTTGGGACTTTTCCTGAATCCCTTGCTCACAGTTCGACCAAAGCCCTAGTGGAAGCCTGGGATAGGGCGGCCACTGGGGCCTTGGATTGCGTTGTGCCTTTGCGGCCTCTGACCCAGTGCCAATCCCGGGTAGTTCCCTGGTTTACCGAGGAGCTCTGGGAGATGAACCGCCAGAAAAGACACCTAGAAAGTGATTGGAGGGCCAGCTGGTCCGAACCCGACCGAACACTAGTAAGAATTCATATTAAATCCTACTTAGTGGTGATAAAAGTGGCAAAATGGCAACATTTTTCCGCTCTTATCGTGTCCGCAGATAACTGCCCAGCTGCCCTGTTTAGGGTGACCCACTCCTTACTTAATCAAGGAACTGGAGAAGACCCCTTGCAGGGTAGGGCTGAGGAATTTGCTCAGTATCTGCAGGACAAAATTGCTCAGATTCGGACAGGCTTGGACTCTGGGTAGATTTGGGCGAGTCGACGGGGATGAATCTTGTGGAAACTATCTGGGATGGGTTTGACCCTGTTGTTGTAGGAAAAGGAAGGGACTGGGCCGAGCTCTTCAGTGCAGGAAGGAATTTATTATGCATAGGTTCAAACCGCCATAACATAGCAAATCGTTTCAATGTACTTCAAATTACGTGTACATTAACTGGGTGTTACATTTGACATATATGGCCCTGAGAAGAACTAGAAAACGCCTCGACACACATTTGGTTACCGATAACAGAAGAAAAGGGAGTTACCCACATCTCAAGAATTGTGCAGACCTTATCACATTCTAACTATTGCATTTGGGGAGGAAAGCAGAAGTGAACAACAGGATACATCCGTCTGGGTCAGTCTGCACTGCTGCAGATAAAAATAGTCATTTGTCATCTCAGCAACTCCTTCCCAGCAAAGGGGAGGAACATGGCCTTGGCCAGAATTCGAGGCCTTTAATATCAGAGCTATTTAGCCTGAACCAAAGTTTTAGCCTATCTCACTGTGACTCCCGAGGGCATGGACAGGATTATGGGGAGACTCAGTGCTGCCACTTGTGTGCTGGACCCGTGTCCCTCTTGGTTAGTTTTGGCTTCCCGGGAGGTGACACGAGGCTGGCTCCAGGCGATTACCAATACTTCATTGAGAGAAGGGTTCTTTCCCATCGCCTGGACCCAGCCTCTTTAGCCAACTATTGTCCGGTCTCCAACCTTCGCTTTGTAGCGAAGGTTGTTGAGAGTGTGGTAGCACGTCAGCTTCCCCAGTACCTGGACAAAGCTGCCTATCTGGATCTGTTTCAGTCGGGTTTCAGGCCCGAGTACAGCATGGAGACGGCATTGGTCGCGTTGGTTGATGATCTCTGGTGGGCCCGGGACAGGGGTTGTTCCTCTTCCCTGGTCCTATTAGACTTCTTGGCGGCTTTCGATACCATCGACCATGGTATCCTACTGCGACGACTCGGGGGGTTGGGAGTGGGGGGGCACCATTTTGCAGTGGTTTTCCTCCTACTTGTCAGATTGATCGCAGTTCATGTTGACTGGAGGGTGGAGATCGACTCCGAGGCGCCTCACTTGGGTGCCCCAAGGGTCAGTTCTCTCACCCCTCCTGTTCAACATATACATGAAACCGCTGGGCAAGATCATCCATGGTTTTGGGGTATGGTATCATCAATACGCTGATGATACCCAACTTTTCATCTCTACTCCAAACCACCCAAACGATGCCCTCGACGTGATGTTCCGATGCCTGGAGGCTGTACAGATCTGGATGGGGACGAACAGACTCAAGCTCAATCCATCCAAGACTTGAGTGGCTGTGGTTCCCATCATCCCGATTTGTGCATCTTGTACCATCTTTGATGATAGGGGGAGAAATTTTAGCTCCCACAGAGAGGGCCCGCAATCTGGGAGTCCTCCTGGATTTGCCGCTTAGTTTAGAAGAACACCTGATGGCTATGACCAGCGGGGCCTTTTATCGGGTTTGCCTGGTACACCAGTTGCGCCCCTTCCTGGATTGGGATGCCCTGTGCACAGTCACTCACGCCCTTGTCCTTTCTCGCTGGACTACTGTAATGCTCTCTACAGGGGGCTGCCCTTGAAGAGCACCCGGGGGCTTCAGCTGGTCCAGAATGCAGCCACGCAGGTTGTCATGGGGGTACCCAGGTGCTCCCATGTTACACCCCTTTTAGGCGGCCTTCACTGGCTGCCGGTTGTTTTTCGGGTGCGATTCAAGGTGTTAATTATGATCTTTAAAGCGCTCCATGGCTTAGGCCCAGGGTACTTGCGAGACCACCTACTGCCACCGGTAGCCTCCCATCGTCCAGTACGATCCCACAGAGTTGGCCTCCTCAGGGTGCCATCATCCAGGCAGTGTCGGCTGGCGACCCCCGGGGGAGAGCCTTCTCTGTGGGAGCGCCTTCCCTTTGGAATGAGCTGCCCCTGGAGCTTCGTATAATCCCCAACCTCTGGTCCTTCCGGTGGGCCCTAAAAAGTTGACTGTTTCAGCAAGCCGGCCTGGCCTGAATAAAATAAATTATTAATTTTAATTATTTTTAATTTAATTTCTAAATCTCATTGTAAATGGCTATTGGATTTTTTGGATATTGTATTTAATATCTCTTTTAACTTTTGTAATATGTGTTTTTATGTTGTACGCCACCCTGAATCCTTTGGGAGAAGGGCGGCATATAAGTCCAATAAACCTAAACCTAAACCACTTGTTATCTTGTACATGTTTGACAAATAAATAAATAAAAAATAAATAAATTACCAGTGGGAATTCTGGTATGACTGACATTTTATAACTGGGGAAATCATGGTTTAGTTCTCTTGATCTACTGAATGAATACATCACGGGAGTAGTTTACGCACTACACAAACAAGGAAACCACGTTGTTAATATGAAGTCCATGTCCTCTCTGGTAGGAGACTGCTGATCTTATGCCTTTTATCCAATAATAGGTTCCCTCTCATAGTTGCTTAAAAATCCAAATTTTCCAAATGGATTTAATATTTTTGAACATTTTGGTTCATTCTATTAAAGCAGTGCTTCTCAATTATTTTCTGTCATGCCCCCCCTAGGAAGAAGAAAACATTTCGCGCCCCCCGCGCAACTGTAAATAGTATCATTTGTCTATAAAATTGTTATAAGTACACCTCTGCATAACACTGTATCCTTATTAACGTATAAGAGAATAAAAAAAGAAAGAAATGTGGATCAATTTACAACAAAGAATAGCTTTATTAACTGTAGCAGAAAAGATTTAAAGGAGCACAGGATTTAAAGGAACACAATATTAAAAAAAACTTTAACCTGCAAAACAAAAATATATAAAATAATTTGAGCTGAGCCCCCCTTTACGGAGCCTCGCGCCCCCCCTGGGGGGCCCGCCCCACTATTTGAGAAGCACTGTATTAAAGACATTCTATGACATAGGAAAGAAGTTTGTTTATATTTATTTGTTTATTAGGTTTAGATTTTTCAGAATGATTGCATAAAGGGAACCAGTTTGATGTAGTGGTTAAGGTACCAGCTACAAATAGAGAAAATGTAGTGCCACCATAGGCACAAAACCAGCTGTGTGACCTTGGGCCAGTCACTCTCTCTTAACCCTAGGAAGGAGGCAAATCCCTTTCAAAAAGTTTGCCAAGAAAGTTGTAGGTACTAGTTTCCAGAAGTCAAAACCAGAAGGCGTGAACACACAGAGGTTATATAAATAGTTTTATATTCCTTGCAATTAGTAGGTCTAAGGAGAGGAAATAGTTGCCCCCCCCTGCTTTTCCGGTATTTTTCTTTCCATTTTCATTAGCTTCTTGGTCTTTTTGGCAACCACGCCTGGATTCTTGCATTAGGAGCTATGTGGCCTAAAGAAGGCATGTAAGAAACATTTGCACAAACAAATACTGATTATCCTGCAATTTTGTGCAATGAACTTGTTTGGATCAGACTTTTTGTATTGCTCTTGCTGTCAGAAAAGAGATCAATCTTACCAATAAAGGAGAATGTTTGTAGCTTGGGGTTGAAATGACGGGTGAAATAAACTTACCTTGGCTACCAGTTCGCAAATGTGAGAGCATGTGCAGAGTGTCAAAAACAGCACGTGATGACTTCTGGTCAGATGTGCGGAGTCTCTCACGGCCACCGCTACCGGTTCGCCCGAACCAGATAGAACCGGCTGATTGCGCCACTGATTGAAATGAGGAGTCCTTGGTGCTCTCTGAACTTGGTTGTTTTCTTTCAGAGGTTTCTTTACCCAGTTACCACTCTCTGTCACCTTGGAGTCACTTCCAGCTCTATTTCAGATGTTCTCTAATCTCTGAAGCAGATCTAAGGACACATTGACTAAAGGGGCAATAGGCAGAAATGGTCTCCTTCCTTTATTCAAACAGAACAAAAGTATTGCCTGACCCAAGTATCCTACTAATGAACTACTTTGTCTTTTAAAAAGAGCATAATGAGGAAAATTGCTTAGACTCCACATGGAGGAGGCTTCATCTGAAATATTACTTCATATTTGAAATGATTGGATTATTGATCAATATTTTTCATTCAAAGCAAAACAAATATTTTACATATAATGGCAAAAGTTATTCTAGTATTTCATGTTTCTCCACATTCATCAGGTTAGTTATTGCTGTTGGTGGACAATGCAATGGTGAAACAACACTGACATGGATGGTAGTGAGAACAAAGTGCATATCTGTGTGGGGAAGGGAATAGTCAAACAAAGATTCTGCACCAGCCTTCTTTTAAAAGCCCTGGTGGCTGATTCTGTGGAAAGCCTTCACTGGATTCAGTCCTGTGATCAGCCAGGCTGATCAAATTGATTCCAAAGCCAATCCCAGATAGGGTTGAAATTGATTAAGGATTGAACGTGGCAAAAGTGTAGAGTAAGTGTGCCTCACATGCGAACATCTGTCTATTTGAAAGCATTCCAAAAGGTTTTTACTTTTTTAATATTAATATCACTTTGGTATTTTGCATGCCTTGCGATGTATATAAGAATTGGTAGAGCTTTACTGGTGTCACTCAATAATGTATGGATGTATCCGGGGTGGGTTTCTCCCAGTTTGCGCCGGTACGCCAGAACCGGTTCGTGAAATTTAGTGTACCTTTTGGAACCCGTTCCAAAAGGAAGGAAGGAAGGAAGGAAGGGGGAGAGATACACACAAGAAAGGAAGAGATACACACAAGAAAGGAAGGAAGGAAGGAAGGAAGGGAGAGTGAGAGAAAAAAGAGAGACAAACTTAGAAAGAGAAAGAAAGAAAGAAAAAGGAAGTGGGAGAGAGAAGAAAGAAAGAAAGGGGGAGAGAGACAAAAGGAAAGAAAGAAAGAAAGAAAGAAAAAAGAAAGAAAGAAAGAAAGAAAGAAAGAAAGAAAGAAAGAGAACTTACGACCACAATTGAGGTCAAAATTTTGGTTGCTAAGCAAGAGCATTGTTAAGTGAGTTTCACCACATTTTCCAAGTTGGCCACGCCCACCCAGTCACACGCCCACCAAGCACGCCCACCCAATCACATGACCACCGGGCCACTCCCACAAAACAGGCCACACCTACAGAATAGGTTCTAAAAAATTTTGAAACCCACCCCTGGATGTATCTGATTTAATGCTACACTCTCCCTAGTTCCAGAATTATATTCCAGCGTTAGTACAGAACACCAATGTGAAAATTTATAAATTCAATTGCCTAAATATTGCATTTGTGTCAGGCCTGGAAGCCATCTTTTGCATTGGGCCTTCAGGACTGTCACATTTAATGCTGTGAGAAAATGAGAGGGGGGATTATATGGAGTATGGGAAATATATATAGTCATAATAACTTTCCTTTCTCAGAGAGTCAAGGACATCTTGCTCTGCACCTGGAGAGGTGTGACTGGGAGGCATCTCCAGTTGGGACAGTGCTTGATTGGTGCATGTGATGGACATGTTGGTGCTGGGCAGGATCTTGGACTTTCATTTGGGTGGGGAAAACTGGAAGCTTTCAGATGACATCTCTAATAAAATGGAACTTTGAAGAACTTCAAGCCACGGAGTCTTCTTTCATTAATGTTACTTGGAACCCTGACAATTTGTTTATTTCGGTAATCAAGACACAGATTGAATTAGAAATTTATATTCTAATAAAGTGCTCTATGAAGCTGAAGCCCATCAACTGATTGGCTGTCATGAACAGATTTGTACATGCCAGCTGGGTACACATCTCAGTATTTCTTTTAAAAACTTCCTTTTGTATTTCTCTCTGGCTGAATGCTGTGGAACAGCACGGAGGAAATATTACTGTGATACAGGGCTTCTGGTAGGGCACAAATCCAAACAACTGCTAGAGGATAACAAATAGATATAGAAACCTCTATTTCTTCCTTCTAGTGATCAGATTTTTTTGGTAGTGCAGAAATGGTAGGCTTGTATTTTTAACTAATGCTTAGGAACACATATTTACATAATAAATGTGTTAAATGACTCCAATAATTCTATAATTGTGGTCAGTCACAAGATTGTAGAGCTTATAAAATATGCTCTAGCTATGCCAACTTGCCTCATTGTAAACAATAATTGTGTTCCTTTTCTCTCTAGTGCTTCCAATAACTGCTGTTAACTTTCTCTGTAGATATGCTATTCATACTACGAATGTGACCAAATTCAGAGTGAAGGCACAATATAAACTCATATCTCAGCCTGTAATATTTTGCTTATGTTTACCTATCTTCTTGATTAATGCAACCAATTATTGACTGCACATCCATTGAATGAATCCCTTCATTGGGTTTTTCTCTAAGAAGATTCAAAATTTGATTCCTAAAAAACTAGAGCTATTTATTTATCAATTTATTCCGGATTTCTGTTAATAGTCATCGTCTTGTGTGTGCTTCATAGTAGTAATTTATATTGGGTTTAATAAAGTTTATTTCCAAGACAGTGCATTTATCCATTTCTGTGATACAACTATGGAATTTAAACTGGATTAATGCCATTGCGACTTAATGAAAATATAATCTTAAATCAAGGAATTTAGATTAGCTAGTTTGGGCGTTGGGCTCTCAAAACTATTTGGTTAAAATAGGACTCTTTACTGATACGTTGTTCCTTCTTTGCCCAGCAGATGACATTCAATACACATACTCACAAAATACTGGTTTTTTTCTCCAAAGAGATTGATGCATATCTATAGCATGAAAAAAAAGGTTATCCAAACTTGGAATGAATAAGAAGCTAAGGCTATCTTGTAATGCGGTACCAATAATCCTTAAATATCAGTGCATTATTAGAAACAATATTTGACTTCATATTTAACCCAAATATAGTATGGTGGCCTGTTCCCTTCAAAGAAATCAGAAAGAATAACAATTTAAAAAGCTGCTGTCTTTCCAACTTGATGCTGTCTAGATTTGACAAACCTCAAGTCTCATGATACCCAATTAACAGAACAAACTCAGATGCTGTCTTGGAGTTGTAGGGTCCAACATACAGTATCTAGAGTAAAAAACTGAAGAAGGTTTTTACAGGATGACAGTTGTGCTCATCAAATAATCTTTACAATTATTAATATGGGTCTCTTTTATGTTAGGGCTCTCTTTTGTTCTTCATACCAATAATACAACATTTTTTTCTGCTCAAGAGTTTTCCTGATATTTCTGTTACCAGAGGTATATCAATTCTCTTCCTCTGACTTATTTTTCCTCCTCTGTCATTCTAACAATTGATTGAATTCCCTCTGTGATAATTAATCTCCTAGGTAGTGACCTCCTTTAGCAATTCTAATTAAATGCCCAATCAAGGAGCCAACAGATCTTTATTTACAGAGATGAATGAGTTAGGAAAAGGGATATATCTGTAATATGAAAAACCTGATTCAAATTACTAGGGGGATATAAAGGAGAGGTGATAGTTCCTGGGGATAACACCTGCAGGGCAAACATAAAACCTATGAAAAGTCTAATTATAATTATAATTGATCCTTGGCAGGGGAGAAAGACTTATGGTAGAAAAAGGAATAAATGGGAAACCATAAGAAACTATTCAGAATATCAACAAATCTGCACTGATGAATTGTATGGGTTGTTTTGCACAACTTTATAACATTAGATTGTACAATTTAGTACAATTAGCTAATTGTTACAGTTTATTTGAGGGTATTTCTGTGTGTTAGCTTCCCTTCTTTTTTTTCTTTGCATTATAATATGACAATTTTTACAAAACCAGCTAGCTTTATAATATGTTTTTTATAAGTGGGTAGATTTTGTCAATCTGTTCTTTTTTTCTTGGTAGGCAGCTCCACAACAATGTTCTGTGTGAAAGGAATGACAGAATCTTAGAATAAATTTTGATTCTGTAATGGCAACTTATTGTTTTTGTATGCTTTATTTTGTTAAATGTAATGTACCACCCTTAATATAAAATTGTACAATACTTTTTATTGACTTTATAATCCTAAATATAGTCCCTATATCCTAAATATAGTCCCTAGTGGCATTTACAATTTTTCCTTAAAAACAAAGCATGCATTGTTTCGTTTCTAATTTATATTTGTTCATAACTACAGGTAGTTCTTGTCTTACAACCAGTGACCGTTAAAAGTTACAACGGCATTGAAAAAAAAGCAACCTACAACCAGTCCTCATACTTACAACCATCATAGCATCTCCATGGTCACATGTTCAAAATTTGGGTCCTTAATAACTAGTATGTATTTCTAAAGGTTGCAATATCTGCAACCACATGAACACCCTTTGTGACTTTCCCATCTATTCTCTGGCAAGCAAAATCAGTGGGGAAATAAGGATTCCCCCTTTACGATTTCTCAGTTCAGTTAACAACTGCTATGATTCTCTTAACAACAGTGGCAAGAAAGATCCTAAAATCGAGCTTGGCTTACTTAACAATTGGCTTCTTTAAGACCAAAAATTCTGGTCTCAATTGTGATTTTAAATTGAGGACCACCTGTGTACAGTGGTTACTCCAGGACAATTTTATGTCACACTATAGCATTACCTACACAAGGTGGGTTCATGTGAATTTACTAAATTAAATGGTGAGGCTGTAGTTCAGTGTGTGTGTGTTAAGAGAGAAAGAGGGAGAGGGAGAGAAGTTCTTATTGTAGTTTATCTGTAATAGTTTTTCATAATAGCTTAATTCTGAGTTAAAGAAATTCTAGAGGAATTGTGAATTTCATTAAAGTATCAACAGTAGGATAGAAAGTGGTTGTCTCAGTCTTCCTTACAACTTAGATAACTTTATGGATATAAACTACACCTCCTCAGCTGTTTTGTTTTGCAAGGGATAACATAAAAAGAATCACGTTGAATCAGACTTATGTAATTATTACTTGGAAAACCGAAAACCAGAAATGGGGCATAATGCAATCAATCTGAGCACTCTAGAAGACCTCAGAGACATCTTCAAAAGATAAGGGGGGAGGAGGGTGTTTGGCCTGGGGGGGTGAGAACGAATCAGGCCTAAGGCCTTGGGGGGGCCAGTAGGAGTGGGAAAAGGCTTGTGGGGACCCAAGGGTCAGGAAGTGGGCCACAAAGCACCTTGGAGGGTAACGGAAGCCTTGGGAGGGCCAGGGCAGGTGGGCATGAACTCCCTGTGCTCCATTTAACAACCATTGCACTCACTTAACAATTCATTGGAGAGAGCAGGAATGGTGGGGTTGTTAGTGAGAAGCTTCAGCTAATAACAGTCATGACAAGCAACTGTAATGGGTATAAGACCCCGTCTTTTATATACATACATACATACATACATACATACATACATACATACATACATACATATTTCCAAAAGAGGCACCAGGTTTTATTTTGGGGTTAGGGATGAATGTCTTACCCATTTAACAGGGCCAGAGGCCACATTGCACATTGTGCCAGTATCACCACTTGTAGCAGGATGCTATGTGGTTCATTGCGCTGGTGCCTCCACTTGTGGCAGGAGGCTGTGTGGTGTATTGTACCATTGCACACATAAGCAGTGGCACCAGTGCAGCACAGCACATGGCATCCTGCTGCAAGCGGAGGCACTGACACAATGTGGCATGTAGCCTCCTGCCACAAGCAATGGCACCAGCGTGATGTGCCATGTGGTTCCAGCCATGATTGGCTGCAAATGACTACAGAAGAAGTCGGGCAGCAGAACGGCATGTGTCAGGACGTGGGTGGCTTTGCTGCTGTGGCCCTAAGGTAAGCAGATGCAGGGTGTATGGCCACCTCTGCCCTATCTTGATTATTATTCATGTGTCTCGCCCCACCTCGTACAACTGGGTGGTGGGACAGAGTGGGCAGGGCCCTAACTAGGGCTTATTTTGGGGGTAAGGCTTATATTAGGTGCAAACGTAAAATCAAGCTAGGGCTTACTTTCAGAATAAGAGTAAGGTTCTACATTTAGGCAACAAAAATGGAATGCACAGGTACAGTATAGGTGATACCTTGCTCAGTAGTAGTAACTGTGAAAGGGATCTTGGAGTCCTAGTGGACAACCATTTAAATATGAGCCAGCAGTGTGCAGCAGCTGCCAAAAAAGCCAACACAGCCAACACAGTTCTAGGCTGCATCAACAGACGGATAGAATCAAGATCACGTGAAGTGTTAATACCACTTTATAATGCCTTGGTAAGGCCACACTTGGAATACTGCATTCAGTTCTGGTCGCCACGATGTAAAAAAGATGTGGAGATTCTAGAAAGAGTGCAGAGAAGAGCAACAAAGATGATTAGGGGACTGGAGACTAAAACGTATGAAGAACGGTTGCAGGAACTGGGTATGTTTAGCTTAAGAGAAAGAAGGGCTAGGGGAGACATGATAGCATTGTTCCAATATCTCAGAGGTTGCCACAAAGAAGAAGGAATCAAACTATTCTCCAAAGCACCTGAGGGTAGAACAAGAAGCAATGGGTGGAAACTAATCAAGGAGATAAGCAACTTAGAACTGAGGAGAAATTTCCTGACAGTGAGAACTGCTTGTCTCCAGAGGTTGGGAATGCCCCAACACTGGAAGTCTTTAAGAAGATTTTGGATAGCTATTTGTCTGAAACGGTATAGGGTTTCCTGCCTAGGCAGGGGGTTGGACTAGAAGACCTCCAAGGTCCCTTCCAACTCTACTATTTTATTGTATTGTATTGTATTGTATTGTATTGTATTGTATTGTATTGTAATAGGTCTTATTTTCAGCGAAACACAGTCTATACCTGTGATCCTGAAATAATACTATCATAACTTTTAGCCATTGATAGTAGTACTCTTCATTTTTATAAAGCTACCTTTTTTGAAGATGGGAACTACATCACTCTTTTTAAGTCCTTTGGCAGTTCCCTGGTGCTCCAGGATCTTTGAAAGATATAGTTCAATGGTTCTGAGATCACATCTGCCATATCCTTCAGAACTTTGAGGTATAATCCTAATCTTAAATCTTAAAAGTGGTCATCTTGCTTTTGGATCTGATAGACCTACATTTCAAAGCTTCCTAAGCTGATAAACATCACTATCTTTTAGAGTACGGTGGCAAATTCCTTACTTTAAACATACATGTGTGAAGAAGTATTTCTTTTTATCTCCCCTGAGTATCCTATTCTCAATTTTATTGGATATTCCTAGGTTTCATCTATATGACAAGACAATACACTTTTCTTCCCATATTTTCATTCATTCCATAGGTTAAAGAACCCCAAACATAATAATTTTTCCTTTTTGCTTTTAATGATCATTTTCTATGTCTTTTTTTTAACCCTTTGGAGAAACAGAAGCTAAGATTGGAAACTTAATTTGGTGGAAATGGTCAATGTTAACTTTAAGTCAACATTTCACCTAGTACTTATGTTAATGTATAGAGGTAAAAAGTATATGCTAAAACATATGCAAATTTAGAAACATAGATATGGTAGTGCTGTCATTTTTCACAGGAGATAATGAAGGTCTAGTACCATGTTTAATTGTAAGCCATTAGGACATCTATTTTGAACTGGAAGTCCACATGAAAGGCAAGCAAAGAAATGAAGTAAATCTGTGATTGCTTTTACTAGAGCTGTGTCAAAATGTGTTCAATTTTCTCCAACTACTTTTCAAAGTTGGATCAGACTAGTTTCAACTCAGCATTTTACCATCATGCTCCTCTGTGAATTGGCATTTGGTTTGAAGGGATTGCAGGGGGAAAGTTGCAGAATCATCTTTACTTCACGGTTTGCTTTTCTGATGCCCTTTTATTATTTACCTTCCTCTCGTCTTTTCTTGTTTAAGAGTAAAACTGAGCAGTAAAACAGAAGAACAAGATAAAATTGGTAGGAAAATGGGATCGAAAAGTAAGAAATCAGGTGGGGGAAAGGTAAGATTGGGAAGGACTTAACAGCTTTAACTGTTTGTGGTTAATACAGAAGACGTCCCAGAGAGGGGGCGGGCTAGAAATTTAATTAATAAATAAATAAATAAATAAATAAATAAATAAATAATAATAATAATAATAATAATAATAATAATAATAATAATAATAATAATAATAATAATAATAATAATAATATAATTATTATTATTATTTTGTTGTTGTTGTTGTTTCTTATCCTTTGCTCATCATTCTAGATGTGTAAAGTACAGCTGCAAGAGGCATGTACTTCGCTTTTCGATTCGGGCCTAACATCTAACTAGCTTTCAAATAAGAAGCCTCTTTTGAATCTCTCTGCCCAGGACATTATTTATTTAATTACATACATTATACCTGCCCACTCCAACAGACTCAAAATATAATGCCAGATTAAAACAAATGGCCTGAACTAAAAATACTCATTAAAATAAAGCAGAACATAAACACCTAAACACGTTATTCAAAGATTTGGGGTTAGAGTCATGTTTTAAGTGCTTTTTGGAACCCCAGAAGAGAGGTTACCATCTGTATGGCTTAGTCACAGTATTATGTACATTAGCTACTGAGAGAGATAATTTTCTCCAGTTTTTTCTCTTCTTTTTTGCTATCTCCAGGTATTGCCAAGTCCACTATCTGGAAATTTTTTTGCTTTTTTTATTGACAGTTGTTAAGTCTGGGGTGGTATTGTGTGGCAGGTGCTTGTATGTTTGAATTCTGAAGTCCCAGAGCACTTTAGCTTTGTCACTTTTTATTATTTTGTCTGTTTTGTGGTCCCACTAGTTTTTGCTTGCACGCAAATGTGTTTCTTGCAGATCCTCCAATGCACCACTGTTGCTACTTGCATCAGACTATGCAATCACCTTCTTGCAACAGCTAACTAGGGAGTCCTGTTTCTTCATTTTCTTTCCAGAGAAAATTGATGTCTTCTCAATTCTGGTTTTGTGAAATGTGGAATGCTCCTATTCAAGATGCCAGCCAGCCAGTTAGCATTTCATAGCCGGTGAATGTGGTCAGCTATCATTCCACAGCTGAGAGTGCTATCACTAGATTCCTTCATGAACTTTTTTTTTTTCAAAAAGTTTTATTGGTTTTTTTAAAACATTTATAAGGAAAAGGGTAAGTGGAATGGTTACAAATTTTGGCAGTTGCAAGTGTGGCAGACGCCCCCTCCCTCCAAACTCATAGGTTACATCTAAATATCAAACATTAATACATAATCATAAAAAATCAGCATATTAATTCTAGAAAAAATAATTTTCAATCAGTTTATATAGTTATGATATATAGTCTAGATATAATTTCATTATTACTTTCGGTCTGTTTATAACATTGTGGTTTTCTTATTCATTTTTGTGATCTGAGCTTTCTTGGTGTTGCCCCTTCACCCCCCGCTAGCAGAGCTCCGGCCCCTCCCATGTCCTGTGTGACCATTGTGGTATCTTCTGTTTTTTCTAGGTTCGCTTTATTTTTTTCCATAAAGGGCTGTGCCTCTATGGGTGTGTTGATTCTGATTCTTGTCTCCTCCCAGAATATCAGCATACCTTCAGGCATCAACCATCTAAACCACACCCCCTTCTGGTATAGTTTATTCGCCAATTGCGAATAGTTTTTCCTTTTCTCCCTAATTTTTTTGGGAATCTGCTTCAGAATGGTTATCTCCCTGTCATGGTATGTCAGTGTTTGCCCCCTTTGCACACCCAGAATTTCATCTCTTGTGCGTTTCCTAAGGAATTTAATATGAACCTCCCTGGGTACATTGTGTGTTCTGGCATATGCTGAATTCACTCTATAGACCAGATCTATCTCCCATTCCATCTGCTGTTTATCTTTGTGTATGTATTCAGCTAGAATATTAGTCATAATGTCCCTTATGTTTTCCCCATCTGCTTCTATTACATTTTGAAATCTAAGATAAAAGGACATTCTCTCAAACTCTGTTTTCATTTGTTGGATATCAAGTTCTTTGTTCCCCTTCTGTAAAGCCTCTACCCCCCCCTTTCGCCTCCACCACCCCACCCTCCACAAGGTCCAGTCTCTGTGAGTTCTTATAAATTTGAACTTGATTCTCTTTAATTTCATCTTTCATTTCCCTTAGCTGTTTCTTGATTTCCTCCTGGCCCTGTAAAATTTGTTGAAGCATTTGTTGAAGGTCTATCTCTGTAGTCTTAGGTTGCATCAGTTCTGTTATCTTTGACTGTGTGGCTGGACTGGATGTTGCAGATGTTGGAGCAGAAGTGGCAAAGCCAGGTTTTCCAGGAGGTGGTCTTTTTGGAGACATGGTTTATAAAACAAAGAGATCAGTCAGTGTAGAAACTGGGCAGCTGGAGAAGTAGAGCAGGCAGGCGAGTCCAGAAGGCAGAGGATCCAAACAGGTGGGAGTTTCTTTAGTCACTCTAGCAATAGATGAAAGTTTTTTCTCCAAAGAGTTCAGGAAATAACAATCCACAAGAGATTCCTCTGGGTGACTCGGAGACAAAGACCGGAAGCCTGAATTTTAAAGGTGGAGTCAGGTTTCACAGTTCATGAAGACAACGGAAGTGTGCCATCTTGCCCTGCCAGCTTTGGGCTCAGAGGCATAGAAAAAATTTTAAAAGTTCAAAAAGTTCTCAGGTCATCAATAAGTTCTGGATCTATGTCCCATGAAAAGCACTTTTACTGGAGTGAGGCATCGTTAGTTGGCTCTCCCCCCTCCTCCTTCCCCAGGGGGCGAGAGCAGAATTTTAACAAGCCGCTTGTCCAAGGGGGGGGAATCCCCCTCCCCTCTAGCCGCTCCTCAAAGAGTAAATCCGAAAGGTTAACTTTTTAAAATTACTGAAAAGTCTATCAATTCAAAAGTAAGGGGATGAAGAGAGGAAGCATCTCACCGCACCGCCGCTGCTTCCTTCAGTTTTGCATTCTCCGATCGGCATGGGGCGAGACGCAGGCGCGTCCTCCAAAACTGCTCCCCGGTGCCTGGAGCAAAGCGGAAAAGCCCCCACCAGCCGCCGCCGGTGCCAGAGCCTTCCGCGAGCCGCTCCTTCGGCAGGGCGCCTCTTCGGGGCGTCCTGTGCCCCCCTGAAGGCGGGGGAAGCCCACCGAAGAGCGGGAGCGGGCAAACTCCTTGCCCATCGCCGTAGCCGCCGGAACCGGAAGTGTTCCCTTCATGAACTTTTTGAGGGGAGTTCTGCTAATCTTAGGGCCTTCTGAGTTTGATTTTTTTATTCCTGTATGTAGATAGCAATATTTTGGCCGTAACTGATTGGCATTTGGAGAATTAATTCACTGTGTATAGTGGGGAATAAACTACATTAGAGCTGTACAGCAGTTCTGGTTGCCGTTAGAGAATATGATTCAGGGCAGTGCTGGAATTCAATTTTTTTTACTACTGGCTTTGTGGGCATGGCGTGGCTTGGTGGGTGTGGCTTGATGGGCGTGCAGGGGAAAGATACTGTATGATCTCTATTTCCACCCTACCCCAGGGCAAGGATACTGTAAAATCCCCATTCCCTTCCTACTCTACTAACCTACTTTCCAGCTCCATTCTCCTGTGCAGGGCAACAGAAGAAGATCAGCTGGGATGCTGATCAGCTAGGACTCAGGAGGCAGTGAATAGATGGGGCAGAGTCAGCCAGAGGTGGTATTTGGTGATTTTCCAAACTACTCAAAATTTCCGTTACCGGTTCACCAAAACCAGTCAGAACCGGCTGAATACCAACTCTGATTCAGGGAGTATGCACTTATTATCTTTCTGCAATACTGAAAGTCATCCTTTTTCAGAGTCAAGTGTGCAGGAAGCTTGCCTGAGCAACAATGCAGTGGTGCAGGTTCTTGGTTGATTGAATCCAAAAACCTACCCATTTCTAATATACAATGGAGGTAGATTATCTAAATTCTAAACTCTGTGTTTTCTAATCACTCTTCTGAGGGCACCGAGCAGCCTTACAATTTTTCAGTCAAGTCTAAGTGAAAGCCCTGCCAATAGAATGTTGACAAGATTCTCTGCTGTCTGTTGTCTGTCCCTAAAAATGAATACAAAAACATGTTGCAAATTCAGTAAGCAACAGGATTCCTAAGTGCTTTGAAACAATACAGAATTACAAAATAGCTTGGAATTAAAAGCATAATGTCCAATTAGTGTCCAATTCAATGGAAAGGGGGTGGGAATGAACCAGCATGTGAAAGAACTCAGTAGCCCAACATCTTTTGTAGCTGCTTGTCAACCAACAGGCTTTTTTTCCCTTGTTAGAAATCACCTTGCTGTAATTTGGCAGGAATTTTGCAGCCACAATATGTTTTGTTTCTGAACCGCTGCTAAGCAAGAGCTCAGTGCAAAAGGAGGCTGCATTAGAACTATACAGTGTTCCAGCTTTATAGAGTATATGAAGAATCTTGATGCAGGGATCAGTTATGTGTTATATAAAAGTAGCAAGCCAAATGTTTTGGATAAAATTGAACCCTTCAAAATATTGTTACACCTATAATGATCCCCCTCCCCAAACCTCATGAAATAGTTCATTGTGTCAATTATTACTGGGTGAATATTTTGTTGGGGTAAAGGAATCTTTAAAAATATTTTTGAGCTGCAAGATTTTGGTAAAAAATAGTGGGGAAAATGCATAACAATATTGGTCTGAAGGCTATTCTGACATGTGCATCTGTTGTGCTTACTATCTTCTTACTTTGAAGCTGTAACAATGTGTAGAAAAATATGTGTAGCTCTGTACCATGTAGAGATTGTAAGCTTCTGTAACAGTAGGCTTTTTGTTTACTGGGATCAATAAAAATACAATATGAGCAGGGTATCTAGAATTTTGGAAGCAACTATGTTTTGTTCCAAAATGAAACAGTAATGATGGCAGTCACTGATATCAAAAAAACTCACTTCTTTTTCTCTGATAATCCCCTACTATCCTCAAAATCTGATCTGGGGATTTTCCCTACACATGAATACTTGTTAAATTGGATGATTACTGTTCCATTTGGGACAGTAGTTAAGTTGAATATCAAAAGTAACTAGACTTTGGCTTCATGTATCGAAAACAAAGCAAAACATTTTTGTAAGAATGACAGTGGTCATGATGCACAAACCATTTGTTCCTTTCAGCTAAAATATATTTTAAGCCTTTACAGAACTCTCTTTGGCAATCTTTCCCAATAGTTTTGGGGAAAAATAAAATCCTTTTTATACAGTATACTGGAAGGATGTATATTTCCTTGCAATATGTGGTTTTCCTTATGAGCCTCCTAGTGTCTTATGGCAACTCTTGTTTAGTGTTCCATCTTTTGGTTATCTCTGATTCCATTTCATGTGCTGAACATCATTAATCGGTGGCCACTGGAAATGATTACTGGATTGGCTAGGTTAAACAGTAGGTGCTGGGGATAAGGAAGAGCGCATCACTAGAGCTGAAAAGACTAATGAGAAAAACTTTTTTTTTTTGGTAGCAAAAACATCTCAACCATTTCGGCCTTTGGCTGTTTCTTTGCTAGCTGGATCTTTACACTCACAACTCACATGCAGCCAGAGCTCATAGGTTTCTTTGCGGGAGTTGTGTTTATCAGTAGGGATTCAACCAGTACATAGTAAAGGCTTTCAAGGGCAATCACTTCCAAAGGAGCTGATTTTTCTTAGAGAATGAAGCTGGGTTACATCTCCCCCCCCAATTACAGACACCAGGTGTTCTAAGGACAGCATTGCAACAACACATGGAGGGTTATCTGGCAGATGTGAGCAACTAAGAATATCATTTTTATACCAGAGCATTTTGAGACTAATGTTGTATATTAAAATTACCATGCTAAAACAGGTTCAGACTATCATGGGAAAGGTAGCCCCAAAGTATATTGCAACATGCAATGTTATCACTGTTGCATGATATATTATGCTCACTCCTAATGTATTGATAGTTTATGCCATCTAGGTAATTATAACTTTTGTTAAATAGTTTTTACTTTTGTGGGAAGAAATATCCATCTGGTTCATTTCCAAGCTGGGACAAAGACACTGGAAACATGGAGGCTGGCTGTAAAGAAGATTTAATGATGAACAGAACCACCAAGCACATGATTCTCGTGCAGCTGACAAAATGGAGTTGAGAGTGAAGGATTTTTAGACCTTTGAGCTTTGCATTTGAGCTTTCTGTTCCTGTGCAAGAACACTATTCTATGTAGGGACCATGTAGGGGTTATGTAGAGGTCATATCTGGCTCTATAGGCAAAGTACCAATCCTAGGTGTTTGACTGAGCTAAGTTTGGTTGAAGTTTGGTGTACTCTGAGGGTGATGCAATTTTATTGTGGCTTAATGGCTTAGCCCTGTGTTGGATCTTGAGTGAGGGCTAATCCTATCATTCTGCCTTTGTTCAGTCTTTGCTGCAGGGAGTTTCAAAATATCCTGTCTTGAATGGATTTCTGCCTGCAGTATTTGCTTTTCCTATGAATAGAGCTACCTAGTTTTCAATAAGCTCTTTACGTCTTAAGTGCTGACATCTGCTTTGGGCTATTTAAGAAAGTGGAGGTTGCTTTCTGCCTCAAAAAAACCCCCCATGTTTCTCCATGTCTCCCTTTTGGAAATATAATAATCTGCCCTTTTAAAATATTCGTCAAAATATTTCATTCTTCTAGGAGGGGAGGCTTCCCTCACTTTCAAGTACATAAAACAACATAGAGTGCAGATGCAGTAACAAGACTGTTTCATTGCTGTTTGCCTAGGGAAGTGCATATATATTGATGAGCCTCTCTTGATTTTACTTGTTTGGTAAAGAAGATGGGAAATGCTTAATTAATTTGATAATGATATAAACTGAATGCTGATGTGCGTTTCTAAGGTGAACATTGTTGTGTACTGAGTTACGATTGCCAGGTGTTAGTCAAGCCGAGAGGCCATCACCATTGGTTCAGGCGAATGGGCGTTCCTGTGGGAGAATGGCAAAGCTCTAATTGGTTGCCGATTTGACAGCTACCATATAAATAGCTGTCAAACCAGGCATGTTTGATTCTGTTCTGTGTTCTGCTGTTACTATTGATTAAACAACCTGTTGACTGCTATGATTGCCTCAGTAATTATTTGCAACCGTGGAATATTTAATAAACATGTGGATTGGAGTTTAGGCTAGAATCTTAAACTCATTTACTGGAGAGTCAAATCACGTGGAACAGGCTGTAAGTTGTTTTGTAGACAATGATACAGTACAGTTGCTTTTGGCTTAATATCATGCACAAAACATTTTGGCTTTATGTTATATGCAAGCCAGAGTTGTTCAACAAACAAATGCCATTTTAGGATTATGTATAAATGCCACAAATACAAATAGATTTTGCAATTCTCTTAACTAAGACCTTGAATTTAAAAAAAAATCAAAATAAGAGTAGCAGGGCATGTTCTGATAGAAAACAGGGTAAAGATATACACCATCTTTTGTCCCACATTTAACCTAGCAGTTATTTTTTTAATGCAAAATATGACTTACAACCCTTATTGAGTAATTTGGAGAACAAAATTGAAGAAAGAGATATAAGGTGACTAGAAGAGCAAAATATCCATTGTTCAAAAAGACTTCTCACTTGCAATTTTTAAAATAGTACTACTCCATTTTTTAAAAAAAAATTGGGGTGTGGTGGCTTCGGTGGCATTTAGTATATAGATGAAAGTTAGATCAGGTAGACTTCATTTTCTTGGTTCTGATTTAGCCTTTGTTATATGACTTAACTTGGTTCAATTCTGTTCTAAAAAGCAGTGGAGAGTTCTTACAGAACATTTGATGAAGCGAATGCAAATGATTCATAGTTTCCTTAATGAAGCTTTGTTGATATTAAGTGAACAAATAAATAAAAGTGATTGAGTAAGCCATTTGTGTTCAAACATGGATTCTGGCAATATGATTGAAGGTTTTCTCCATGGTAGCAGGTCGGAAATACATTAGCAATTCCTCACGTTTTGCTGAGTAAATCATGAAAGCATTATATCTTTGTTTCCCCCTGTCAGTGCTATTCACTCATTAGTGTTTGGTTCAACCATTGCCATTGGTACTCCTTTAGGAATGGAGTGTGGGAAGAGGAGGAGGCAACATCGCGATGATACAGACGTGCAGTCTCGATGCTCTGAGACCGCAGCCAATTCTTTTGCCGCTGGGTGGTCCTATCGGACCTAAACCGTCCCGCAGAGACAGTGAACAGGAAGAATATGTCTTGCTGATCTCAGGGACATCGCAAAGTCCCTGATCGATGCAAGAGAAGTTCTTCAAGCCGGCGACAAAAAATCCAGTCAAGGCTGATGAAGTCAGGGTGGCTCCAAAATGGAAGGATATGGAAAGAGAAAGTGTTTCCAGCTGGTGAGGAATTTTTACCGTTTTAAAAGAGACTGCCTATAAAAAACTTAAAGTTAATTTAAATTGGAGAACCTTTTTTAAAACTTGAAATACAAAAAGATACAAAAAGAAACAAAGAAAATTGCAACAATAACACTGCTACTCGGAGGCTGGAGATTTGTGTATTGGAAATGAAACACTTTTACTTTTCTTACTGATTATCCTGGCTTGGCACTCCAAGGTCTCACTGCTTGTTACAGAGAATGATAAGAAGAAAAGCATACAGATGTCCCTTTGAAGTATATCTTCAACCAGAGAAAAGTGGAAACAAAACGTTATTGTGAATCTATGCTTAATCTTGTAAAAACCTTCCAAGCTAGAGCAGCAGTGTTGGTTAGCTGGAGATAATGGCACAATTTCAACAGCAGAAAAAAACTTTAAGACTGCAAAAGATATTCTTAGAAATTCAGAAATTATCAAACACATTTGAGAGGACGGAGAAGAAGTTGGAAGACTTAGAGCATCTAACAGTAAAATATGATGAAGAAGTTGGAGATGTTTATCAAGTGGAAAAAGTGGAGGTTAGAATCCGAAAAATCGAAGAGGAAAATGAATATAAAGAAATTAAATTTGCTGATATTTATGGTGATTGGTTTGTTTCTGGAAATGGAAAAAGTGGAATACTGAAAGAGGAATTAAATGGAGGGGAACTCTATCCAGATGGCAAGACACAGAAGAAGAAAAAACAAAAGAATTTATGGATTTAAAGAGAGAAATTTTATTAGCAACATCATTGATAATGCTACTGACAATTAAAGATAAGCTGATTAAGGAAACAGAAGAAGGGCATCGAAATTACATGAGAGATTTTATAAGCAGGGAGTTGCTAAGAGGAGTCCATACAAATTTGATTAAGGAGATGATTAGAGGACTGACACCACAAAGGGCAGAAGACATTAGACTGTTTTTCTACTGGAAAGATACAGGTTGATAGATGGAAGTGTATAATGTAAAGCTAGTTAAACTTAGTGAAATTTAGTGACAATAGATATAGTTAAATAAATAATTGATAATGATAATAATGTATACAATGTGTAGTGTTATGATAAGTAATAATTGGATATGAATATTGAATGGTACCCATGAAAGGAAGATTAGAAATCCTTTTGGATTATATATAAAGGTTAATAAAAAAGAACTTAGTTAGATTCAGGTAAGTCTTGATTATTAGGGGGGAAAATGTTATGATACAGGATATAGTCAAATAAAGGAGGAATGATGATAACAACGTATATATATGTATGGATACAACATAAGGAAACTGGAGGTAAATTGTAAACAGTGATTTTGAAAGGAGGTTTAGAAAATTTTGTTACTAAATATTATGGATGTTTAGCTAGAATAAGACATAAGGATTCAGTGTTATTGGAGGATTTTAGAAATAGTAAATGAAATGCCAGTATGTGGTTATGTATTACATCTTGGTATATTTTATGGTGAAGGATGTTTAAACAATTATAGTCAAATGAAAATGGAGGTATGATGATGGTAACATGTATAAATATCTGAGTTAAAATACTTGAGTTAATATGAATTATGATTGATGACTGTGGAAGAGATGCACGAAAGCCTTTTGTAACCAACTGATACACTTTGTACAGTATGTAAAGAATAAAGATTTTATGTGTTGTGTTTGTTTTGAAAATAAAACAATAAAAAATATTTTTAAAAAAGAAATGGAGTGTGATAATGATAGGTCACACATGCACACCTACATTCCCTCTTCCCCCCACTTTAAACTAAAAAATGAAGCAAAAGTACAAATATAATTTCAGATGTTCCTCACATGTCAATTAACAGAGGATGATGAGGTCTATATTAACAAGCTTATAAAATAAACAATTCTACTTTAGTATTTATAAACCCGAACCCTTGTTCTATGACTTTGAATGTGTTATTCAATCTAGGGATATGCATTATGAAGCTGAATTCAATAGATTGTGCACCAGGAGACATTCTTTACCAGATAATTATATCCAGGAAGAGGGTTTCGCATCGGCTAAGAAGTGCATTGTGATGTGTGATTCAGTAGTTGGTTATGAAGACAATTTTAGTTAATTAGTGGTAGAAAAAAAGGCCCAAAGAGATGATTAAAGGGAACAAAATTCTGTGAAGATTAAGATGACCAATAAGAGAAAGGGACATGGGAATTGTCTGTTTTTCAATGATAAGACAAACAGTGCCATACAAGGCCCAATGGTAGAGTTCCACATTGTATGTTTATCTTTTTTTCTTGAATTTGTGGAAGAACATTTTTTGGCCCTGAGAATTTTTGCATCCTTCTCTGGAGAAATAGTCAAGGACTAGTATACATCAATAAGGACACTCAATAATTATTCTAAAATGAATTCTAAACAGATATGGTTTGTAGGAATGAACATCCCAGAAACATTGATATCATAAATCTGTTGGAGAGAGTCAGGGGAAAAAGTCAAGTGGGGAATTAGTCTGGAATCTTTAGGTAGGTACAAGAGGGCAAGGTTTGATCCTCTTGAATGCTATTGAACCTTATCTGCCAGTCTGGGAAGACTCCTGTGAAATAGGCAAGAGTGATAAAGTAGCTAATTGAACTCTTCACATGTAGATTTGTTTGTTCACGCCTAACAAAATCTGCCTGATTTCTTTCACTCTTTTGAGTTACTGGAAAAAAATCTAAAGTTGCAGCTTGAAACTGATTTCAGCATTACATTGCTTTGCTTTAAATGCTTATGAAATTGTTTTATTTTAATTGTAATCATACCGCGAGTCAACCATGTCTCTATAACTCTGATGGCCTAACGTCTTCTCCTGGTTTATGTTACAGTTGCTGTTAATTGCTTATATTTCAGCACTCCCACATGTATATCTCCTGTTTAAAAATACAACTACCATTGAATCATATTTTTGTTTCAAGAGAAAAAGGAAAGGTAACTAAGCATAGACTGACAGTTTGATGTGGTGGTTTGAGGACTTGGCTAAAAACTGAGGTAATGACCTCTAGCCCTGCATTAGGCATGAAAGGTAGCTAGGTGATTTGGGACCAATCATTTTTTCTCAGCTAAATCCACCTCACAGGATTGTTGTTAATGGGAAAAAAATAGAGGTAGGACCACAAATTTACACCATTGAGTAACATCGGAAAAAAGGTGGGATATAAATCTAATGAAATGGCTCTATTATGTATTAATTTTGTTCCCATGGTCTTGTTATGCATATTTATTGTGCTTTCATGGTTATTCTATGGTGTATTTTGTTGTACACATTTGTGAGATAGACAGCTATATAAATGTGTTAAAATTATTATTTTTTCATTTGAAGAAAAGCATGGAAGGGGAAAGGAAGGTATGTTGTGGGTCTCATCTATTAGTGATTGTAATCTGATGGGACTATGAAAAAGGGCCTCTTGTCTGTGGCACATTATTCCTCACAAGATATGATTTGACCCCCGCCTTGTCACTTTTTCAAAAGGCCCTGAAGATGTGAAGGCCTTGAAGATGTGGTTTTGTCAGTAGACCTGGGAACTATGAATGCAGTTGGAGCTGATCAAGTGGTTAATTCGCTTGTGTTGTTGCTGCCATGGAGGCGGTGAAGGATGGGGGGTAGGCTTTTATGTTGTAGATTTTAATGTTGCAAGCTGCCTCAAGTCACCTGTGTGAGTTGGGCAGACATAAAATAATGTTTAATAAATAAATAAAAATAAATGATGGAAATGGTTAGTGTTGAATATTAGTGAGCTGTGACATATACCTTTCCCCTCTCTGGTCCATTCTCCAAGGCGGGAGAATGAAATGATGTCAGTGGCTGAAATGCTGGACAGCTCCCTGTATAATAGGAGCCGTCGGTGCCACAGCCGCTGTTTTTTTAATGGAAGGAATAAAAGCCTTTACGTTTACAATGCTGTGTGTTCTGCCTCCTTGCTCTGACCAGACTTCAACAGTTAGGAACATATGGATCGCTATAAATCTACTCCTTTTTATTGTCTAGCTTTATATTTCAGTCCATCAGGTTTTCTGTGGGTTTTCTTTTTGAAATATTTGTTAAAAACATTTGATTTTGTTCATGGATTTTCTTCATATAGAACTTTATAAGCAATACCCTTTGGTTTGCATTGTAAATTCTCAGAGAGACATTTTTTAAAAACTGCCAAAAGTTCTTTTTTTAATAATTTTTTTTTCATTTTTAATTTTCAAAAGAAACACAACACAAAGAATCCTCCTTCTTTACATACTGTAGAAAGTGTATCAGTTGGTTACAAAAGACTTTTGTGCATCTCTTCCACGGTCATCAATCATAATTCATATTAACTCAAGTATTTTAACTCAGATATTTAGACATATTACCATCATCATACCTCCATTTTCATTTCACTACAATTATTTAAACGTCCTTCATCATAAAATATATCAAGATTTAAAACATAACCACATACTGGCATTTCATTTGCTATTTCTAAAATCCTCCAATAACACTGAATCCTTATGACCTATTCTAGCTAAACATCCATAATATTTAGTAATGAAAACTTCTAATCCTTCTTTCCAAATCACTGTGTCAACGTTCTAAATACCATGCATGAAATCAATCAAAGACCAAGGCAGAATCATCCTTAAAGTTCCAATTTAATCATACAGGCATGTTAGCACGTCTATGGAATTCCAACTCTAATGTTCTTCCTGGAATTTCACCCAGTTGAAAGTTCATGATCTATCCCCACACCCCATAATCCATCACGAGTCCCTTTGGGGAGAGGGGGCGGTATAAAAATCAAAATAAAGGAAAGGAAAGGACATGTTCCAATCATCATCTTCCACGCTGGCATCTACACCCCTCTGCTTCCGTTCAGGTGTAGAGGTGCGGAGACAAAAGATGACTTTGACCTTCTATAAAAGAATGACAACAATACATTCCACAATTCTACTCCTTTCTATTCCCCCTCCCAACTGCTATACTAATGAAACACATAGGAAATTATAAGAAAGTGTGGCAGGCCAAAGATCCTAAAAGAAACATAACTACAGGCCTGACAGGCGGCCTCTCCTCAGAAGAAAAACGTTTCCTGAAAAGAGAATAACATAAAAGTTAACATAACAAAATTAACCCCCACTCCTCCCCCCAAGGGGACCATTTGACTTATCGGGAAACTTCTCATGAAATTGCTTTACTAACTTCTCCACTTTTAGGTTCCCACTGTTCACCCAAGTAGCTTCAGACCAAGGGTAACCCTTCCAATGCACTAAATACTGTAAGCGACCCCTATTCAGCCTGGAGTCTACAATATTTTCCACCTCAGATTGTGTTTCCCCTTCTATTTCTATAGGAAAAGTCTGAGCTTGTGTGGATGCTCTCATGCTAGACCCAATTACTGGTTTCAACAAGCTACAATGAAAATCTGGGTCAATTTCTCCTAGACTTCTGGGTAGACTGAGTTGAACTGTAACTGGGTTAACTATCTTCACTATTGGGAATGGACCTAGAAATTTTGGACCCAATTCCTTACTAGGCATTCCTAATCTTATGTATTTGGTAGTACAAAAACTTTGTCCCGCAAAAGGAAGAGGTTTTGGAGCGAGCGATATTGATCAGCTTGCTTCTTGTAGGCTTCTGCCACAATTGCTAGAGACTTCTTCGTATTCTCCCATCCTTTCTTTTGCGTGTCCATCCATTCATTCAAAGGCATGGAGGAGGGTGGTTCTCTCGGCAGCTCAGGTGTGGCAACAATTTCCATACCACTGGTAATCTGGAAACCTGCTAATCCTGTGCTGCTGTGGACCGCATTGTTGTACGCCACTTCGGCAAAGGGTAGCAAGTTCGACCAGTTGTCTTGTTGATAGTCCACAAAACACCGGATGTATTGTTCCACCACCGCATTGGCTCTCTCTGCTGCGCAGTTCATGCTGGGATGAACCTCTGAGCTCATTTCTTGTGAGGACCCAATGGATCTCAGGACCTCTCTCCAGAACTTGGCTGTGAACTGGACTCCGCGGTCTGAAATGATTCTCTTGGGTACTCTGTGCAGGCGATAAATGTGTTTCACAAACATTTTCACTAATTTCTTTGCGGATGGCAATCCTGAGCAAGCAATGAAGTGTGCCTGCTTAGAAACCAAATCAATAACTGTCCAGATTACTCTATTCCCACTGTTGTCTGGGAGTTCCACGATGAAGTCCATTGCGACCTCTTCCCATGGTCGGTTAAGGCTCTCTGCTGCAGGTGCTGCAGGTTGAGGGCTCTTGGATTCAATCATCCACGGCTGGCCCTTTTCCTCCTCCGAGGCCTCCCCCTTGGTAGGACTCTTTGTCACCTGTAGTTGGGGATCCTCTTCCAGAGGTTGGTGGCCCAGATGACTCTTTTGTGGTGGCATCTGGGGCCCTCTCTTTACCACAGTGGCGATTGGTACACACGTTTGTTCTTCAGCAACTCCCTCCTCTGAGGCCTCCCCCTTGGTAGGACTTTTTGTCACCTTAAGTTGGGGATCCTCTTCCAGCAGTTGTTTGGGCTTTTCCCCCTCCAAGGCCTCCCCCTTAGTTGGACTCTTTGTTGCCTTAAGTTGGGGATCTTCCTCCGGAGATTGTTTGCCCTTTTCCTCTTCCGAGGCCTCCCCCTTGGTAGGACACTTCGTCACCTTAAGTTGGGGATCCTCTTCCAGAGGTTGTTGGCCCAGATGACTCTTCTGTGGTGGCATCTGGGGCCCTCTCTTTACTGCTGTGGTGGTTGGTGCACACGTTTGTGGCATTGGGGCTGGAGCCAAGCACTCTGACGCTCTGTGGCCAAGTTGACAACAATGGTGGCATTTTATTGGCCCCCCTGAGGAATGGAACCTAGTTACATCTCTAACATTAGGAACTGTTTCATCACATTGGCTTGCTCTCCAACTTGCAGCTTCCCCCTTGGTAAACCCTTCTTCCGTGGTGGAGATTGCTTCTCTGTAGGAAGGTGGGGTAAGAACCTCTTGGGGCATTGCAGGGGAGACTGTAACCGGTGGGGAGGTCAATCCTTCGGTTGGCCACTGCCCAGTTTTCTGCCATGGTGCCATCTGCTGAGGGAGGGCAGGTGCCCACTGGCATTCCTCCCATCCATGACCTGGGGTTAAGACCCATCCCGGGGTTGCCTGCTTCACAGGTTGCAGCTGAACCAATGATGGCTGGCTAGGGGGGGTTATGTGCCAAGGACCCTCCTACTGGCTTGGAGGAGTTATGGGCCAAGTAGGTGCCCTCTGCTGGCTTGGAGCATTTTCCCATGTTGATGGCAAAGGAGTTGCCCAGTAGCACCTTATCCATCCATACTCTGGGAAGAAAACCCATTCTGGTGGTGCTTCATTCACTGGTTGCAGCCCAAGTTGTGGCTGGCAAGTGAAAGATGCTGGCTGGGTTGAAATTCCCATTTTGATAGGGAATCTGTCTCCCACTCAGTTGCAGGGTAATAAGCCATTTCATTTATTGCTGTCTGGAAGGAGTCAAAACCTCCACTCCAGGGTTTTTTTCCAAGCCTTGCTTCCAAGCTGGGGGGAAGGAGGGGGAGCATGCACTCACATTTAGTTGTCCGAGATGGTCCGGGAAGCCCATCAGAGATGACTTCATGGGGATGGCTTGAATCTCCTTTCCTTTCAACTTCTAACCGGGTGTAGAAAAGTCTTTTCCAGCCCACTCCGTCCTCTTGCCAGATGCAATAAATCTTGAAGCGGATTCCTTTGCCTTTGAAGTATACAGAGAAGCGTTTTTCTCAGCTTCTTATCTCCAAAAGCTTTCTCATAATTCTTCGCTGATATTTTATGCTGTCCCGGTCAGCGTTGGGAATTCAGCACCCCGCATCACCAGCCCCCCCCCCCCGGGTGAGGGGGGGGGTGCTAGCTCTTTCATTTTAAAGGCAGAGTTGGAATAATGTCAATGTTCTAAATACCATGCATGAAATCAATCAGAGACCAAGGCAGAATCATCCTTAAAGTTCCAATTTATTCATACAGGCAAGTTAGCACATCTATGGAATTCCAACTCTAATGTTCTTCCTGGAATTCCACCCAGTTGAAAGTTCATGATCTATCCCCACACCCCATAATCCATTACATGTTCCAATCATCATCTTCCACGCTGGCATCTACACCCCTCTGCTTCCGGTCAGGTGTTGAGGTGCGGAGACAAAAGATGACCTTGAGCTTCTATAAAAGAATGACAACAATACATTCCACAATTCTACTCCTTTCTATTCCCCCCTCCCAACTGCTACACTAATGAAACACATAGGAAATTATAAGAAAGTGTGGCAGGCCAAAGATCCTAAAAGAAACAACTACAGGCCTGACACACTGTTTACAATTTACATCCAGTTTCCTTATGTTGAACCCATACATATAAACACGTTGTTATCATTATCCCTTCTTTATTTGACTATATCCTGTATCATAACATTTCCCCCCAATAATCAAAAATTAACTAAATTTAACTTAGTTCTTTTTTATTAGCCTTTATATATAACCAAAAAGATTTCTAATCTTCCCTTCAAGGGTACCATTCAATATTCATATCAAATTATTATTTATCATAACACTACACATTGTATACATTATTATCATTATCAATTATTTGTTTGACTATATCTATTGTCTCTAAATTTCACTAAGTTTAACTACTTTTAAATTGTACACTTCCATCTATCAACCTGTATCTTTCCAGTAGCAAAATAGTCTCATATCTTCTGCCCTTTGTGGTATCAGTCCTCTAATCATCTCCTTAATCAAATTTGTATGGACTCCTCTTAGCAACTCATTACGTATTAAGTCTCTCATGTAATTTCGATGCCCTTCTTCTGTTTCCTTAATCAGCTTATCTTTAATTGTCAGTAGTTTTATCAATGATGTTGCTAATAAAATTTATCTCTTTAAATTCATAAATTCTTTTGCTTTTTCTTCTTCTGTTTTTTCTTCTTCTTCTTCCACTCTTTCCATTTCCAGAAACAAACCAATCACCATAGATATCGGTGGATTTAATTTCTTTATGGTCATTTTCTTGTTCGGTTTTTAGGACTCTAACCTCCACTTTTTCCACTTGATAAACATCTCCAACTTCTTCATCATATTTTACTGTTTGATGCTCTAAGTCTTCCAACTTCTTCTCCATCCTCTCAAATGTGTTTGATAATTTCTGAATTTCTAAGAATATCTTTTGCAGGCTTAAAGTTTCTTTCTGATGTTGAAATTGTGCCATTATCTCCAGCTGACAAACACTGATGCTTTGGCTTGGAAGGTTTTTACAAGATTAAGCATAAATTCACAATAAGGTCTTATTTTCACTTTTGTCTGTTAAAGATATACTTCAAAGGAACATCTGTATGCTTTTCTTCTTATCACTCTCTATAAACAAACAGTGAGACCTTGAAGTGCCAAGTCAGAATAATCAGTGAGGAAAGTAAGAGTGTTTTGTTTCCAATACACAAACCTCCAGTCTCCAAGTACTGGTGTTTTTCTTTCCCTCTGTTGTTACAATTTTCTTTGTTTCCTTTTGTATCCTTTTTATATTCCAAGTTTAAAAAAGTCAAATTCTTGAATGACTTAGTGACGAAAGGGGGAAACACACCTGCAGTAGTGAAGAAGGAGAATTTTAGTCCATAGGTTTCAAAGAATAATGAAAGAAAAAAATAGAAGAAAACTTAATCCATTCATTTTAAAAGGCCTGAATAAATTCCATCCATGAATGTAGCATTTAAAAAGTAAGATAACCCACTGTCCAAAATCATTCCAAACTTAATTCTGCTGTTTATTTCTTCTGTTCTCCAATTTAAATTAACTTTAAGTTTTTTTTATAGGCAGTTTCTCTTAAAACGGTAAAAATTTCTCACCAGCTGGAAACACTTTCTCTTTCCGTATCCTTCCATTATGGAGTCGCCCCGACTTCATCAGCCTAATGGCTGGATTTTTTGTTGCCGGCTTGAAGAACTTCTCTTGGATCGATCAGGGACTTTGCAATGTCCCTGAGATCAGCAAGACATATTTTTCTTGTTCACCATCTCTGCGGGACGGTTTAGGTCCGATAGGACCATCCAGTGGCAAAAGAATTGGCTGCGGTCTCGGAGCATCGAGGCCTCACGTCTGTATTGTTGCGACGTTGGCTCCTCCTCAAAAACTGCCAAATGTTCTTGAGAGTATTCTTGGTTACATAAATTTCCCCATTGCGAGCTTTTTTATTTATTCAACCTCAGATCTTTTTTTTCTCCTCAGCTATCCCACTCAATATGCAACTGTCAGAAGTAGTTCTTTTTCAGGCTCATCTAACACATGAGGGAATCCATTTTGGCAGATCTCACCAATGTTCTCTGACTGAAATACATTTTGGAATTTCCATCCTTAATTATGAGGAAGATGGCTTTGTTATCACAGCTGTTACAGGTTCAGTGACCTTTGCTTATCCAGGGGTAACTGTACTTTTCAACTGATGCAGCCCATTGGTACAAGTGGGACTTAGTGAAGTTAAATTGGTAATGTTTGTTCCACAGTCTTGTCCTGAATGGCTTAAAAATTGTTGAGTGAACCAGCTTAATGAAAATATTGCAACGTAATGTGATTGTCATATTTCAAACATAATAATGAAAATAACCTTCCTCCCTCCCTCCCTCCCTCCCTCCCTCCTTTCCTCCCTATGTTGGAGTATTTATATGGGTTATTTCTAAGCAAATTGTCTCATAATGATTATTGCATAAAGGACACTTCATACTGGCAGAGAACAATCTATCCCAGAACATAGAAAATAATTCTTATTTACTGTGTCATGTCAACTACCTGGGTAACTTCTGCCAAATTTGAGCCATACAGCCTAATGTTCTATTTTTTAATAAAAAATACTGGATATGCTTTGATATTTATGTTGGGAGTTCTGATAAAGGACATGTTAATTTTATGATACATAAAATTAATGGATGCTGTGTGTTTTTGTTGTCTGTAGGGACAGGAACAATTCCCAATTGGTTCCTAATGTTTCATTAGGAAGTACTGGACCATTTCACTTAAGAATTGGATCTGGTGTTAAGAAGGGAAATGGGTGCTGAAGACAAAGGAGAGTATGGTAAAGTAGGACATAATTCACTGTCATCTTCTGCTGCCTTCACTTCATCACCAATCCATTGTTTTTTGTTTACCTGCTCACCTTGCTCATTTCCTTATCCATCCACTTATTCTCTGTTTAACCACAAGCTAATTGTCACTATAGTGCCTCTCTTCTTATCAGTCCTTCAACACATGCACAAAAGTAATGGGGCTTTGATTGCACTGTTGTGAATGCCACCTTGTCTTGTGGGACTCTCCTTGTGAATGTTGGCACTTTGAAGCCTAAATGACTCATTTTGAGAGGACCTTCAGAGCAGGTCATGGGAGTGAAGGTGACCTCAGCAGCCATCTTCCCTCCTACAGTTCCTCACAATATTTCACTCTGAATCTCCCTCTGTAATGGTATACGGGAATGAATTTGGGAGACAAAAGGAAGATTAGACAACAGTCAGATGAGAGACACTGACTCCACAGAAGGAATGGAGAGAATGGCAAACATCTCAGAAGGAGCCTCCCTAGTTGATTGGAGTATAAAAGTGAAGGGCAGAGATGTCCTTTCAGTCTTGCAACATTGATCTTTGTCTTGCAAAGTACTCCAGATAATAAGCACCTAAAAATACTAGCTCTAATGTTTTTGTAAGCAGGGGTGAGATTAATATTTTTTAGCAACTGGTTCTCTGCCGGGTTGCTGGCTGGGTGTGGCCATGGTAGGCGTGGCCTACTTAGTCTCCTGCACCATGGTGGGGAGAGAGCGTTTTTGCCTTCCTCAGGCTCCGGAGGCTTTGTTTGAGCCTCCGGGAGGGCAAAAACAGCTTTCCCTGGGCTCCGGAGGCCCTCCGGAGACTGAAAACAGGGCCATTTCTGGACCTACATAACTTCTAGGAGGCCCGTTTTTCACCCTCCCAAAGCTGCCATATGGGCCCTGCATTTACTTGGCATCCAAAATGGGCTGTGTGGAGACTCCTGGGAGGGGCGGGGTGGCAGGGCCAGCTAGTCCTTCTATCTACCGGTTCGGTGAACCAGATGTAAAATTAGCATCCGCTTTGCCCGAACTGGCTGAATCTTACCCCTGAGGCTATGCTAACAGAAACTTCTCTGTCACAAAGAAACTCTTTTAAAGTTCTAAATTGAGATCTGTGGTGTAGGGTCTCCTGCCTAAGCAGGGGGTTGGACTAGAAGACCTCCAAGATCCCTTCCAATTCTATTATTCTATTCTATTCTATCTGAGATTGATAAAAGGCTGAAGGTTTTAGGTTAATCTAATCAAGATAGAAATTCATGCCTATTCATGTAAAAGATAAAACTTTTAGTCTTTGCAAGAAATGGAAACTTCATTTCATGTTATCTACGCTGATTATTATTGCTCCTTTCTCAAAGCCAGTTTTCAAGATAGTTACTGCTGTTTCTGCTTTTTAACCAGCCAAAATGTTTTCTGGAATTCAGTCTGCCCTGCCTTATCACTATAGTTTTATGCTCTTTCCTCTTCTTTGCTAGAATGGCATTGTGGATAAGTAATTGTCAGAAAAATTTAGTGCTACACTTCTACATACCTGCATTTTTTATCTTCACTGCCTAAAAGAGAAAGCAAATTTAGACATGGATTTGTATGTTACAAGCCACAGTCTTCCTGACAGGAAAGAAGGAAAGGCTAGGTTTATCAGCCGGCTGCACACTTGGCCATGAGAATGTATTTGAGACATCATCCATCACTTTGGAGAGGCTGGGACTTCAGAGGAAAAGCAGCAGAACACTGAAGCATATGTTTTAAGATAACCTTGCATTAGGCACAAGTAACATCCTGCCCCCCAAAGGCAATAAAACTATAATTGTAAGTGTTCTTGTCTTATGGATTGGCTTTCCTTTTGAAAATATTTTATTTTATTTTTAAAATGAAAGGAAATCTACTATTTGTTCAGCAGTAGAGAGAAGAACTTTATCTATCAATTCCAATTTATTTTCCACTGGAATTTCTTCCTGATCCACCTGCTTGCATTGTTATCTGTATCAGTCTTTCCTAAATTGGTGCACTCCAGCTGTGTCAGATTTCAGCTCCTAAGGATCCCCCCAAAAGTTCATCCAATGGCCAACAATCTGGACAGCAGCAGATTGAAGAAAGTTGGTTTTAACATATTAAATAATGTTTAATATAAAATTATTTTACAAAACAAAGCACTCTAGAAATAATTTCTGTCTCATCCTGATATAAAACACAATATTGAAAGCAGTGGCTATTATTTCAGATCTCCTTCAAACGTTTATTAAATTGCCGTTGAATTTTACTTTAAATCTGAATGGCTTGAGGGGCTTTCAACAGAGGCTTATATATGGATAAACTGCAAGTAAGTTTTGGAGAAAAAGCAAAATCTTCACAGTGTTCCACCTATCAAACTGAAAATATAGGAGACAGCGCTACGCTTGATTTAGTGCCTGTAAATCAAAAGATCTTGAAGTGCAAAGTCTGCAGGTCACAAAGATATAAGAACAAGATGTTGAGGTAGGACAAGTGATGCTCATTCAGTCAAGAAGCAAAGAGCCTGCCATACACTATTCTGCTTGGGAAAAAAATAGAATACACTAGGGAAACATAAAGATTGGACTGGATTGAAAAGTTGCTTAGCCAACCTTTGGGGACCCATTCTTGCTTGTACGAACTTATTTCACTATACTATTTGTCTTGGTAATGCAACAGAATTACTTTTACCCTTTGGGGGATTCAAGTGCCCATTGCTCTAACCTCTTTTGAACTGAAACGGTATCTGCATCACTTATCAGATAAATCTATTACTATGAAGCTCACACTATTTTGATATCTGAAGGCCAGTTCCAAAATGACTTGGTTAATATTGCTACTCTGGCTACAAGAACACTCACCCTGAAAAGAGAAAGAGAAAGAAGCTGTCATGCTATCCAACAAAATGTATGTAATAAGACAATAGAAGGCTGGAATGACTGGAAGGCTGACTTTCTTTGATTAATGAACTGGATCAGCATCATCACTATATTTACAGGGTATTTTGCACTGTAGTTTTAAATTTTAATTAAAGGACTATTGTAATGGAAAATTCAGCTTGTGATCTGTTCCCTCCCCCACCAACATAACAAATAAGGGAAATTCAGATTTGTGAAAGGAAAGAGGAAACCAAAGTCATTGGACCAAGTTGAGAAATGTTATGCATTAGAATATTAGAAGAGTTGTTACAGTTAGTACCAAAAGGCATTGATCCATATCTAAAATCACAGTCTTTGGCAACAGATAAATATATTGTCAGGAATGAAAAATTCAGAGGTTGTGTAGCTTAACTAAGTGCACCTATAAACTAGATGGAACAATAGCAATAACACTTAGACTTATATATAGCTTCATGGTGCTTTATAGTACTCTCTAAGCGGTTTACCGAGTCAGCATATTGCTTCCAACAATTTGAGTCCTCATTTTATTGACCTCACCAGGATGGAAGGCTGAATCAACCTTGAGCCAGTGAGGATCGAACTCTTGGCAGTAAGGTCAGTTAGCCTGTAATATTGCATTCTAACCACTGTGTCACCACAGCTCTTTCTCTTTAAATATAAAATATTTTATAGGAGTAGCATGTAGGTCAGCAATGGCGAATTTTTTTTGGCTCGTGTGCCATAAGTGGGGGGAGTGCAGGGGGGTCGTGTGTGGGAGTGCTGCACCCATAATGCAATGCACGACCCCCAGTGTGCATGCGCGCATTACAGGCACAACCCCCATTTTTACATGCTTTTTTCGCCCTCCCCAGCCTCCAGAGGCTTTATAGGAGCCTGGGGAGGGCGAAAACAGCCTCCCCTGCCCCCCCGGACGCCCTCCGGAGGCATCAGGGAAGCCTCCGGACAGTCCCTGAAGCCTTCAGAGCGCTCAAAACGACCCTCCGAGCAAACCGGAAGTCACTTCCAGTTTGCTTGGAGGATCGTTTTGAGAGCTCTGAAGGCTTCAGGGACCATCCGGAGGCTTCCCTGATGCCTTCGGAGTGCTCAAAACGACCCTCCAAGCAAACCGGAAATCACTTCCAGTTTGCTCGGAGGGTCATTTTAAGTGCTCCAAAGGCTTCAGGGACCGTCCAGAGGCTTCCCTGATGCCTCTGGAGGGCATCCGGGGGGGAGGGTGTTTTCACCCTCCCCAGGCTCCTATAAATCCTCTGGAGTCTGGGGAGTGTGAAAAATGGCTTTAAAAAAGGATGAACTCAGTTGGCCAGCGCGCGCATGCGCACTGGCCAGCTAACAGGGCGGCGCCTTGCGTGCCCTGACAAATGGCTCTGTGTGCCACCTGTGGCACGCGTGCCATAGGTTCTCCATCACTGATGTAGGTTCTTTTGTCTTTGATGTTTGTATGGTAGTGTAATGCATACTGCTGAAGCAATACTGTGGGATACAACCACATACAAATTTCCCAAGGTACCATATTTGGAATCACAATATACAAACATAAAGAGCATAAAAGCTCTAAAACAGACGCCACATTCTCCAAATGCCACAAAAAGGGTCAGAATTTATGGGACAGTATTAATATTTCCCTGTGCATATTTGTAAACGCAGCTGATCTTTGTTACCATCTCCTCTAATAGTATATATTTACCCACATTTGTATGCCACCTCTTCTGTAACTTCCCCTCAAAGGAAGTCAGCAGGGGATAGATGGCGAAATCAATATTACCCAGCTTTAGAAAACTCCTCTATGATTTTGTTTAAAGAGGGAGGAGAAGTGGGATTTATCTTCTACCTGATTGTGGTAATTACAAAATATACAATTGCTGTTTCAGGTTTATCCGATTATGCTCATTGTCTTTCTTACAGATCCTCACAGTGACTCCATCAAAATAGTTTGTTCAGAAGACTGCGGTGTAATAAAGAGGAAAAGAATCCAAACAATAATGTGTGAATTATAAGAAAGTTTATGACTCCTTATCCTTTGCTTTAATTGAATTTGCTAGAATTGCCTTTCAACAAATGTATGAACTCCAGATAAAAACTAAGACTTTCCTGGGAATCTCAGCACCCCAGTTTAGCAATATATGAGGTAATGTATAAGTGGCCAATGTACATATATTCTCTATTCTCCCACAATATTTTCAGTTCTAGATACACTATTCATTTAAAAAGAATGCTGTCGTTATTTTATTCTATTCACAATGATCTAAATTGGTTCCTTACAATGCCTTGCATACTTAACTAGCTAGTCTAAATTCAAGTATACATTTTTTAAAATTTTCTTTCATAATATTTAAAGCATACTTTAATCCTAACAGATTCTGGATAGAATATGAATTAGGCCAAACTAATACACTAAAAACTAATAGAAATAATAGAACTCATGAGTAAACATGCACATTTGCTTAACCGAAAGATCATGTACTCTGTGAACAATGTCACAGCATTATAATTATGGATATACAGGAAGCATGTGTGTCATTGTATAACATTTAAGAATTGCTGGGTTTAAAGTGAGATTTAGGTCACATTTAGGCCAAGATAAGCTAAGGCTTAGGCCAATTATAAGGCAACCCCCTTTTTCAATTTAGATCAAGATATGCCAAGGCTTAGACCAGGGGTGTCAAACTCAAGGCTGGGGGGGGGGGCGATCCGGCCAGTGGGGTACTTAGATGTGGCCCATGCAGCTGCCCTCAAAAGAACAAAGGACCAGCAGGCAGTGCTTCTGCCAGCAAAAGCAGGCTCCTGAATTCCATTTTCAGCTGCCATGGCCTCCTGCCAGTGAAAATGGAGTTTGGGAGGGCTCTTTTTGCTGGCAGAGTGCTCGGGCCACAACAGGAGCCCCCCGACACAAGTGACATTGAGCTTGCCATGCCCACCCTGGCCACGCCCACCCCAGCCTGAGGTCAAACGCAACCCTCAATGAAATCGAGTTTGACAGCCCTGACTTAGATCAGCTATAAGCCAAGACCTTTAATGAGTATAGATATCTTTAGATATGCTTACTACAATATTTATTTATCCGTATTTTGTCATCTTGTCCCAGATTTATTCTTTGTTTTAAATAAAGTGTCAGTATAATACAATTGTTTAACTGTTGGAATTGGACTGGGGATGCTCAACCACTGAATCCAGTGATTATTATGAGCTGCCTGGTCCGTTTGTATCTCCCTCACAGTCATTGAAATGGGGATAAACTTAGGGAAGATGCTATTGCTTTGCGCATCTAGAGCAAAGGCTAAAAACGTAATCACAGAAATAATAAATCATCCTGGTTTTTAGTCAATTAATCATCCAAGATGGCCAAAAGCAATAATCCTCAAAAATACAACATGCATATTTTAAAAATGTTAACAACATTCAGAGCTAGAAAGATGACAAAATATGCAGTCTACTTTGGATGGTCTTGCAAAGGTAGAGGCAGTGAAGACAAAACACAATTATTCACATTCCAAAGTTTGGAACTGATGCAGTAGAACCATCTCCCCTGTATGCCTGACAAATGGGCTTCTGAATACAGTCACTTTCAGAATGACCTTTCCTGCAGACCTTTAGCATCTGGACCTAAGCCATTGAAGCAGTGGTGCAATTTAGCCGGTTCTTTCTGATTCGGGCGAACCGGTAGTGATGGTGGTGGGAGGCTTTGCCCACCCACCTGGATGTCATCATGTTCCATTTTTGACGCTCTGAGGATGTGTGGAAGGTCCCATGCATACTCACATTTGCAAACCGGTAGCAAAGGTAAGTTGATTTCACTTTTAAGGCTTTAAAGGCTAGTATCAGGTCCTTAATTTCTTGAAAGCAATTAGTAACCAGTACTGATTTTTTAAAAGAAATCATGGATATCATGTGATTTTATTAGACTACTTACATGTTTGCTATTTTCTTCAGATTAGGTAAGATCTCTAGGGAGGAATTTCCATATCATGCAGGGCTCCAAATCAGTTTGCTTTGCTTTGGCATCCCAATTGATGCCTTTACAGGGAAACAGAGCATCAGAAAAACTATTCTCTCCCATTTATAATCTCTTTTGTATTAAATCTATGAGAAAAACCTGTGGGATTTAGAGAATCACTATTTTTGCCCTATGTGAATTTTCCAAGGAATGTAAACAACCACAATAGTGGTTTTATTTAATACATGTATATAGCAATATATTTAGAGGCACATGTGAAGACTCACAGTTACACACACAGGTTATGCTATTACTTTCAATGTTTTTACCACCCAAGCCCAATTTTTTTTAGCATGAAATGTCACCCCAGGCCCATCTTTGCTTTTTCTGTAGAGCCTTGTGAGTGATTTGATCACTCTAGGAGTGGGAAATGCTTCTCTGTCCACTCTGCACAGGTCTCTAGTTCGAACAATTCTTCAACCACTACTCTTTTGATCTATGAGAACAATATATATTGATTAGAGACTGGACACGAAACTCTGTAAGGCTGAAGGACGCTTCTTTTATTGAGAGCAGATTCCCTGCTTGCTTCATTTTCTTGTTATGAGCCACACAAGCAAAGATTAATGATAGCCGTTCCACTTGTTTAAGCAGCTGATGTCTCAGCCCTGGATCCCACCTGAGGCTCCCTGCTGGACAATAACAATAGACCATTACAAAACTAAGGAAAAGAACCCTCAGAAATCGCAAAGCTCAGATTTTAAGGCAGCTAAACAAAAGGTAGAATTTCTAAGACTTTCAAAAAGCCTTTGAAGAGATTGTAAAGCCTCTGTACCTTTGCATATCAGAAAACAATTGTAAGTAACGTATGTTGGAAAACTAAAGTATTCCCATTTTAAATAAGCATATAAATACTTTCCATATAAAATGGCAACTATAATTTACTACTGTTATTTTTAGAGCATTTATTAAATTAACATTTAATATGAAGGAATCAGGGGTGGTAGTCACTTACATTCCCTACCAGTTCACAAATGTGAGCCCCCGTCTGTGCATGCGTTCAGGCTTCCCCACATACACTTTGGCTAAAAAAGGGGCCTAAATTGGATGCCATAGAGCTGGGGCGGGTGTGGGGGAGCGGGGCTACCCACAATTTCTGCTTCTGATTTGGATGAACCGGTACGAACCAGTAGAATACCACCTCTGGAAGGAATATATTTATAGATATTACTATCTAAATATTAATATTTATTAGTACAATTTGTTTTCAGAAAGGGGTATTGAATTTTAGCTCTATGGGTTACAGCCGGAATAAAGTGACTACCAATTGAACTGAGTGGAGAATATTCTGAGAGAAAACATGGAAAGGCTGCTTGCAAATAATTTGGAAGTTATGCAGAGGCCTGTAAGTAAGATTTCATACTAAGGTAAAAATATAAGAGCAACCCTGAAATCTATTGATCGGATACAGATCAGGGTTGAGCTGTATTCAGTTTTCATTCCACCATGGAATAGCCTTGGCACTGAAGTACCATATATAAGTATGAATCCGGAGCCAGCTAAGGTTGAGAACTCAAGAGACTTAAGCTTGAAATGGCAGGCAGCTTAAAATGATATCTAAATCCTCAGAAGCCATGGTCCAGAGAATAAATTGTCTGTTCATGCTCTCTGGCTTATTAGGCAATAAATTTGCAAGCACAACATATGAAGTTCTGAACTGCAAATAATTGTGAACTGGAATGTGTTTTTGGAATCAAATTTCTCAATTAATAGAATTTGCTTCTAGCACAAAAATGCTAGGAAAATAAAATGGTGTTGGTAAAGCCACATATCACTGACTGCCAAAGCAATCGTTATAGCTCATTCTAGACTATTTTACCATTGCCTACAAATTTTGGGTCTTTTCTTATAACAAATGTACAGTGGTGTTGGGAGAAATATCCATCTGATTCAGTTCCAAGCTGGGAGAAAGATCCTGGAAACATGGAGGCTGATTGGAAAGATGATTTAATGGTGAATAGAACTACCAAGCATGTGTAATTCTGTGTAGCTGACCACATGGAGTTGAGAGTGGGTTTTTAAAAATACCTTCTCTTGGGCTTTGAACTTGAACTTCCTATTCGTGTGCAAGAACATGTATTCTATTGGCTATAGTCAGATTCCTGTGGAGTCATGTTTGTCTGAGTTCCCAGGCTTGGTTGAAGTTTGCTGGGTGATGCAATGTTTTTAGGAGATTGTGCCATGTGGTGAGCTCTGCTGCTAGATGGGTTAATCCTATTATGTCCTTGGGGGTCATATCCCATCACCCTGGAACTGGAGGTATTTTGTCTTGTAGATAGGCTGGCCCAGTCTTTCTTAATGGGCACCAAATATCTCCTGGGGACAGGGAGCTGCTTTCTGTCTTTAAAACATCTTTCTTCTTTTATAATCCAGGGAAATATAATATTCTGGCTTTTATAATATTTCTCAAAATATTTCATTCTTCTAGGAGAGGGGTGGGAATGTTCTTGAATGTTAAATGTAGTAGATTAGAGAATAGCCAACGAGGCAAAAAGTCAATACTTTTTGTTTAATCAATACTGATTGTTTTTGTTTTCTTTTAACTTCAGTAGTGGAAATAACAGCATTTTGGACAAAATGTTAAAATGATGAAAGAACAAGCAAAACAACAAAGACAAATTAATGCCATGGACTTTAAGAGAGCTGATTTCAACAGACTTAGAGCATGGGAAGGATCCCATGGATGAAAATTTTAACAGGAAAACAACCCAAGAAGCTTGGAAAACTGAAAAATGAGATTGTAAATGCCCAGTCAAAAATTGAACTGTTCCATGGCATTTTGCTTTTCTTTGGTATCCAAAATGTCACAACTGTAATACCTGCAGAAATGTAAAATTATATTTATGCATCTATGCAGGGCATACATTTAAGTTACTTCTAATGTCCAGGACAAATGCCTCTTTCCCACAAAATGTGTGTACTTATGTACTCTAGTAAACGTATGTACTCTAGTAAACTGAAAATGTCTCTGGTGATTGATAGCACCTAAAAGGTGGTTTGGCTTACATGTGATTTATCTCATAGGAGAATCTGGCCATTTTGCATGCACCAACATGTTAGAACCACCATCACCCTTTCTCAACCATCAACTAAATGCTGTATTTTTTCCAGATGTTTTCATCCTACCTTTATTATTTTTTATAAATAACTCAAGGTAGCAAACTCACCTAATACTTCCTCCTTCTATTTTCCCTGCAACAACCACTCTATGAAGTCAATTGGGATGAGAGACTCGCTCAAAAGTACCCAACTGGCTTTTGTGCTAAATGTTCCAATTGTGGCTTGTTGGGAAAGTTCTCAAAGTCTCAGAGAGCTGAACATCCAGAAATTAAATAGAGGAATGGGCAGCTGAATTGTAATTATTAGCTCTTAGGTCAGTATGTCATCTACACCTTTTCCCAAGCAGATAATGGAGTCTACCCAGCTGCATAAATCCAACCTTTTAAAACTCAGATGAGTGGATAGAGTTAAGGAAGATGGAAACAAGAATAGTAGAGTCTTCCATTTCTGCTCATATGTTCTTGCAATTCCACAATATTTCCATCACTGCTAGAATAATGCTAGCATAATCTCTGGGTGCCAGTCAATTAAATCATTCCAGTTTAAACCCAAGCTAACAGCTGAAACTCAGTTGTGTATTCCTATACCAAATAATTATCCAATTGTAGGTGATGTATTTTACATTTGGCAATCACTTGTCTGGCTACTCAAAGCTAACTCACAAACATGCTACATTATTAGCTTAATTGCAAACTTTGAGCTGTTTTGAATTAATTCCCCCCATCTTTGGTCTAATTACAAATACCACACTGCCTTAGTCAGTGGAGAGGTAATGTGGTCTGAAGATGTATAATTCGCATCAAATGAAGAAGGGACTACATTTGCTTGGATTTTCACGATATTTGTGAGCCAAAGAGATTGGATTTTGATGTTGGGGGCCTGTAACTGTTGCAGCAATGGTTGTAAGGAGTTGAGATGGGATTGATATTGGGATCATATCAATATGAACAGTAAGGGCTGTGGAAGATTTTGTCCTATCTGGTAGGCCAGCTGGTTATCACTACCTCCTTTCTTGCTCAACTTGTGACATCATCCACTAGTTATCTAATTTATCTAAATTTATTACTTCAGCAGTTAAAACTAGGTACCAGTTAAGCAACTTAATCTGATAGCTCAAAAACCTTGGTTATGTTATGTAATGTTATGTAATGATGTTATGTTATGTTACATTATGTTACGTTATGTTACGTTATGTTACTTTATGTTACGTTATGTTACGTTATGTTACGTTATGTTACGTTATGTTACGTTATGTTACGTTATGTTACGTTATGTTACGTTATGTTACGTTATGTTACGTTATGTTACGTTATGTTACGTTATGTTACGTTATGTTACGTTATGTTACATTATGTTACGTTATCTCTTTTCTTTTCTTTTCTTTTCTTTTCTTCTCTTATATTCCTAGATTATGATTATAATAAACTAAATTTGTTTTAAACAACTTCAAAATACCCCGAGTAGAACTTTCTTATTTTAGTGTACACCTCTATATTATCCATTTTAATTGCTAAATGTTTTAATAACATAATAGACTGTTGTGCAGCAACATAGCATTGTATGTAAATGGTCAAACATTTGTTACAATTTTTTTCTGTGTACTTTATATGTGGTCTGGTATTCTAGTTCTTACTTACTATTTTTACTTTACTTTTCCCATCTCCTCTCTTTTCTGTAAATTGTTCAGCTCAGGATGAAATTCCTTTATCCTACTCCCCTCTCCCCTTGTAATATTGTTACCAGATTGTACCCACATCTGGACATTGACCATAAGAAAGGATTTAATTTGATTTAGGATGTCTAAATAATCAAATTGAATCCAGTGAGTTCAGAAGCTAGGAAACCTAACTTGATTTGAAAGTAAAAAGTAACAGAACCAAGGGCAGAAAAGAGTTTTGAAATCGTCTTCAATATGGATAAGTAGTCAAGACAGGTTTGAGACCTGAACTGGGATTTAATGTTTCCAATGACAACTGAATATAGTTGGTCCTTCCAGAGAACTATGCTTGTCTTCTTGCTTTCAAAAATGTCATCTATTAAATAACCATGTGATAATACAATACAATACAATACAATAGTAGAGTTGGAAGGGACCTTGGAGGTCTTCTAGTCCAACCCCCTGCCTAGGCAGGAAACCCTATACCGTTTCAGACAAATAGCTATCCAACATCTTCTTAAAGACTTCCAGTGTTGGGGCATTCACAACTTCTGGAGGCAAGCTGTTCCACTGATTAATTGTTCTCACTGTCAGGAAATTTCTCCTCAGTTCTAAGTTGCTTCTCTCCTTGATTAGTTTCCACCCATTGCTTCTTGTTCTACCCTCAGGTGCTTTGGAGAATAGTTTGACTCCCTCTTCTTTGTGGCAACCTCTGAGATATTGGAATAATGCTATCATGTCTCCCCTAGTCCTTCTTTCTCTTAAGCTAAACATACCCAGTTCCTGCAACCGTTCTTCATATGTTTTAGTCTCCAGTCCCCTAATCATCTTTGTTGCTCTTCTCTGCACTCTTTCTAGAGTCTCCACATCTTTTTTACATCGTGGCGACCAGAACTGAATGCAGTATTCCAAGTGTGGCCTTACCAAGGCATTATAAAGTGGTATTAACACTTCACGTGATCTTGATTCTATCCCTCTGTTGATGCAGCCTAGAACTGTGTTGGCTTTTTTGGCAGCTGCTGCACACTGCTGGCTCATATTTAAATGGTTGTCCACTAGGACTCCAAGATCCCTTTCACAGTTACTACTACTGAGTAAGGTATCACCTATACTGTACCTGTGCATTCCGTTTTTGTTGCCTAAATGTAGAACCTTACTCTTTTCACCATTGAATTTCATTTTATTAGATAGTGCCCAATGTTCAAGTTTGTCAAGATCCTTCTGTATCTTAAGCCTATCTTCTGGAGTGTTGGCTATTCCTGCCAGCTTGGTATCATCTGCAAATTTGATGAGTTCCCCATTTATTCCCTCATCCAAATCATTGATGAAGATGTTGAAGAGTACTGGGCCTAAAACAGAGCCTTGGGGTACTCCACTGCATACTTCCCTCCATGTAGATGCAGTTCCATTGAGAACTACACGTTGAGTGCGGTTGGTCAGCCAGTTACCAATCCATCTGGTGGTGATGCTGTCTAACCCACATTCTTCTACTTTATCTAGTAGTAGGTTATGGTCTACCTTATCAAAAGCCTTACTGAAGTCCAAGTAAACTATATCAACGGCATTCCTCTGGTCCACTAATTTTGTCACATTATCAAAGAATGCAATAAGATTAGTCTGGCATGATCTGTTTTTGACAAATCCATGTTGGCTTTTGGCTATTACTTTGTTTGCTTCTAGGTGTTCGCAAATTCGTTGCTTGATTATTTTTTCCAGAATCTTTCCTGGTATTGAGGTTAGGCTGATAGGTCTGTAGTTTCCTGGATCTAATTTTTTCCCTTTTTTGAAGATGGGAACCACATCAGCTCTTTTCCAGTCCTCTGGTAGTTCCCCGGTGTTCCAGGATCTCTGAAAGATATAATTCAGTGGTTCTGAGATCTCGTCTGCTAGTTCCTTCAGAACTCTGGGGTGTAATCCATCCGGTCCTGGTGATTTGAACTCATCTAGGGTAGACAGGTGCTCACTTACCATTTTCTTCCCTATTTCAATTTGTGTTCCTAATTTTGTGGTGCTGCTTTTGATAGGTTGGACTGTTTTATCCCTTTGTGTAAAGACAGATGCAAAACATGAGTTAAATAGTTCTGCTTTCTCCCTGTTGCTTGTCACCTTCTTGCCACTTTCTCCTAGCAATGGACCAATTGTTTCCTTAACTTTTTTCTTGTTTTTAACATGTTGGAAGAAGCTTTTTTTGTTAATTTTTACTTTTGTGGCAAGCCTTTCTTCATTGTGAGCCTTAGCTTTCCTCACTTCATCTTTACAGGCTCGGGCTATTTGCTGATATTCTGCCTTAGTTATGTCCCCCTCCTTCCACTTTTTATACTTACTTTTTTTGTCTTTCAGTTTGTCAGATAGTTGTTTATGCAGCCATGCTGGTTTCTTTTGGGAGCTGTTGTTTTTCTTCTTCATTGGTATTGTGTTAGACTGGGCTTTTCTAATCTCATTTTTCAAAATTTCCCAAGCTTCTTGAGTTGTTTTCCCCTCGAGGATTCTCATCCATGGAATTTTTCCCAAGCTCTCTCTAAGTTTATTGAAATTAGCTTTCTTAAAGTCCAAGACTCTAGTTTGACTTTGTTCTACTACTTGTGTTTGGATAATGTTGAATTCCAATATTGCATGGTCACTTGCCCCCAGGGTTCCTATGACTTCAACACCTTCTATCATTTCCTCTCTGTTAGTGAGAATTAAGTCCAGTATGGCTGATCCCCTTGTTTCCTTCTCTACTTTTTGGAAAACAAAGTTGTCTGCTAGGTTTGTTAGGAACCTGTTGGATCTTCCACTTGGTGCAGAGTTTGTTTCCCAGTTGATGTCAGGGTAGTTAAAATCTCCCATTACTATTGTGGTGTGCTTCCTACATACCTTAGTTAGCTGACTAGCAAAAAGTTCATCTTCTTCCTCTGCTTGGTTGGGTGGCCTGTAGTATAGACCTATGGCAATGTCATTTCCCCCACAACCTTTAATATTGACCCAAATGCATTCAAGATAGTTCTCATTATTGTTGTGCTCTATTTCTGTAGAGACATAGTTATTTCTTATATATAGTGCAACTCCACCTCCTCTTTTATTTGGTCTATTTCTTTTAAATAGTTTAAATCCTTCTAGCTGTATGTTCCATTTGTCAGTTTCATCCCACCAAGTTTCTGTAATGGCAATAATATCATATCTGCCCTCTTTTACTTGAATTTCTAATTCTCCCTGTTTATTCCTCATGCTCTGTGCATTGGTATATAGACATTTGAGTCCATTTTGATTGACCTTGTGTTTACTGTCTACATAACCTGTATTATGCCTGACTGCCCCTATTTTCTTGCCACTTGTGTGATTCATGCACATGGTATGACAATCACTATTACATGCTTGGTTTTGCTTGACAGCAGGAGTGATAATCTTACCCACACACACATCTATGTTACATGCATTTATAACCCTATGAATTTTAGTTTGCTGGGGACAGAGATGTTCTGTATCTATTAATTCTCTGTCCCCGCTCTTCAGTTTAAATGTTTATCAAGAAAATCTGTGAATTTAATGCCAAGTAACTCAGTTCCTTTCTTGGATGGGTGCAACCCATCTCTTTTGTACAGTTTTTCATTGGACCAGCTACAGGCTTCATGACTAATAAAACCAAAGCCTTCCCTTTTACACCACTCCTTTAGCCAAACATTAAACTCTGCTACACGCTGGCCCTTCCCTTTTTGTTCCTTATATACAGGTAAAACCTCTGAAAAGATAAGCCTACAACCTATACTATTAAGTTCATACCCCAAGTTCTGGAAATCATTCTGCACAGAAAGTACATCTTTCTGGGATAGATCATTAGTGCCAAGATGTATAATAGCATCAACGTCACAGTCCTTACTTGCATTCTTGACTATCTTAAGAATACGCCTCTTGTCTCTGCTGGCAGTAGCACCTGGCAGACACCTGACCTCTTTTAAAACCTCCGTATCCTCTCCTAAATTAACATCTCTTACGATTGAATCACCAACCAGAAGGTGACTTCTCTTTTTACATACCTTGATCTTCTTCTGCGACTGATGTGTGATACCTGGTTCCCCTTTTCGCCTTTCCGAAGAAAGTTCTTCGTTTTGGACCACGATCCCCTGCTTATTTGAGTCATCATTATCACAACTGCCTTGACCTATCTCTTTAGTGTCCCCATTAAGGTCAGCAAGGGCACTATATCTGTTTTGCTGGGTCACAGCAAAAGCTTTGGGTTTATGGTTCACAGCTCTCAACCTGCCAGATCCCACAGTTGTCCAGACAGCTCTTCTCCTGCAAGATCTTTGTGGTAGAGGGGGCTGATAGTGTGGCTTCACCATAGAGTGGAATGGCTGACGTAGACACCTAGTTTCTGCTTGGAGAGCACAGATTACAGATTCTAGATAGGTAATCTGCCTATGTAGACTCGTAATTTGTTTACAAAGGGGACAGTATCCAAATTTGAAAAGAGTACTGCGAAAGACAGGTGCAAAACAGCTATTACATTGAACTAAGCCAGTCATTTTGAAATAAATAAAATCACAATCTCAAACACACTAATCCAGAATGTATTATTGCTATTTTGGTTTATAGATATATGATTCGAGCGCCGTTAGGCGCGCGGGCCCCCACCTCAGTGTCTTTGTCTTGTGACTCACCCCCTCCTTCTCTCCAGCAGCTCCAATCCTAGCTTCAGGAAGATTCAAATGATATGGAGTTTAAGGGCCCCCACCTCAGTGTCTTTGTCTTGTGACTCACCCCCTCCTTCTCTCCAGCAGCTCCAATCCTAGCTTTAATTAATGGCAAATTCAGATTTCACACTGAAACATAAACCTTTCGACTTGCATTTTCTTTCTTTTTTTGAATACTATTAATTAAACAATTTTACATAATACAAACTATAGTCAGAAATAAAGAATAGAAAGAAAAGATAAATATAGAAAACAGAGGAAGGATAGAAAACTGGATACTTAATGAAGTGACTCCTGATCCTCCTTGCAACAAGTATGAGCAAATAAATATTTCCCCATCCCTATAATGTTACATAATAAACTTGCATTTTATTATAGCATTAATTTAGGAGTTTTGAAGGAAAACATGCCAGAGCAAATGAGTCTCATGAATTCTTCTTTACTTGCCTGTTTCCTTCTGCGCATTTTTAATGTTCTTTTTCAACAATCTCCGAATACAGGTGTGCTTGGCTTGTCATGAAGGGCGATTTGCTGGAAATGATCAACATAATTGGGAAGGGTTGGGAACATATTGCTATGGCTCTGAAGTTTAAGAAGGGTTTAGAATGATGTTTAGAACCTCAGATTTTACGTCAACTCATTTTAGCTGCTAAATTAAAGTGTTGGTCACAAGCTACTCAATATTACCCACGTACAAGTCATTGTCTACATATTGTCTGAAGTCATAATCATTATTTTTATTCAGTGCAGATACTGGAAGTAACAGCAGCTACCAATACAATCCAAGATTTGAATAGTGAAGATGGAGATTTACAATGCAAGTTCAGAAAGGGAGGGAACATGTTCATCCTGAAAGTCAATTACATAATCTAGAACAACTTTAACAAGGCATGGATAATACAGAATTTATTTTAATACTTCCCAATCTCAGGCAGAGGTTTTTTTAATGCTAGAAGTACCAATCTTTTCTTAAGCCAGGCTGGGATACTCATCTGCTTGAAAATAAATTAGAAAAATTCTCCTATTTTTTTCTCCTCTCAGGTCTTTGGCTCTTGAACTAGAGACATTTCTGCTTTTGAGGACTTGAGGGACAGATCTCCTGGTCAAAATTAAAACAGCAGTCTCATTAATTGCTGGTGTGAGGACCAGTGGTGGGTTTCAATTTTTTTTACTACTGGTTCTGTGTGCATGGCTTGGCAGGCATGGCATGGCTTTGTGGGCACGGCAGGGGAAGGATACTGTCAAATCTCCATTCCCTCCCCACTTGAGGAGAAGGTTACTGCAAAATCTCCATTTCCTCCCAATCAGCTGGGATTCGGGAGGCAGAGAATAGATGGGGCGGGGCCAGTCAGCGTTGGTATTTACTGGTTCTCCAAACTATTTAAAATTTCCGCTACCAGTTCTCCAAAACTGGTCAGAACCTGCTGAACACCACCTCTGGTCGGTACCACTCCCAACTTCCATGCTCAGACTTAATTCTTTAATTTCAGAGAGGTCACAGTTTCACCCTTCTCAGTTAAGGAACATCTGAGGTGGACTTAAAATATTTCAAGGTGTTTTCTGGTAAACAGTCCTAGTTCTACAGCGCCAAAGACCTTGTGTACCTACTCCTTAATGTATATTTTTGAGGGAAAGGAAATGTGAAGCCTTTGTGGAATACAAGTAGAATATTATCTGTATTTACAATTCAGTGAAGTAAGGAAGACAATTAGGTTATAAAAACTGCATCTGAAACAGTGCCTCACTCTTCAGTTCTCATTGTGATATGTGATAATAAGGCCAATCCATTTTACTGCTGTAGTTTATCTGAAATGTATCTTGAGACTAGCAAGCATTATTAGCGGTCCTCGGTATTTTTGCAAACCAAAAAAGCAGAAAAAGAATTTTGGTATATGTCAAAAGCATCAGGCAATTATTTGGCTTCCTTTTTATAGAATATAATTATATTTATATGCACTCTACTGATCCCCAGTCAGAAAGCAATTTTGAGGAAAGCCATTCTAATACTGAAGCTGAGATTCTCAAAAATAAAGTTTTCTGGTCCCTTCCTGGACTTTTTCAACCAAATCTAAACAGCTTTTAAAAATAGGTTTTTGAGAAAGCTGAAAATAGGGTTTGGGTCTGTTCCAGCCCTGCTCACTTTGTAACATTGCAAATGTGTCAGAGTATATTTATTGGCTTTAGCAAATGCTTCTGAGAGGGTCCTATAGAAAGGAGGTAGAGAACTATTACTTGAAAATTGATCAGTGCCAGCTGCTCGTCTTTTCAGAAGTCCGTTCAGGTAGACTAAATGATGTTTAAAAAAGTATTTTCAAACTCTGCTGTTTTCTGTAATAAAGACAGATAAATAGAAGGAATTGTTCTGTTTTGCACTTTTTATATCCCTAAGCTGTATTAATCATATAGGAACTGGTCACTTTACCAATCAGGGTGCTTTTAAAAATATAAATAAAATATAACTGGAGTCCTTAGTACTCTCCAAACTTGGTTGTTTGCTTACAGATGTTTTATTATCCAACTAGGTAATATCATTGGTGTCGGTAATAACAGTCTAGCAGTGGTGGGTTCCGGATCCCATTGCAACCGGTATGGTGCAACGGGGCCCGGTGTCCACCACATGAATGCGCGCATGTTTACTTACCATCTGCAACGCTCTGCAACGCCTCTGCAACATTCCAGCTGCTTGGTGGAGCATTGTGCAGGCACCGTACGCTCCATGCGCATAAGCCCCGAAGAGCTCAAATACTGGTAAGGAGTGCGGGCGGGTGGGCTCTCCAGAGCACCGTACTGAAATGGTACCCAGTGTTCTTGGCAGGCACCGGTACACCCGTACTGTGGCGTGCCGGTCGTAACCGACCACTGCAGTCTAGGTAACAGTCATCAGAATAAAATGTAAATTGGAAATCTCTTTGTGAGAAAATGAATTGATGTGTGTCAGATTGCTGGTTTTTCATGTATTGTTTTTCTGGACTTCATATGACAACATAAAAAGAAAAGGCTCCATCACCTCAAGTTAAGCTTGATTCCTTCCAGTCTGGGTAGTTTTTTTGGTGGCAGTAAGTAAATACTTGGTTATTATCTTCTTTTATTTTTTACTGGGCTTCTCAAAGTAATGTGTGATATATAAGGCTACAAAAGTACCACCCTATAAAATCACACAGCAAATTGCTTTGGCTAAAAAGTATCATAGCATATATTCATTTTAATCTTTTCCATTCCAAGTGTTTTTAGAAGTAAAGGTAAAAAAGTCATTGAATTCATAAACTACTGCACATGAAAGATTGCCATTTGATAATAGGAAGTTAGTCAGTTGCCCCTTTAAAATTTCATTGTGGATTGCAAAAAAAAAAAAAAAAAAAAAAAAGGAGCGCGACTCTGAAGAGGCTGATCACACTTTATTGAAGCAACATTTGATGAACTCCAGCTTACAAAAGAAGAGGAATAAAAGGATGGAAAGGAAATAACTTTTGTAGGATTTTTAAAATGTGGAATGAGAAATTCTAGTGCTGTGGGATGGTATGAGAATTTTAGGACTAAACTGTCAAAGGAAAACTGGATAGGTTTTACCAAGGAAAGCCACTTGTAAAAAAAAGTGAAAACACACTTTTCAGAAATGGTAGCAACATGTAGCTGCATATTGTATTCTTGTAAAAGTTCAGTTAAACACTGATAGGATTATAGACATATCTATAATTTACTTAGAACATTTGCAATGCTGCTGAGTTACATTGCTGATCTTACCCTTGCAGGATAGTTCTTGACATATGACGGGTCACTTAACAACTGTTTAACATTATGACAGACTTTAGAAAAGCTACTTATGATGCATTCTTGAAGTTATTATGACTGCTGCACCTTCCTGTGGTTACCTCACTGCAATTCAAGTACTTGGCAATCAGCTTACACTGATGACTGCATGCAGCATCCTGTGGTCACATGACTTCAATTTGTGATGTTTTGACCTTGATTTGTCGCATCCATGGGATATATTGGATTTGCGTAACAGCCATTTGATTCATTTAATGATCATGGTGACTCTATGAACATTTCAAAAATGGTTGCAAAATTGAGTCTGGTCATGTGGTGCCTCGACTTATGATCTTAGCAATGTATGACTGAAATTTCAAGCTCCATTGTGGTCATAAATTGAAGACCATTTGTATTAAACAATTACATGAGGCTGGATCTCCACCACCTTGAGTCACTTTCATTCTGCTATTGTTAGGGTAATTTTTTTGTTTAGTAGGAAAAGATTGAGGGCTTCTCCTTGGAAGGAAGTGGGGTTTTTTTTAGGTCTTAGCGGATTATGCAAATTAAAAAAACGGACCTAATTCTGTTATGTCATGTCTACAGTGGTAGAGACAGATGTCCTATTTTAAGGACATCTTCTCATTTCATCTCTATGCTCTTAAACTGCATTTATTAAGAGACTTGGCCCTGTTGGCCCCATACATCTACTCTGGGCCTTATTGCAATGACTGGGATTTAAGATGTTCTTGAAGGATGATTATATTTGTGTTCTGCATTCTGCTGAGTGTCATTAGGGTTATAAATAAAAATTATGAACAAAGCCTCAGCATGAAATTGAAATAGGCAGATCTAGTATGTACAGCCCCATGATTTCTCCAATAACACTTGTTTCAGATATCTAGATAGGGTTAAGTAGCGTTAAAGTGTAATACTAGAAAGGTTTTGTGATCTTAATGCTCAAAACAAGATGATTAATATGTCCAAACCAGGAAACTTTCCCTGCACTGCTTTGCAGTAACTGATATGGACTTCACTTATGTTTGGATTTTTATCATTTGACAATGCAGACTTATTGTCTTGCATGTAACCCTCCGAGTACCAATTGAAAATTTCCACAAATCCTCAAACTTAGCTGAATTCAAGCATTGTTAATCTGATAAAAAATACAAATGACTTGGTTTATAAAAAAAATCCATAAAGATTCACAGTTTACCATTAAATCATAAAAGCCTGCATCACATAGGGCAGTCAATTTTTTCAACTTTCAATTTCCAAACATTAGGGGTGCTTAAAAGTTGTGACATGCCTTGGGGATTGTAAAGATATTTTTCTTACTTTAATATAATTTAGATGTTCTTGGTAAGTAACTACATAAATATCAGAACTTTTCAAAATTTTGTTTGTTTCATTCAGTCTCGGAATCATCAAATTCCATATGTAAGAATAAAAAAGTGGATTTATTTATACGCAATCTCCTTATCTCACTAATAAATAATGGGTTGGAAAGGCAAACTTCAATGAACAACTTTTTAAACCACAATACTAGGAAGATGGTCAGAACTCCTGGCATTATTTCAGTGTATGATATTTTCTGTTAACTAGTAATCTCCAATTATTCAAAGAGAAATTGAGAAAAGAAAAGAAAATGTCACGGCTGTGTGTTCAACTTTTTTTGGGTTTTTTAAAAAAAATCTAATTAAAAATGTCTGGGTGAAAATGTAAATAGCAATTATTTTCCTACAGAGGAAGCTAACATGCAGGCCTCAACATATGGAAAAAGAAAAGAAAAGAACTTTCCATTTGCCAATGCAAAATTGGGATTTCATGATTCATTTACAGGAGAAAGGCTGGTAAATATAGGTCTCAAGTATTCTAATAAGCTATGAGGCTTTTTATAGAGATTCACTAGAGAAGAGTTAGGCACTAGATACATTCTACCTGCATCTTTAGGGATAAAAAGGGCCACATTATCCTTGGAATTACTTCTTGTTGATAATGATGAAACTGACCTCATTACCTTTCCTTCAGTCTCTGCAAACTCTCTTTATTGCCTTTGAGGGCTTTTGCTTGCCTGTTACAACCTTTTCAATCAACTTCTTGTTGATTAACTTAATATTAACTTAAAAAGTAATGATTCATTCTTATGTGTGCAATAGATACCAAAAAAAAAATCTAATGATTCCACCAAGAGATATAGTTATGATTTGATTTCATCACTTTGGGGCTCTAGCATGCAAAAGTTTTCATCTTTCATGAAATGGAAATTAAGAACATGAATTCAAGCAATATTTTAAAGGCTATCAAAGATCACTGGAGATTCTACCTTTCTAATTTCTGATCTACTGCCTGACTTGAACTATGAATGCAAAAGTTTCTCTTTCTTTCCCATTGCATCAGAATTCTGTTTTCTCTACTAATGATACATTTTGGACAGCCACAAAAGCAGTTTTTAATTTAGGACCATGCTCACGCTTAATTCTGCTTCCGTGAAACAGTAGTGCAAAAATTGTATATTGCAATAGAAGGATATAGCCTTATTACATGATGGGAACAAGGTTTCCCTTGTTTTGTTAATGGATAATGCTTTTCTATTCTTTTTTTATAAAAAATACCTATATCACAAGTGCCCAACTTTTTAGCTTGCCTGGGCTGCATTGAGTGAAGAGGAATTGTCTTGGCAATATATAACATATAGAATATAGTTAAAATATATAAATAACAAACTTTTAAAATAAATCTTATAGGCTCCATTTTCTACATATTTTCCACATAAGGTAAAGGTTCCCCTCACACATATGTGCTAGTCGTTCCTGACTCTAGGGGGAAGTGCTCATCTCCATTTCAACAGCTTCAGCAACTACATTACTAGCTGTCTAGAGCTGCATGGGGCCCATGGGCTGCAGGTTGGCATTCCAATCTATATGATAAAGCACAAATGTTAGTTTTGGAGAGGGAGACAGAGAAAGAGACAGAGTTTAGTTCACACAAAAAATAGGGGTGTTAAGCCTTTCAGAGAGTTAATGTGACTATTTTTTTAAAAAAAATGCCTTTATTATTTTTGTAAAAAACCTAGATGTGGTGAATATATCTAAAAACCCTTCCTTGTTTTATTTCCCCCCATAACAACCCTGTGAGGTAAGTTGGGCTGAAGGAGAGTGACTGGCTGAAAGTCACCCAGTTGGCTTTCATGCTTAAGGTAAGATTAGAAACTCAACATCTGTAGCCTGTTGAATTAAAGATAGTGAAAAAGTCCTACCAGTTTTGTTTTTTGTTATCTTGTTGTTTTTTATTGAAAAGTTTTAATAGAATTTACAGGTATTTCCCCTTCCCCTACCCTCCCTCCAACCCACCCTCCCCCCAGCTTCCCGGAGCAAAATACAGGGTATAAACATTTAACAATCATACACTAACATAAGCTAACTAACTATAACATCTTACCTCCCTGGTTCCGGTTCCGGCGGCTGACGGCGACGGGCAGAGACTGCTCGCCCCGCGCATCCCCGGTGGGCTCCCCACTCCTTGGGGGGCACAGGACACCCCGAAGAGGCGTTCTGCCAGAGGAGCGGCACAGCGGGAGGACCCCTGCATCGGCGGCGGCCATTGGGGGGCTCTCGCTTCGCTCCAGGCACCAAGAAGTGCGAAGGGGAGGCGCGCTGAAGCGTCTTCGTTGTGAGGCTCTCCGGAAGAAAAAAAGATACTTGAAGGATGCAGTGGCGGTGCGGTGAGGCGTAGACTCCCTTCATACCTATTACCAATCCTAAAACTTGTCAGTTGTGTTAATTGGAACTTTTGTTTAACTTGGAGAAGTGCGGCTGGAGGGGAGGGGGATTTCCCCCCCCCCCTTGGACAAGCGGCTAGAAACAAAAGTGCTCGTAGCCCCAGGGAAGGAGGAGGGGGAGAGCCAAACCAAAGAGGTCACACTCCAACTAAATGGATCTTCAGACTTAAACCCTTAGGCTTTAAGAAAATGTGATCTTTGGGAACTTTGAATTCTGAAAACTTTATTTGTTGCCTCAGTACTCGAAGTTGGCAGGGCAAGATGGCACACTTCCGTTGTCTTCATGAAAGCTGAACTTGACTCCACCTTTTAGCTTCAGGCTTCCGGTCTTTGTCTTCGTGTTATTTGGATACCTCTCTTGTGGATTGTTTGCTTTTGAACTTTCTGGAGTGAAAAATGTCTGTTCCCTGCCAGGGTGATTAGAGAGTTCCCTTGTGCCTGGTCTCTCTACCCCCTGAACTCTTTTGGCTGCTCTACCACTCTGACTGATTCTTCTCTATACTGACTGGACTCTTTATTACTAACAATGACATCTAAAAGACCACCTCCTGGAAAGTCCGGCTTTGCTGCCTCTGCCCCGACATCTGCAACCTCAAGTCCAAGCACGCAATCAACATTGACAGCTTTTAAACAAGTTAAAACTGCGGACTTGGAGTTTCATCAAATGTTTCAGCAAATTCTACAGGGACAAGAGGAAATTAAGAAACAGCTGAAGGAGATGAAAGAAGAAATTAGAGGGAACCAGGAAAAAATTGATAAGAACTCACAGAGATTGGATCTCTTGGAGCAGGGGTCGGCTGAGATGAGGGGGGGGGGTGGAGGGCATGCAAAAGGGAAACAAAGAGCTTGACACCCAACAAATGAAAATAGAGTTTGAGAGAATGTCCTTTTATCTTAGATTTCAGAATGTGATGGAGACAGATGATGAAAACATTAGGGACATCATGACAACTATCTTGGCTGAGTATACCCAGAAAGAAAAGCAACAGATGGGGTGGGAAATAGACCTGGTCTATAGAGTGATCTCTGCATATGCTAGAACACACAATGTCCCCAGGGAGGTGCACATTAAATTTCTTAGGAAAAGCACAAGAGATGAAATTCTGAATACACAAAGAGGACAAGCCCTGATATACAAAGATAAGGAGATAACCATACTGAAACAGATCCCCAAGAAAGTGAGGGAGAAAAGAAAATATTATTCGCAATTGGTGAATAAATTATACCAGAAGGGGGTGTGGTTTCGTTGGTTGCTGCCTGAAGGTATGTTAATATTCTGGGAGGAGACAAGGGTCAGAATTAACACACCCATAGAGGCGCAGGCCTTTATGGAAAAAAACAAATTACTCCTAGAAAAACCAGAAGACATCCCAGTAGATACACAAGACACGGGAGGGGCCGGAGCACTGCCAACGGGGGGAGATGGGGCGACATCAAGAAAGCTCAGATCACACAAATAAGTAAGAAAATCCACATGATACAAATTGATTGAAATTATTTTTGAATTTACCACACTGATTATATGTTATTATGTAATATTTGAATGCTATGCAAATGTACACCATGAGTCTGGAGGGGGCGTATACCTACCGCAGTTTGCGACTGCCACAATTTGTAACTTCCCCCATACCTTTTCCTTTTGCAAAACACCAAAAAAACCAATAAAACTTTGTTTAACAAAAAAAAAAAATCTTACCTCCCTCTTGTACTTTAACTCCCCTTATATTAAGCTAAGTTTGGATAAACTATAACATTCCTTATTCATACATAAACAAATTGAAGTTCCCTAGTCCAATGTTTATTTTGAATATAGTCAATCCATCTTCTCCATTCCAACTTGTATTTCTCCTCTGAATAGTCTTTCCATATGCTGAAATTTTAGCCGTCTTTGCTAAATTAACTACTTTTAATATCCAATCTTGAATAGTAACCAATTCTTTCTTCTTCCAGCAGACTTGTTGTCATTATCAAATTCAGAATCAAATTAGTCTCTATAATTGTACAATCTGTAATTATACCTAGCAAAAACAACTGAAGAGTGAACTTTATCCTCTTTTTAAGAATATTTTAAGTAATCCACCATATTTTTATCCAAAATGCTTTAGCTCTTTGCAAATCCACCATACATAATAATACATAGCATCAACACAATCACATTTCCAACATTTAAATTATAAATTGGGATACACACAAGCTAACTTTTTAAGATCAAAAACCATCTATAAAACATCTTATAAAAACTCTCTATCAAGTTTTAATCTTGCGTAAGTTTTTCATTTCTTACCCAAATCTTTTCCCATATTTTAAAATCTTGGTATCATTTAAAGAAAAAATAAAAACTCAAAAAACAAGACTTTCATTTTACTACTATTATCCTGCCCAGCAAAAATTATTGTAAGTTCTCCCATTTATCCATCTCTATCTATATTTTGTGCCATAATGGTCATAATTATACTTATGTAATCTCCCATTTAAAATTGTAATATAGAGTCCTAAGTGGATAACCTTTTTTACTATCTCACATCCTGTTATTTTTCTTATTCTTCTTTTGGATTTATCCTGGATATAGTGGGAATCCAGCCTTTAATACATTACTATAAAAATCTTTTGCCTTCCAAACTGAATTAAGATGAAATCTTTCTTCTAAATAATTCACCACCAATCTGGCTGGGGCCTCCCATCTATACTGTATCTGGTGATTTTTAAGTTCATCAACTAGGAATGCATAATCCTTTCTGGATCTCAATATTTTAAAAGGAATTTCCTTCAGTACTGCCACCTCCTGTCCTGCCACCTTTGGTTTGCTTCCGTAAGTCACTTGTAATATTCCATTCCTCGTTTTCCTGGTGACAAAGTAGATTACAATATCTCTTGGTAGTTGTCTCTGTCTGGCAATCCATGAATTAACACGATAATTTTTTTCAATCTGCCAATCATATTCTGCTTTTGGTTCACCAGTTAACTTAGTGAAAGCTTCTGCAAAGATTTCTTTCAAATTTTCTTGGTTAACTTCTTTCAAGCCTCTTATTCTCAAAGCAAATTCCATTGCTCTGTATTGTATCATTGTAATCTCTGCCTCTGATTTTTCAATCTTGATTTGACTCTCAACTTTATTCTCCAAATTCACATTAGCCTGAGTAATTTCTTCCACCCTGTCATCCAATGATGTTACAAAAGCAAACATACCCTTAAACGCATCCACTGTATCGTCTCTTATTTGTTGATTGCGGGTTTGAATTAAGTCCTTAATTTCAGACATTTCATCAAACACATCTTTAAGGGCAAATGTATTTTTTTCTTGCAGAAACAAGGTTTGTGCCTTTAAAGCATCTTGGAGAGCTTCAAATGTCACTGTTTGTGTATCCGCTAAAGATAATAAAGACTGCAATTTAGGTGGCTGGGCCGGGTGACTTCCAGCACTAGAGGCACTTATTTTGATTTGTTTGAAGGTATTTCCGAATATTCAAATCACACTTTCCAACAGCCAAATTATTGAATTCAAAAAGTCCATTTAGTCCCCAAACTTGTTAAAACTTATAGCTCATTAGTAAACCAAAACTGTTTTCTTTAATCTTGAGCTCTTGAGTCTTTTAACGATGTTAATAAACAATTAACAAATACTTTCCTTTTAAGTTTCACTTTGATCACACCCTTTGACTTGCAGACACCATCTTTATTGCCTTTGTTCTCCTCAATCTTCACAGAAGGAAGTGATACTGCATCGGAGTTAAAGTTTTATACTTGCAATTATAATTGCTCCTGCCTTTGCTCTGCCTGCTTCTTATTCCGTTGTAGATTAAAACATTGATTGCAGGGGTGGTCGTGGCGTTTTGTTTCTGCTGCAGCAGAAGCGCCTCGAGATGCAGAGCCTTGTCGGGCTGCCTGGGGGCTCTCACCCTCCAAGCCCCAGAATTGCTCCTGGTGGTCTATGGGGAGCTCTACACTTGCCCGACTGCTCTCCTCCCCATCTTTTCCCGAGGGGAGAGTTTTCAAGCCGTTTGACAGCTGATTTACACTGTTCTAGCAGCTTAAACGCAATCACAAGGCTGGCGTTCCCAAAGGAACGTCCTTCAACACCTACGGTGCCACCGGAAGTCCCCAGTTTTGTTTTTTATTATTGAATTTCAGTGTTGTAAACCTGGGAAGCTTTGGAGATTAAATAAGGGGTTGTGGTTCACCTTTACTAAAAAGGATATCCATTTTGCCATTTTAAAAAAAAGGGAAACTACTGACTACAGCGTATTGTGTGCATCTATTAGAATGTTGGCCTAGAACTGGAAAGGTCCAGTTTTCAATTCATTTAGCTGCAAAAGCCATTAGCGCAACCTGGCTAAATCAATGTCTTCATGGAGATAAGGAAGAAAATAAAGAAGTAATTATAAAAAATGATTTTGAGTGTTTTCCCCATCTTCATTAACTTCATCAATGATTTAGATGAGAGGATAGAAGATGAACTCATCAAATTTGAAGATGACACCAAGCTGGCAAGAATAGCCAACAATCCAGAAGAAGATTGACAGAAAAATCTTGACTTGAACCTGGTCTCTATCTAACAAACGAAATTCAATGGTGAGAAAAGTTAAGTTCTACATTTAGGCAAGAAAAACCAAATACACAGATATATAATAGGTGGTACCTGTCTAAATAGTAGTAACTGCAAGAGGGATCTTGGAGTCTTAGTAGACAATCACTTAAATATGAGTTAGCTTTGTGCTGCAGCTGCCAAAAAAGCCAACAGAAGTCCTAGGCTGCATTAACAGAGGGAAAGGACCAATATCACCTAAAGTATTAATACCATTATATAGTGCCTTGGTAAGACAAAACTTGGAATATTGCATCCAGTTTTGGTCACCACGATATAAAAAATATATTGAGACTCTAGAAAGACTGCAGAGAAGAGCAACAAAGGTGATTCAAAGGTGGAGGCTAAAACATATGAAGATCAGTTGCAGGAATTGGGTATGTCTAGTTTAATGAAAAGAATGTCAGTTGATCTTACCTGAACTGCATGTCTCGAAGGTGGCTTGGGAGTAGTCACAGCTGGGTATTAACACAGCCCATTTGCCCAGAGACTGAGGTAAATCTTGAGGCCACAGCTCTGCTCCTCCTCCTGACTCCCCAGATTAACCAATGGTCCTCTTGAAGAGATGCCTGGGAAGGAAGGGAACAGGAACACAACACACACACACACACACCTCCCTTCCCAGTCCCTGACTGACCAGAACTAACTACTCAGGCCCCTAGGTGCAGAGCGCATCTAATGGGTGGGAAGTGACTACTCCCACGCCACCTTTGAGACATGCACTTCAGGTAAGACCAACTGACAGTCTCTGAAGTGGGGGTGGGAGGAGTCACAGCTGGGACATACCAAAGCTAGATGTCCATGGGAGGTTTCATTGGGCCTGAGTCCCCCAAGAGTCCAGGACTCCCTGCAGAACCCTCCTCCCGAAGGCAGCCTCCACCGAGGCATAGGTATCCAGCCAGTAGTGTCTGATGAATGGCGAGGGTGACGACCAGGCAGCTGCTCTGCAGATCTCCTTGATGGGTGCCTGGGTGGCCCAGGCTGCAGAGGTGGCCGCACTCCTAGTGGAGTGCGCGGTGATGCCCTCCGGTACCTGGAGCCCTTGCACCACATAAGCCTTGGAGATGGCCAGTCTGATCCATCTGCTGATGGTGGCCAAGGGGACCTTAGCTCCTTGGGTTGAAGGTTGGAAGGAGACAAAGAGTGCCTCTGACCACCTGAAGGCTGCCGTGCATTTCAAATATCTGCGCAGGGCCCTTCTTACGTCCAGACAATGCCAGGATTCTTCCCTTCCCCTGGAGGGGTTAGGACAGAAGTCTGGGAGAACTATCTCCTGAGCCCTATGGAAGGGATAGTTGATCTAGGGCATGAAGGCAGGGTCAAGTCTGAGGATGACCCGGTTGTCATGGAAGAAACAGAGATCCGGCCCTGCTGGAGAGAGCGTTAAGCTCAGACACCCTCCTGCCCGAGGTGATCGCTACTAAAAAGACCACCTTGAGGGTCAGGATTGTAGACTCACCTCCCTCAGGGGCTCGAAAGGTGCCTCCAGCAGTGCCTGGAGCACTGTGGGGAGGTCTCAGGTGGGGAAGCGGCTGTCTCCCATCACCACAGTGGAAGAGGAGGCTAGTTTAGCCACTAGAGTGTCCACTGAAGGAACCTGTAAGGCCTGGGCGAAAGCAGCATTAAGGTTGTAAAACCTGCGATCATTGCTCCCCGGAGTTGGGAAGGTACCTGGTTTAACCCACTGGACTTAAGTACTTCTAGGAAGAGGTCTGGGGTAGGAATCTCTTCCTCCTCCACCTGGGGCTTGTGGAAGGGCCCCTTCTTGTTCCCCCTGCTCATGCCAGGTGTGGCAGTGGCTTGGGTGGGCTCTGGGTTTCTGTCCAGGTCTGCAGTGGCCTTGGCCTTGCATAACAAAGAGCTAAACAAGGTGGGAGGAAAGAGCCCCCATGATATTGGGTGCCTCAGGGACTTGGGAGTCCTTGTCTTCCGAGAACCCAATATCTTTCTGCTCTTCCTCTTCTAACCCTAACCCTTCACTAGCGGTGGAGGGTGAAGGCGACCTGGATTCTCTGGGGACAGGAGATCCAGGTTGGACTAGATGGCCTTTTGGGGTCCCACGGGAAGGCCTTCTCCTAGAGCCCTGGGACTGGTGCTTCATCCCCGTGGCCATCACTTGTGCGATGGCTCTGGCTAAAACACTCTGAAAGCTCTGGATAAACCGAGGGAAGGTCAGGGGGTTATAATGTTGTCCCTGGGGCTGGTAATTGCAGAGCTAGATGATACCTGGTGGGACTAGAGGCTCTGCAGCCGAAGGGATCCCCCCATGCCCACGAGGGGTGTGCAGGCAATAGAGGGGGTGATAGGGGGCTGTGCCCTCTGCTAGACCTTCGGGAAGATCCCAGGATTCATGCTGGGCATCCTCCAATGTGGAAAGCCTGTGAGGGGAGCGGGATCTGGAAGGAGAAGGGCTGATGGTGTCCCTAGCCCTCCTCCTGGTAACCCTGGTGGTCCGCACCTCCCTGCTAGGGATTTCCTTCCTTGCAGCCTTAGTGGTGCTCTTCTTGGAGGTAGACCTCCTCCTGGTGCCTGGGGGAACCAACCACTTGGAGGTTTTAAGAAGCGATTGGACACCAATTTTTTCTGAAATGGTGTAGGGTTTTCTGCTTGAGAAGGGAGTTGGACTACGAGACTCCAAGGTCCCTTCCCACTCTATTATTATGTTATTTAATAATTTCAGTAGACTAGTGTGTTTGATAGAGTTAGGCAATGCTGAGGATAGAAAGAAAGTCTTGTGGTATCAATTCATTTTCAATTACAACAAATTTTAAAGCATAAATAATTGTTAAAAATAAGCATAATTCTTTAACAAGCAGTACAAACATTATGCTGTGCATATAGATGTATATGTTTGCTGGGTGAAAGATTTTTTTTTGTTTCTTGATAGTGAAATGTTCTCAGTGAAATATTTATGATAGTTGCACAACAAAGTTGCCCATCTCTAAGCTGGCAAAAAATAAGAATAATATTTTTTCAACAAGCATAGTTTGCAGTTTTAGTGTTCAAAAGTCATGCTTTTACCCAAGAAAATATGCAATTTGGAAAACAAGCACTTCTACCCCCCTCCCCCAGTGAATTACAGGAATACACTGATTTTCTAAATGAATATTTTGTGTAAACTCAGATTTTTTTCCCCCAGGCTGGGCTTTCCAAATCTGAAGTAATGCAATCTGATCATGACAGTACATGACAGGAAATTACTAGTTATGGACAGAAAGGTCTTTTCACAATTAACTTTAAAACCCTACATGACATAGAGCTTGGTTACTTAAAGAACTATGAGTCTTCCATAACATCTGTCTGGCTGATTCAGTCCTGCAATGCGCTCTAGGTTTCTTTGATTGAACAACATCATTTCTCAGGACTCTGGAAGTGGGCCTTCTCTGCGGCAGTGCCTATCTCCTGGAACAAGATTCTCCTCAAATACAAATGATCTCCATTCTGCTGTTGTGTAAAAGAATTGTGAAGACAGAGCTTTTCACCCAGGCAAGAAAAAGCTAAATAAAAGAATCCAGCAACTTTGTTTGATTCAGTATCTGGTGGAAGTAAGGACTAGCAGAAACAAGAATTCAGGAAGCTGACCTACAATAGACATTGCACTAGCAACTGCCTTGTTAAAGGGTTGGATTCCTTGAAAATACCACTTAAGAATAAAGGTAAAGGTTCCCCTCACACATACTATATGTGCTAGTCAGTCCCGACTCTAGGGGGTGGTGCTCATCTCCATTTCAAAGCTGAAGAGCCAGCGCTGTCCGAAGACATCTCTGTGGTCATGTGGCCAGCATGACTAAATGCCAAAGGCGCACAGAACGCTGTTACCTTCCCACCAAAGGTGGTTCCTATTTTTCTACTTGCATTTTTACATGCTTTCAAACTGCTAGGTTGGCAGAAGCTGGGACAAGAAACGGGCACTCACTCAGTTACATGGTGCTTGAACCGCTGAACTCCTGACCTTTCTGATTGACAAGCTCAGTGTCTTAGCCTCTGATCCATCACATCCCTTGTACTTAAGAATAGACCCCAATATTTATTACACAAAAGCTAAAAACTCAGTTGTTTTCACATAAGTTCTCTTTGTTACTATTAAACATAGCTATTCCATCTCCTCCATAAGGTATATTCTCTGCCCTGACCTCTCTGTGAATATGTAATAGAGCAATTGGGTAATAAATTGGACACTGGATTCCTTCATCTTTTACCAGCTAAAACTAATTAAAGTCCTATGTCACCTGATGATGACACAGAAATGTATTTAGGCAGGGAGATTTGGTGGCCAACTTCCAAACATTTATTTATGGTCAAAGATCAGAAAAAATGCACTAACACAAAATCTGAACACAGACAGTATAATGAACAACAAGAACTATCATACGACAGAAAACAACAGCAATTAAAGAATTTCACAACTGTTCTGGAAATTGCAATCAACCTGTCAGCAAATATGAAAATAGCAATTTTCTCTTCTGAGCTTCCATTATAGTTGAATAACAAAAGCATTGTTGGATCCTCCAACATCACATAAGAAGTAGAGTAAAGATGTATATACACAATACATTTAACTTCTTGCAAAGGTCTCTTGCCAAACAATGTAATTAAATCTGTGACGATGACCAAATGGCAAATCTATCCAAAGTAAGAGTTCTCTTGTGAATTGGGCAAAAATTATTAGCATAGTAAATGGCAGTAAACCTGATCTAAAAAGCATTAATATATTTCAATCTATATAGAGAAGGAATATAACCATTAGCAAAATATGATTTAAAGCCAGCAAAATATGTGAACATTAGAAAGAAACATAAACAGCCTTTACCTGAAACACCCCCCCCCCTAGTATAAAAGGGAGGATGAGAAATGTTGTTGGGTATTAAAGATTTTGTTAATATAGCTCATATCAATAAAATAAAATAGTAGTAGCATTACTAGAAAAATAGTATCCAGTATTTCTAGTGGTGTCTGTTTCCTGATTTGACTTATTACAAAGGGCTGCCAACTTAGGCAAAGCTCTCTTAAAAGTAGTTGAAGTGAGATATTGAGCAAATATGCTGCCAAGTTTTTGGAGAAATTAATATCTGCCATCCATGATAATCTGAAATTAAGTCAAAGAAACAAGAAAGTTCTGACTGAAAATTATTTAAACCCCAAATTTCAATAGCAAAGCTGCATATTTGCTCTATGGAAATTAAACTGGGTTCCAATGAGTTAAGAACTCACTGGAGGATTTCCAGTGGAGTTCATAAACTTTTGGATTGGACCTAATCAAGAAGAATGAAATTATAGTAATTGCAGATCAGTTATGGATGCAATAACCAAAAGGCTCAGAAACTTTAATTAGTATATATATATTTATTATCATTGCATAATGCAGAACAGCATAGCAGTGTTATTAGATTTAGATGGACTCCATAATTGTTTGTTCTGAACTGCTGAAACTTAAAAGCAGACATCTGGATAGCTGAATATAGTGGATGAACCAATATATCCAAAAACCAGTTTTTGAGGAATATAACAACTTTTGCTTTGTTAGGTTTGATGACCAGACTTTTCTCTTTTTAATAGATGTTAGTAGTCACCTGAAATTGAGAGAAGATGCTGTTCTAATCAATATACCAAAGAATTGAAAGAGATGTCCCATACAAAATTGAAATTCTAATTTTGATAAAGGTGGTAATGTGATATATAGTAAAAAAAATGGAAAAGGGCAATGTACCAATATGCAGCTTTGCTTTTTCTCTTGTTAAATAGGAATTAAAGAGGAGGAAAAAAAATGCTCCAAAGTATTTCAGGAGCCTTGTACTGAATTTCAGGTAGTTTCATGATTAGGGTGGAGAAAGTAACCATTTCCCCTCTAAACCTGTTTATGGGTCAAACTGAAAGTGGTCCTTAAATTAATAATGGCACCGTAAACTTTTCCTTGATGGTAAGAAGTGTTCTACACATTAAATGATGGAGAAACAGGCACTGATCAAACATTGAGCACCCTTCTTTGAATCTATCTTGCTTTTCTCTGAAAATACTACCTTGTATTTATTTACAAAAGTCATTGTGGATAACAATGATGGCTCTTACTGGATGACTCTTTGATGAAGCACTGTCTCTGGTTTTATATAATGTGATAGTAATGGATCTGCTCCAGTCTGTTGGGATCTGAAATGAGAAATCTGTATGTGTAAACAACATTGCCATTAGGGTTTCTCGCCAATCACTGTTTGCTTTTAGCAATTAAAGTGAAATTAAGTCTCCCTATGTGGCTTTGCCATTTCTTAACTGTAAGACAAACCCAAAAAAGGAAACACAGGGGCAAGTGTACAATAATTTCAAAAACAAACCTTGGTAAAACCACAACTCTTATGCCACCACTAACTAGAGTGCCGAAACATTTAATTAAAATTTGAGGATAAGCACTAAGCAGTGCAATGTGGCTCAGCAGATGCTCTTGGGAAGATAGAAGCTACAAAGTACCCAAAAGAAAAGGAATCGTTTTCCTTTTTGAATGAGCATTCTCCACATTTAGTCTAGACCAGGGGTTTCAAACTGATTTCATTAAGGGCCACATCTGGATTGCGTTTGATCTTGGGTGGTGGTAGTGGTGGGGCGTGTGTGTGTGTAGCCAGGGTGGGCGTGGCCAGCTTGACGTCACTCATTGAGGCTCCATGTTTGGCCACAACAGCCCCCTGCAGCCTTCTGCCAGAGAAAACAGACTTCAGGAAGGCCTCCCTGGGCTCCCTACTCCATTCTTGCTGGCAGAGGCACCAGGGGCCAGTCCAGTGGTGGGTTTCAATTTTTTTTAGAACCTCTTCTGTAGGTGTGGCCTGCTTTGTGGGAGTGGCTTGCCGGCCATGTGACTGGGTGGGAGTGGTTTGCCGGCCATGTGACTGGGTGGGAGTGGCTTGCCAGCCATGTGACTGAGTGGGAGTGGCTTGGCAGTCATGTGACTGGGTAGGCATGGCCAACATGCAAAATGTGGTAAAACTCACTTAACAACGCTCTTGCATAGCAACCAAAATGTTGGCTCAGAAACTCTGGCATTTGAAGCATGCAAGTCTTAAAGCTGTCAAGTTACAAGACCCTCACACCCCTAGGGATGTTCAAACTTGACAGCTTTAAGACTTGTGGACTTCAACTCTAAGAATTCCTTTTCTCGCTCTTCATCTTGATGATGTGCGGACAGGCAGGGGGGGGGGGAGGGAACTGGAACCGGTTCTAAACGGCACTGTAGATTTGTGGAATCTCTTCTATAGAAGAGGTTAGAACTGGCAGGAACCCACCCCTGAGCCAGTCCTTTGCTGTTTCCAGGGCAGCTCCATGGACCAGATCTAACCATGGATCTGGCCCTCGGGCCTTGAGTTTGACACCCCTGGTCTAAACTATCATATTTTTTCCAAGGATAAAAAGGCCCTGTGTTTTTTTTAACTTTCTTAAGAAATACCCTCATAAAAAGATATTTTTAGGTATAAAGTTCTTCAGCTGACCTAGCCCTAGTTTCAAAATATTTGCAATCAAAGATAACCATAGTATTTTTATATTTAGTGCTAGAAATCAAAAGCTGAAAACTGCCTATATCAGCTGAAACAAAAAGTCCTGTACAGACAGTAAGCTAAAGCTGCATTGCTTCATCTAAACTAGAGGGAAATTAAATAGACTTATCCATTTCCTTAGCCCACACTATTTTCAGATCCTTTCCCAAATAGGGCTTGGCTTGGCAGTATAACTCTTGTAGACAAACACATGAATTTATAGCTAATATTGTGGCAATGAAAAGATTATCACAATATGGTGACTGCCACCTTAAAAGAAAATGATATTCAATAAGAATGAGTATAACAAGAGAAATTCAATGCTGTAAACATATCCAATCCTGTAAGTGAGCTCCCCTTCACAAACCCTCTCTACTGATCCATATAAAATGAGAAAATAAAATTTAATTGTCATCTAAAACAATCTCAATCTCTCATGATTAATTCCTGAATCTTTGTCTCCTATGCAAGCTGCACATTGATGCAAACAAAAAGTAAGGCAATTACGAATGGGAGATCATTTATTAACATGTCGTAAATCTTCCAGCAGTAGTTGAGAGATAGCTAAGAGCTGGTAATTTAGACAAAGTCTTTGAGAGTTCAAAGAGATGTTGCTAGCCTTGTAAATTATGCCAGTGGAACAAATCTGCTATCTCGAAGAGTTCAGGGACAGGAATGCTTAGAAGAGTCTAAAACCATGCCAGAGAATTCCACATGGAACTGGTCCACATGTCAAATCAAAGATGTAATTGCAACAAGAAATTCTTCCTCTTCTTGAAAAGTTGTGCTGATCTCTGCTGCTTAGCCTTCTTTAGCTGACTGGCAAATGACAAACTCATAATAAAAGACTGAAATTAACTTTAAGATTCAAAATAATGAAGTGATTTGATCTGACATTCCTGATCTTCATACTGTATTATCAAGCTAGCTTTCTAATCTGGATTACACATTGCATCAGTTTATGGTTGAGCTACTCTACTGAAGAAACAGACACACAGAAGGCTTGCAGTCTCCTGAATTTACTCTACATCCATAGAATCAAACTGAATAGCACTTTGAAGAAACATGAGGATGGAAGGTTCCATACTCATTACAAAGAGGAAGGGATACTATCGAAGCATTAAGCAACATTTAATTATTTTCATAATTAAATATTTCATCCCATGTGATTAAACAATCACATGAGCAGGCTGAAAAGCCGGTCCTGATATGTATTCTTCCAGATTATTCCGAGCATTACTAATTTGGCATAGTAACAAGTATCAATAACAGGGATTTATTTTCATGTACTTTTAAGGCCAAAGTAGGCAGAACCAAGAACATGTTAAATAGTTTGTCTGAAGTGGGCGGGCTAAAGACTGCCGCAGGCTAAAGACTGCCCTGAAAAAAAGCATGATAAAGACTGTCAAACATGATTTTTTTTCCTTTGACACTCTGAAACCCCAAATAAGTGGAACAGTCAACAGGTTCTTGGTGATCAATTCAGCCAAAAGCAAGATTGCCACAAAATCTTCTTTAGCTAGATTTATTGAAAACAATCAGAACATGATTATAGGATTTTCAGCATCTGAATTACTTTCACTTTAGGGTCCAGTTTATTTCACAATGTGTAATGGTAGAGGCTTCTCCAATTCCTTAGTACTGGCTTTTCTACGAGTCAATGAACAGGTTGCTTCTTTCAAAATAACACAGGGATTTGCATTGTTGATGTTTTTCAAACTATCTCTGAAATCTTCATTGAACATCAATGCAGGGAGATAAAATTATCAAGCTGCAGGGACTGATACTCAGCGTGTCTTGTAGAAAATAAAATAAAAATCCAATTAAGTTTAAAAATGTGCTCCTTTTACATGGCCACCTAGCAATGTTCAAGAGATCAATGAGATTTCCTGTTGATTTTTCACAGTCAATCAGTTGGAGACAAGCTTGACCTTTTTTTTTTCCAGAGGAAAGAAAATATTTTTAGTTATCCTGAGAATTCTTTAGCAACATGTTGTTCTTGGCAGCTTTTCAGAATTGTTTTATAACTTAAAGAACACATGATAATAATATCAAGATCACTCAAAGGTTTAGTAGGCATTTTAAAAACTTTATTCAGGTATAAATAAGCAAGACGTGAAATAGATGATGATAAAAAGAACAATTTAAAGCAAAGTAATACTGATAATTCTTCAGACAATTTTTTTAACTTTATTAAAGGTAAAGTAAAAAACATTGCCTTAAGCATTATAAGTTAAATGACCTTATATTTATCCTCAATGATCCTGAGAAGAATTGGTCTTCTGTTTCAAGGATAAAAGATTGAGATTTTATTATTTTACTCATTACAGATAGAATTATTCTTGCCAGCTACATCTTGGTAAGATCAGGAACATATTTTCAAAGAATGTCAAATAATGACAGAATTGTTCCGGATATTTGCAAATTACAAGGGTAAATCCATCCATGTCAACTACACTTTACAAGGACACATTTGTATTTTCACAATTAGATCTTTTTGAGGCCTAGTGAAGATGGCAAATGGGATCATCACTCCAGTGGTGGGATTCAAATTTTTTTACTACCAGTTGTGTGGACGTGGCATGGTTTGGTGGGCGTTGCAGGGGAAGGATACTGTAAAATCTCCATTCCCACCTCACTCCAGGAGAAGGATATGTAAAATCTCCACTTCCTCCCAATCAGCTAGAACTTAGGAGGCAGAGAATAGATGGGGCGGGGCCAGTCAGAGGTGGTATTTATCGGTTCTCCTAATTACTCAAAATTTCCTCTAGAGATTTTCCAGAAGTGGTCAGAACTTGATGAATACCACCTCTGCATCACTCCATTGATTCTGAGATAAAAAGTCTAATCCTCAAAGAATCTTGGCACAATTTGGTTTTGAAATTCATGAAGATCAAGAAAGTGTCTTCTGTGGTAGTTTCACCAATATTGTTAATATACACGTGTAATTTTCCATTAAGTATTCTTCACATGTATGGACCTACAGATCATCTCAGGGATATGTGTGCTGGGGTGACAAAATATGTATTTTAATATTTCTGGAGAGCATATTACAGTATTTTGTACGGTATTTTGTTATTACCTGCTCTAGTCACAACTTTTCCTATTATTAGATTTGGTTTTGGAATAATTCATGTTGATGTTCTTACTCTTCAAGGACATTCCAGAGTTTATTTTTGTTTGCTTTTCATTGTTACTTTTGGTACATTAATCCCAGTTTTCTTATGGAAACCAGAGCTAATCTCCAACAGTTTCACATCAAATATACTAGCTTGTTGTGTCACTGCTTTTTAAGACTTCCCAGAGAATAATCCCAGGAGTACTGCAGACAACAAAATAAATAAATTTCCTGGGGGGGGGGGGAGAGTTGAAGGAGTTTCATGCTTAAGTGCCTTTTGGGAAATGTTAATGGGACCTTGGGATCTAATTATGGTGTAATTAATACAGTTGTCCTACTTTATCCTCTGGGGTAGAAGGCAGAAGAAAAGCATTTTAATGAGCTCTCTTAGGTTTTAGCAGGTATGTTATAATATGCAGAACCAGAATTAAACAAATTGAGAGACATGTCTCAAGAGATTGGGGAAAAAAATCAGCTATTCAGTTCAACTAGTCTTATAATAATGTTGGAACAAAAATGTACTTGGCATTAGACATAAAGATCCATAAAGTTATGAACATCAGAATGTAGGAAAAAGGTAGACGACTAGACACTTACAAAGTAGTGATTTTTTTTCCTGGAAATAGTAGCAAGTCATTCTGAGCTTTCACAAAAGTGATAATATAAACCATAGTCTAGCTGAACTTAAACATACTTGTAATGCAAGAGAGTTAAGTATGTGCCTAATTCTCCACATGAAATATATAATCCTTCAATGTGACTGTCTATGCTCTTCTCTAAAATAGTTGTCTTATCATGTTTGTAACCTACATTTTCTTCCTTTTTCCCCACTGTCTTGCTGTAGTAGGGGAACCATAACAGAACTGTAAAAACATTAAACAAATTATGCATCCAGTCTATGAGCAAAAGATATCCATGTAGACATTTCTGCAGTTACACTGTGCAACATTACCATGTTTCAACATTTTTACAACATTTGTGGCTTCCTTTTTATTCACATTTTCCTTAGTGCCGATATTTATAGCATTAATTTCAATTCCACTCTTCTGCATATTATTACTATTCTCATAAAAAAAATATCTACAACACCCCTTCTGATATTTCCTCACTCAGTTTCATGCTAAATAATTTAAAGGCTTTTATTTTAATTCTATAAACTCTGTTTGTTTATCCCTTTTCATGGGCTTCCAAATCTATTTTTAAAATAACTATCAAAATCATTCTACATTTTCTTTGCTTTTTGTATTGTGTTCCTTGCTTTGACTACATTCTTTTCAATTATCTTTTTTATAGTGTTCATATTATACAATATATTTTCTCATCTTAATTTTTGGACCATTCTCTTATATGTATTTTTCTTTATCCATAGTCATCATTTACTTCCATTCTAGCTTCATCACATCTATGAAAATGTTACCCCCAAAACTAATCACAACACTATCAAACAATGTCTTGTATTAAGAAACTTGTAATACTTTTCATTATTTTTCTTCATTTTTCACCCTAGACAAGCAAAGCAATGGTGTGTTTCAATAATTGCTTTGCCATATGTGCACATGAATAATCTCATGTTTAGCCCATATATATGAAAGAAACTATTTAAGATGAGGAGGAGCCAACGTCGCGACGATACGGATGTGCGGTCTCGATGCTCTGAGACCACAGCCAATACTTTTGCTGCTGGGTGGTCCTATCGGACCTAAACCGTCCCGCAGAGATGGTGAACAGGAAGAATACGTCTTGCTGATCTCAGGGACATTGCAAAGTCCCTGATCGATCCAAGAAAAGTTCTTCAAGCCGGCAACAAAAAATCCAACCATTAGGCTGATGAAGTCAAGGCGGCCCCAAAAGGGAAAGATACAGAAAGAGAAAGTGTTTCCAGCTGGTGAGGAATTTTTACCGTTTTAAAAGAGACTGCCTATAAAAAACTTAAAATTAATTTAAATTGGAGAACAGAAGAAATAAGTGCCGGAATTAAGTTTGGAATGGTTTTGGACAGTGGGTTATCTTACTTTTTAAATGCTATCTTCATGGATGGAATTTATGCAAGCCTTTTAAAACGAATGGATTAAGTTTTCTCTTCTATTTTTTTTTCTTTTATTATTCTTTGTAACCTATGGACTGAAATTCTCCTCTTCCATTACTGTGGGTGTTCTAACTTATTCAAGAATCGGAGTTTTTTAAATTAAAAAATACAAAAAAGATACAAAAAGAAACAAAGAAAATTGCAGCAATAACACTGCTACTCGGAGGCTGGAGATTTGTGTATTGGAAACGAAACACTCTTACTTTTTTCACTGATTATCCTGGCTTGGCACTCCAAGGTCTCACTACTTGTTTATAGAGAGTGATAAGAAGAAAAGCATACAGATGTCCCTTTGAAGTATATCTTTAAACAGAAAAAAGTGAAAATAAAACGTTATTGTGAATCTATGCTTAATCTTGTTAAAACCTTCCAAGCTGGAGCAGCAGTGTTTGTTAGCTGGAGATAATGGCACAATTTCAACAGCAGAAAGAAACTTTAAGTCTGCAAAAGATATTGTTAGAAATACAGAAATTATCAAACACATATGAGAGGACGGAGAAGAAGTTGGAAGACTTAGAACATCTAACAGTAAAATATGATGAAGAAGTTGGAGATGTTTATCAAGTGGAAAAAGTGGAGGTTAAAATCCTAAAAACCGAAGAGGAAAATGAATATAAAGAAATTAAATTTGCTTATATTTATGGTGATTGGTTTGTCTCTGAAAATGGACAGAGTGGAATACTGAAAGAGGAATTAAATGGAGGGGAAATCTACCCCAGATGGCAAGTTACAGAAGAAGAAAAAACAAAAGAATTTATGGATTTAAAGAGAGAAATTTTATTAGCAATATCATTGATAATGCTACCGACAATCAAAGATAAGCTAATTAAGGAAACAGAAGAAGGGCATCGAAATTACATGAGAGATTTTATAAGCAAGGAGTTGCTAAGAGGAGTCCATACAAAGTTGATTAAGGAGATGATTAGAGGACTGACACCACAAATGGCAGAAGACATAAGACTGTTTTGCTACTGGAAAGATACAGGTTGATAGATGGAAGAGTATAATTTAAAACTAGTTAAACTTAGTGAAATTTAGTGACAATAGATATAGTTAAATAAATAATTGATAATGATAATAATGTATACAATGTGTAGTGTTATGATAAGTAATAATTGGATATGAATATTGAATTGTACCCATGAAAGGAAGATTAGAAATCCTTTTGGATTATATATAAAGGTTAATAAAAAAGAACCAAGTTAGATACAGTTAAGCCTTGATTATTAGGGGGAAATGTTATGATACAGGATATAGTCAAATAAAGGAGGGATAATGATAAAAACGTATATATAGGTATGGGTACAACATAAGGAAACTGGATGTAAATTGTAAACAGTGATTTGGAAAGGAGGTTTAGAAAATTTTGTTATTAAATATTATGGATGTTTAGCTAGAATAAGACATACAATTCAGTGTTATTGGAGGATTTTAGAAATAGTAAATGAAATGCCAGTATGTGGTTATGTAGTAAATTTTGGTATATTTTATGATGAAAGACGTTGAAACAATTATAGTCAAATGAAAATGGAGGTATGATGATGATAACATGTATACATATCTGAGTTAAAATACTTGAGTTAATATGAATTATGTTTGTTGACTGTGGAAGAGATGCACGAAAGCCTTTTTGTAACCAACTGATACACTTTCTACAGTATGTAAAGAAGGATGTGTTGTGTTTGTTTTGAAAATAAAAAATAAAAAAAATTATTAAAAAAAAGAAACTATTTAAGAGGATTTGTTTATTTATAGGACTTATATGGCTGCCTCATATGATTCTAGCTAACACACAATAATCCATAAAAACACAAGCACAAATAGCCTTACCCTCCATATGCCAGATGAAACATCTTCCCAGTTCAATCCCCACTTTAGCCCAATGCTTGAGAAAAAAAGCCAGGTCTTCAAGTACCTCTGGAAGGTTAAAAGGGTAGGAATCCCTCCAATCCAGAGGTGGTATTCAACAGGTCCTGACCAATTATGGAGAACCAGTAGCGGAAATTTTGAGAAGTTCAGAGAACAGGTAAATACCACCTCTGACTGGCCCTATCCCTATCTTTCTCTGCCTCCTGAGTCCCAGCTGATCGGGAGGGAATGGGGATTTTGCAATATCTTTCCCCTGCCATGCCCACAAAGCCATGTCCATTAAGCCATGCCATGCCAAACAAGCCACGCCCACAGAACCAGTAGTAAAATTTTCTGAATCCCACCACTGCTCCAATCTCATGTGATTGGGACACCAAGGGCTGGGATATATACCAGACAATCATTATCTTCATTCATTCTTGAATGTCAGAATAGTTCAATATTTTTTCTGTAGTTTCTTATTTTGTTTCCAACTATCCATTCCTTTTACCTATCAGGATAATTCCCCCCCCCCTCAGATTGTATTCATTTAGAATGGTGTGTAATTTTTCCAAAATTCATCCTTGTTCATTTTTCCCTCATTACTATTTATTTAGCATGCCAGAGACACTAGATTATGAATGTCTATGCTCGTCCTTCCTGCAAGTATCTAAATGACATCATTTCATTCTTTCCGAAATATATTTAGCCCTTTTATTCATACTAATAATGAGACCTATATCTTCACTTTCATGCAGGTATCTTTGCTTCATAAGATTAGATAACCCTTATTTATCTCTATTACATTATTTTCATAAATGTACCATAGATCTATTATTGTTTCTTTATTTAGTAAAGCTCTATTACATTATTTCTTTTTTTATAAACATACAATAGATCTATTATTGTTTAATTAGTAAAACCATGCCATTTACCATTTACTTCTCTTACTGGTATGCAAAGAGATGGCAGCTGGGAAGCTTCTTTACCAGCCAGCCACTTCCTAGCAGTGACAGCTGGCTGGGGGATGCCGAAAACTCCAGTCAGTTTGCCTTCTGGACTGGACCAGCCTTTGCGGAAGATAAGCAACCAAAGAGGCGGTGATGGGGGAGGAAACGGAGAGATGGGGGTGACTAGCAAAGGGAGGGCGGGAGTAGCCTTTTCCTGTGGGTGTAGCTAGGTGTGTGTGGTGGTGGGGAATGTGACTGAGTGAGTGTGGGCATGAGTGATGTCACATTGGCCATGCCCACTCAGTCACATGGCCCCCCATATAGCCATGCCCACCGAACCGGTAGCGAAAATTTTTGAATCCCACCACTGCCCTTGATGAAATTCAAATTACTTCAGCCAAACTCATTTCCCCCCGCTATTCTTTGTGTGGATGCAATTCATCTCTGCGTAGCAGCTCATCAACTTTGTAACACAGGTCATGGTTCCCGAAAGCCAGTTCTCTTTGCAACACTATTTCCTTAGCCAGCTTTTCGTCTACAATATTAGCCTTTCCCTTTCTTTTTCCTGAGATTGAAAAGAAAGATAGCTAGGCCACCTGATCTTGCAAGTGCATTACCTTGTTTTCTTGAGGGTTGAAGCCTAATATAATATGGTTCCATATGGATAAGCAGAATGGCATATATATCATCTGGCTTGATGAGTCTTGGCAACTGCTGTATCATATCCTGCCTTTGTGTTTTTAGAAGATAATGTGGTTTCAGTTCCTGGTTAGGCCTGCCTCTTATTCCATATCTGGAGGTAATACAATAATACAATAGTAGAGTTGGAAGGGACCTTGGAGGTCTTCTAGTCCAACCCCCTGCCTAGGCAGGAAACCCTATAATGTTCCAGGCAAATGGCTATCCAACATCTTCTTAAAGACTTCCAGTGTTGGGGCATTCACAACTTCTGGAGGCAAGCTGTTCCACTGATTAATTGTCCTAAATGTCAGGAAATTTCTCCTCAGTTCTAAGTTGCTTCTCTCCTTGATTAGTTTCCACCCATTGCTTCTTGTTCTACCCTCAGGTGCCTTGGAGAATAGTTTGACTCCCTCTTCTTTGTGGCAACCCCTGAGATATTGGAACAATGCTATCATGTCTCCCCTAGTCCTTCTTTCTCTTAAGCTAAACATACCCAGTTCCTGCAACCGTTCTTCATATGTTTTAGTCTCCAGTCCCCTAATCATCTTTGTTGCTCTTCTCTGCACTCTTTCTAGAGTCTCCACATCTTTTTTACATCGTGGCGACCAGAACTGAATGCAAGGTGCACTTGTTTCTTTTGAAAAATAAGCAGAATGCTGTTTTGTGTCTCTGGATTCTTGTTGTGACTCCTGTCCATTCTGGTTGTTCATTTGTTTGGACAATGTGAATAGTTACTTTATGTACATTGGTTGTAGTACCCCCTTTTGGGGTCTAATAAAAATTTAATACTGTCTTGTTAGTTGAATTTCTCTACTCATACCTTCAGTGCTTTTCCTCCAACCCCTGCTGCAAGCAAGCACATACAACAAACAGGTGCCAGGTTCTAGTATTTCAGCAATTTAGTTTGGAATCAGAAGAATGCTTTGAATCTAAATAGGTACGGTTTTTCAAGCAAGAAAATGAACATGCCACATGAATTGTGGGTCACAGCCACATAGTTTTGTCTGCTCATCTTCAGTTTTATTACTTAAATTCCATCACTGGAAAGCTTTTATTTCTTTTTGTTCCCAGTTTCCCACATTAGCTAAGTATACATTGTTGATTTAGAAGGAAAATTTGCTAGGCATTTCTCCTTAATTTCCCCCATTGATTATGCTGCAAAATTTCTGCTAAGTTTCCCTATTTGCTTCCTTGGTGAAATTGTGTTTCTGGAAACTGGCCACCTTAAATTCTAGAGCAGGGGTGTCAAACTAGATTTCATTGAGGGTTGTGTTTGACTTCAGGGGGCTGGGATGCACATGGGCAGGGTGGGCGTGGCCAGCTCAAAGACACTCGTGTTGTGGCCCGAGCACTCTGCCAGCAAAAACGGCCCGCACAAGCTTTGCTTTCATGGGCAGAGGGGTGCAGGAGGCCATGGCAGCCGAAAACAGAGCTCAGGAGCCTATTTTCACTGGCAGAAGGACCATGGGCTCATTCTTCATTGTTTCCAGGGCAACCTTGCAGGCCAAATCTAAGTATCCCACTAGCTGGATCTGGTCCCTGGGCCTTGAGTTTGACACCCCTGTTCTAGAGAAATGTATGCTTTAGTCCAGCGATGGCGAACCTTTTTTGGCTCATGTGCCACAAGTGGGGGGAGCGCAGGGGGGTCGTGTGCGGGCGTGCCACACCCATAATGCAATGCGCGACCCCCAGTGCGCATGCGCGCACAATGCCTGACCCCCCCATTTTTACATGCTTTTTTCGCCCTCCCCAGGCTCCAGAGGCTTTATAGGAGTCTGGGGAGGGCGAAAAGAGCCTCCCCTGCCCACCCAGAGGCCCTCCGGAGGCTTCAGGGACCGTTTGCTCAGAGGGTAGTTTTAAGCGCTCCGAAGGCATCAGGGAAGCCTCCGGACGGTCCCTGAAGCCTTCGGAATGCTCAAAACGACCCTCCGAGCAAACAGGAAGTCACTTCCGGTTTGCTCGGAGGGTTGTTTTAAGCATTCCGAAGGCTTCAGGGAAGCCTCCGGATGGTCCCTGAAGCCTCCGGATGGCCTCCGGGGGGCGGGGGAAGCTCTTTTCACCCTCCCCAGGCTCCTAAAAAGCCTCTGGAGCCTGGAGAGGGGGAAGATGGGTTTTAAAAAGGTGAATTCAGCTAGCCAGCGCGCACATTCGCGCTGGCCAGCTGACAGGGCAGCGCCTCGCGTGCCCTGACAAATGGCTCCACGTGCCACCTGTGGCACGCGTGCCATAGGTTCGCCATCACTGCTTTAGTCTCTTAGTATATAATATATGTGTATGTGTGAATGTATATACTGTATGCATGTGTGTGTAATCTAATCTGATCTGATCTGATCTGACCTAATCTAATCTAATCTAATCTAATCTAATCTAATCTAATCTAAATATCTAATCTATCCAGGGAAACGAGTGGCATAAGAAAAAGAAAATATACTGTAGGAAAATAATATAGAATTCTTGAAATTATGGACGCTTAGCATATAGTCATAGAATGTTTTCTTCTTCCCACCTGCTCCAAAGAAATTTGAGTCTTTGCCTCCCATTATTATTTTCACCTCTATTAGCTTCAAAACACTGAGATGTTATGATCAATAAAGGCCAACCAGTGTTTTTTTAACGGACCAATAAGAGACTATTATGAATATTGTTTAATTGATTACTCACTTGGGAGGATGGCACCAGAGTAATGCTTTTAATCCTACCATTTTACAAAAAAGAGAAACTAAATAAATTACTAGGTTACCATTGTATAGTTTATGTTGTGTGCATTTGTAAATAAACAAATTAATGGTTACTATGTGGTGGTAGATCAAGAATTGGTAAGCCACAACACAGAGATAAGAACTATATAACTGGAAAGAAAGAAGCAATAGCGCTGTTATCTTCACAATTGCTGAATAATTCTAGTTATTATTTACATTGTACAAGCTCTTTAGAGAATTCAAGAAAATCAGATGTTTGGGTTTCATAATTTTTGATAGCTGTTGTTATGACTTTGAAAGTATTTGGCCTATAGTGGAAAAAGAAGTTCCCATTCGCTCTTTCTGTGAGGGGCTGGAATATTTTCATTTTTAAGAAATGGCTGAATGAGAAGCTTTGCTTTCCTTGTGCTTCTTTTCTCCTATCTCTCATGCCGGCTGCTACGGTGGTTGGGTTGATAAAGTGCCTCTTCCTAGGCTGTTGCATCTTTGAGCCATGTATTTGGAGTTCATGTGGCACCTAAACTGTTCCGTAGGCTTTGATGATATTAACAAATTGAGTTGCTGCAGTAGATTGACTTTTCTCCTCCCATATTTCAAAGAGCTTTTTGGAATGAAATCACCAAACCCATCACAGCTGCCATTATAAATCAAGCTGACAGTCAATTACAAGGCCAACAATGTATTTGAACAAGCCTAGCATTGGAAACCTAGCCATCTCAAACATGCTTATGGAACTGTAAATATCTCTTATTTTGAGGTCACAATTTACTTTCCTCTAGCAAAAGCCTTTCCTTTCCTTTCTTTTCCTTTCCTTTCCTTTCCTTTCCTTTCCTTTCCTTTCCTTTCCTTTCCTTTCCTTTCCTTCCCTTCCCTTCCCTTCCCTCTCCCTTTCCGCTATGCTAGGCTATGCTATGTTGTGCTGTGCTGTGCTATGCTACGCTACGCGATGCTGAATATTGGCTAAGGTGCCAGCAGAATATCAAATGCTTATGGCAAACTACTTTTCTTCTGGAGTAGAAGAAATGGGTCATCCCCATAGATATCTTTTTAATCTACTGAATGAAGAACATAATTACCGTGTCAGCGTTCCTGAAAACTCCAACGCCAATGAAACTCCAAGACAGACATTTTCTCAAAGCTCCCATTTATTAGAGTAAGTATACAGGCATATCTGGGAAACCCAAATATGAGATTTCTTAACTTTCCTTCAGTAAGTCCAAAGTCCAAAGCCATCCCATCCATCACCTTGTCCAATCCCAATCTGTCCCAACTCAAGACATCCCTCCAACCACTCCTTCTCCAGATGCAGGAATACCCTGACCTTGACCGAAAAGAAGAAGGCTATTTTATCTAACTACATCCCCTCTACTAAATCCCTCCTCCTACTTTCCCAGGCACAAGAATGTGGCAGTGTGGAAGCATCCAGTGTTAATATGTTCTTGATTCAGTAGATTAAAAAGTTGTTTGTTTGTTCTTCCTAGCATGTACTGGGCAAATTTTAGATGTTACTATTCAGTGGTAAAGCACAACCTTTGCCTGTGGACAATCTTAAGATCAGTGCTTGCAACGCCTCTGAAGTTGGGAAACTGTCTGAAAACATGGAAAGATGTTGCCAATCATTCTAAACTCTACAGGGCTTTATGGACCAATGATTTAAGCAATTTAAATTAAGCTCTTCTGGGCTCCTCTACTGGTTTTGTCTCACCTCATCTCGTGTTGCCTTTTCTCAGGTCTGGCCAGATCTATGCTGGCTTTCGCTCTCAGCACAAACAAATGTGATTTCCCCCATCAAAGTGGTACCCATTTATATTGCATGCTTTTGAACTGCTGGGTGGGAGCTCACTCAATCTCACGGAGCTGAGCTCAAACTGCTGGAGTGCAGATCATTTCAGTTGCTGGAGTGCAGATCATTTCAGTTCCAGTGTCATTAAGCCACTGCACCACTGCATTCCCTTGGCCTGCTATTTTAGGGACAGAAACCAACAGTCTGGTGCATTATTAGTCCCATAACAAACAATATCAGAATTTTTCTGCTCATCATTAAAAATATCATCAGAATCAAATGCAAAGTATTAGTAGACAACAGACAAATTTTTATGTCTGATAAAACAGCTTTGTTTTGGGGACTTTGCTTCTTTGTTGACCTTATGAGATATCTGCAGAGTACATATCTTTATTTATTTATTTATTTATTTATTTATGGAGGGAGAGATGCAGCAAAGAGCACATGCATTTTCCTTACACTTACAAGGAGCTTTGGAAAAGACTACTTATTGTACTTTCTTCTGGATGTTTAACCACATAGCTTTGGAGACAATAAATCTGACTTCAAAGTTTTTGGAGTGCTTTCATTTATTTTTTTCTTTTCTTTTCTCCCATGATAACTCTGTGGAATAAGTACGACACCAGAAAAATAAAAATAAAAGAAGACATGGAAAGATTGTTGTGGGCAAAGAATTATGAGATAATAGTTTTATTTATGTCAAGTGTTTGTACAGGAGAGACCAATGGAAATCTTTCATTTTGACAGTAATCTGCTATAGACTCCCCTCAAGCACAGAATAAAGACAGAATGGATAGTATTTCCCCCCCTGACTGTATTAAGGTTTATCTTGTCATGAAAACCATTGCAATAAGTTGATTTTCCCAACTAGCTGTTCTTCACGATGCTCACAGTTTCTAATCCAACAAAATTAGGTAATGCCAGGTTGAAGAGGCTGTATTGTGGGATTATTTCTGATTGATTAGAGTCCAAGATAAAAAATTTAAATTTAAGCATATCAATGGACTTAAAAAGTTCAATTTTCTCTCATTCTGTTTTCTCATACCTTCACTCCATGTTGTGTTGTCCTTCCTTCTCTTATTCTCTGACCCATCATGTGGTTGCTAAATGACCCATCCAGCTGCCAGAACATTTTGATGCTTTGTGGCGAAGGCAGTTCCTTTTCTTCAATGAACCTTGTATTGTGAACAGACCCGAATCACTTTGTATTCAATTATGCATTCAAAGGGGACTCACAAATGCCTTCTATTATTTGATTGTCCTTTACAAAAACTACACAAAGGTAGAGGAGAAAAAAGCACCAGACTGCATTGTGTTACATGGACAGATTTATTATTAGAAACTTTCATCTATCCTGTTCAGTGCAATAAAACACTAACATTCTTTAGCCTCACAGAAAAACACAACTGTATTTCAATTAGCTAGAAACAAAATTAAATTCTTTAATGAGCAGCAGCACATTGTCATAGGATTGGTGTCGGTATAGTCCAACATTATTAACAATTTTCCTTCCTTCCTTCCTTCCTTCCTTCCTTCCTTCCTTCCTTCCTTCCTTCCTTCCTTTCTCCCTCCCTCCCTCCCTCCCTCCCACCCACCCTCCATTCCCTCCCTCCATTCCCTCCCTCCCTCCTTCTTTCCTTCCTTCTTCCTCCCTCCCTCCCCTCCAAATTTTCACAATGAGAGAAACAAACATGGGAATAGATAACATTTAATAAACTGTTATACTCTACTCTGCTCTGAGTCAGGAAATTATACTGCAGCTTAATCTGCTTCTCCTTCATGCACCCCACTATTATTTCTTAAACCAATTTCAGGAATTCCAGTCCAGATGATAGCGAGTTCACAGCAGGACATTCAGTCCAGACCATCACAACACCTGGTTACAGTGGTGGGACCCTACTGTTTAACAACCGGTTCTGTGATTGCGTGCTTTGTGTGCGCTGCTCAGTTTGCTCATGCATGCACCTGACACACATTCTGTGTGTGTGTGTGTGTGTGTGTGTGTGTGTTTGCAGTTTTGAGGAAACCTACCTTCCGCATTACTCCTGGGGTGGAAAACTGCTGAGGCGGGGCAATCCACTCTGCCGTGTGACTCAGCTGAAAAGATATAGTCAGTAAAGTACAAGGGCTGACAGGCAGGCCCACTTGATCGTGGGAGCGAACCAGTTTTCTTCCAGCTGATCGTCAGAGCTACCAGTTCGCCCAAACTGATCCGAACCAGTAGAATCCCACCCCTGCCTGGTTGGCAGTGACGTGCGGTGAAGTTTATGGCTAGTGAGGCAGCAATTTTTTTAGACTTGTGGACTTCAACTCCCAGAATTCCACAGCCAGGCATGCTCAGTTCCGATTTAAAGCAACAGCTTTAAACTTATTTAAATAAGTTTTCTTCCTTCTTTTTCTTTTTCTTTTACCTTCCCCTCCTTCCTCCATCTCTCCCCCCTCTCAAACACACAAACACACACACACACATACAAGTTGGATTATAGTGTTTAATTCCATGTAGCTGATTTCCAGGACAAAGGAGGAGTTATTTTTGCCCTGTCCAATGGCATTTTCTTTGATAAAAGGGACGGAAAGATAGTCTTTGGGTTCCCTCCTTGAATGAGAGAATCCGTTTTAGTCAAAATGTTCAAATGTAATAAAATGATCTTCCTGTCTTGATCTATTTCATTGGAAAAGATGCCCGCCTGAGGAAAGAGCCTTTCATGTCTCTGAAAGCCAGCCCAGGGTGGGATCTCTCCAGGATGGGCGCAAGACCGATCCATGTTCACCAGCAAAGGGCAAAACTCTCTTCCATGGCCTCATTTCCCACCCGAAGCTTCCCCGTTTCTTCTCCATTCTTTTGCTTTCTGCAAAAACAGGGATGCGCTTTGGGAAGGCGGGAGCCCAGAGGAGCCCACCGGCGCCCGCACCGCCCGCTCTGGAAGCCAAACTGCCAAACTTCCCAGCTCAGCTGCTTCCCGGGCGGGTGGTGCCTGCCAGATGGGACGACAGGAGCTGTGAGGGAGCACGGGCTCCAGGGGCTCTGAGTGTCCACCAGCCTGAGCTGTGCCGTGGGCGAAAGAAAGCGCTTTAGTCAGTGGGGTGTCAGGGGAGAGGATAGAATATCTCCTCCTCTCCCCCGACACCCCACTGACTAAAGCGCTTTCTTTCGCGGAAGAGCTCAGGCGGGCGAAGAAAGCGCTTTAGTCAGTGGGGTGTCAGGGGAGAGTAAAGAATCTCTCCTCCTCTCCCCTGACACCCCACTGACGAAAGCGCTTCCTTTCGCCCGCCTGAGCTCTTCCCCGGGCGAAAGAAAGTGCTTTAGTCAGTGAGGTGTCAGGGGAGAGGATAGAATCTCTCCTCCTCTCCCCCGACACCTCACTGACTAAAGCGCTTTCTTTCGCCCGCGGAAGAGCTCAGGCAGGTGAAAGGAAGCACTTTAGTCAGCAGGGTGTGGGGGAGAGGAGAGAATGCTCAGGCATTCTCCCCTCCTCTCCCCCACACCCCGCTGACTAAAGCGCTTCCTTTCACCCGCCTGAGCTCCTCTTCCTCTTATATATATGAAACTCCCTTGTGGATATTATTATTTTATATATTATTATTTCATGATGAGAGGGGAGGCTCTGCCTCCCCTGCCTCCAATGACCGCACGTCCCTGCTGGTTGGTTATTCTTTGCTTTCCCATCCCCGCAGGAAATGCAGGCCTCTCTATCTCGCCCTTATATGGGGCAATCTACCAATACCTGTTTCCCTGCTCCCTTTTAGAGACTATTTTAGGGACTTTTTTTTCCTTTTAGGGTGGATACTAAGCCTGTTAATTTTTTGTTAGTTTGAGTTATGTTGTTTACCACATGATAAATGCATGTAGATTTTAAAATTGTTTTGTTTTGTTTTTCTTCACGTGTATTGTAACCCACCCAGGGCCTTCTGGAAATCAAGCAGTTTCCAAACTGAATGAATGAACAAATAAAACCTGAGATGCTTCTGTAGCTGGGGCTACTTACTGTAGGTGCCATCTTGAGGACCTTGCTCCCCATTGAAATGAATTATCAGAAGTAAGTTCTGAGTTTCTGTATTGCAGTTGTGCTCTGTTTTTGAGAAAAGAGCAGAACACAACCAGCTCAAGGAGAAATGAAGTACCAGCTCAACCAATAAGCTCCCTTCTTTAAGTGATAAGAGCAAGTCTACTGTCAAGCAGAATCTACAGTTAAATGGAGTGGTTCTACAAATTAAGAGGATCAACATTAATAGGGGAAGACAGAGCGTTCTCAATTCTTGGAGACAGCTGTAAATCCCTGCCCAAGTAAGCTATATGAATAAATAAAAGGATGTATTAGTCTTCACTATCTTGGGTGCTCAAAGTATATATTCTATCACCTCAGACAGATGTCTTCAAACATATTTCTCATCATCTCCACCCTCCATAGTCTTGTGGCAATTGAATTCCTGTATATTAGGAGGATACCTGCTTGAGAAAGATTATAATAGATGCTTCCTTAGCTTCTAATACTGGTGACATTTGTTTTATAGTTCTGATGATTTTTTTCAGTAAAAACATATGGTGATAATGACTTTCAGTCTTACTCATTTTGGAAGCAGCAAAATCCGAGTTTGTCAGGAATTCAATTTTGGACAAGATAAAAGAGGGAGGACAAAATCCTGTAGAATTTGGTATATTAAATGGAACTGAATATGGTGTCCTAAATCAAACTGCTTCTTAGTTGTGTCATGGGTAAGGATTCTATTATATTTCTTTTTAATGCAGTCATGCATTAAATGAAATTTGGTGAAATTTGCTAAGCTTTACTGAAAATCAAAGTTTCTTAGGATCTTAGACCTTCCTATGAGGATTGCATTTATTGTAAAAACAATGAACAGCTTTGTCTCCTTTAAGCTCTAAGTCAAATCTGCATCAATTGAACAGGCTGGTAAAAAAAGGAAGATGTCAAATTCAAAATTATGTGAAATGCACAGTCTTCAGCTGTCTCCCTGAATTATTGCTTTCTCCACAAATAAATGTGTGAGGCTCTTATTTGGAATAAAACCACTGTTGTATGGAGGGAAGGTTAAAAAATTATCTATTAGTTATTTCTTTCTTGAAAACATTGATGAAAAAGACACTGTTGTTTTGAAAACAGTGATTAAAAAGACATGCTGGTGGGATGGGATGATAATTTTAAGAGGGGTACAATTATTTGGTATTTTAAACCTCTCTTCCCTCTGCCCCAATTTAGCCCAGACTTTTCATAGTTAACATGTGGAAAAGTATGGTATGTGTATGAACCATAACGTGAAAATAAGGGGAGGGAGGAATAAGCATTGTACCAGCACAAAAGGATAACATTCAACTGTGTAGAAAGCCAGCCTGAGTTACTAACTGAATCTTTAAAGCTTTTTTGGCCCATCTACAGCTCAATAAGAAAGCAGTTGGACTCCTGGGCTCAAATAGATTCGGGCCTGTTCTGTCTTCTTATAGATATTGGCATTTTGTTTTCGAAAGCTTGGTCTTCAAAAGCAACATCTATATAGAAACCCCTGGTTCAGCCTTAATATAGAAAAGAGGCTTCCCAGGCAGGCAACAGACAAATTGCTTATGCACCTGCCGTGTGCAATTATGTGGCCGGGATAGAGACAAAGATGGGCCCAGTCCTCTTTGACTCCAGCTGCTAAGCTATGTGGCTTTTTTTTTATCCTGAAACAGATTCATCTAAGTGTAGCAAAGATTCCCATTAGTGCAAACTGGTTCCATTCTTAAGAGGCATTTCTTTTAGTACAGTGCTGGAGAGAGAAGCTTTTAGAAGCCATCAGGGTGTTTCAAAACATAATTTAAAACCCACGGCCTAAATGTCAGTCAAATCCAAGCACATGACCTACTTCTAGCACAGAAGGTCGGTGTATAAAGGAGAACAGGATTCTGGATGCAGTGCAAGAAGCAAATTTCTTTCCCAGTCAAATCTCCCAGTTTTCAAGGCACAGATTTCCATTAAAATAAATGAATCAATAAGCAAAATAGATAACAGCAGAGAGACTTTTTTTTAGTGATTTGAAATTTGCCCAGTTCCATTAAGTGCTTTTCTTCCTAGTATGATATTTATCAGTGCAATTTTACTGCCTCTCCATGGCCACTTATTCCAATTATAAGGAATAATTTCCCATAGGGAAATAAGAAGCAGTCCTTATTTTATATTAAGCAAGCACTGAATATAGGCAGTTTATAAGCTGCCATGTGATAGAAGAATGAGGCTTTAATTGCAGGATTTAAATTAACAGCCAGTAAGTGGAGCTAAAGCTCTTTGCGAGCTATTTGTATATGGAAAAAAAAAATTACAGTGATAATGGCATATTTGTCTTTAACCGTATTTATATAATTTTTGGGGGTGCATATAACTGCATGATTTTTACAACATGGCATGTTCAATGGCAACTTTAGAGATAGAGAAGGAGAGAGAAAGCAAGAAGACTGGAAGAACTTGGGCAGCAGTGTACTTTTGTTTAATTGATTATGATCTCTAAATTTGTGCATAAACTTCATCGTGGGATAAGAGGATGGGCCTTGTCACGGATTGGAAGCTGGTTAAAAAACAGCAAGGGTGGAAGAAAGCAAATGGACAGTTCCTACAATGGGATGTAATATGCAAATGCTTCAAGGGTTTGTATAATACAGGGGTGTCCAAACTTGGGAACTTTAAGACTTGTGGACTTCAACTCTCAGAATTCCCCAGCCAGCATGGCTGGCTGGGGAATTCTGGGAGTTGAAGTCCACAAGTCTTAAAGTTCCCAAGTTTGGACACCCCTGGTATAATAGCTTGCTCTTAAATAAACTGGTCTTGAGAGTAGGGATAGGGAGGGAAATAGCCAAGTTTGTTTATGGTATCAAATTAGTGAGAGTGCTTACAACAAAAATGAATTGTGAAAAACACCAACAAGATCTTTTCAAACTAGATGAATAGGTAATAAAATGCCAAATGGTCGAGTATATGGAAATATGAAGTGATGCACATTAGAGCAAAATGAATTGTAATTTCCAATATGCAGATGGTGTTTTGAGATGCATGGCGGTAAACGAAAAATACTGGGGAAAACCTGTATAAATATAACAGTTATCTTGTGCATATTTGCCATAAACATATATATTGTGTGAAATCTAGAAGGATTTAGAAGTTTCTGCAAGCTGTGTAATCCCTGCATGCACTGTACATCAGGCTATATCATTTTAAAATCTCCTCAGGATGAAGAGACGGATCCAGAATAAATAAATAATACCTATGGTTATAGGGAAAATTCTACTCAGGTTCAAATGAACAAGGAAGAAACTTAGGGTTTTATGGATCAACATGATAGGATCTGAAACTGACAGGGCAGGATCTGTATGTTTGGTCCCATGGTCGTATTCATTTTCAAGTCCAGAAATCCTCAGGTGAATTAACAGAGTTATTGCTTACAATGTATTTAAGGCTTATCAATTCTAACTGTGTTCTTTCTTGGAGGCTTCTTTCTAGGGTAAATTGTAATTTTAAACTCTTTTATTATACAATACGTTTAGACATAATACCTTCATAGTTTTCAGATGCAACCAACTTTGTTGTATGTATGTATGTATGTATGTATGTATGTATGTATGTATGTATATGGGGCATGTGGTGTATATATATATGTATTTGTGTTACAACCCCTGGTATGCCCAAATATGGGAGGGAGCTCACTACTCCCCCTTTCTGTCCTTCGGCTCATTACAGAGGACCATCCAGGCAGAAAACCATATTTTTATTTTTAATGTTGCCTTTTTATATTTGTGTTATTTATTTATCAGCACAAATACATACATACATATACATATACATATACATATACATATACATATACATACACATACACATACACATACACACACACACACACACACACACACACACACACACACACACATATATATATATATATATATATATATATATATATATATATATGCTGGTCTTGTTGTATTTGAGTCTTTTCCCGTGTAATATTGAGACAGGCAATGTTTCGGCGAGGTCCCACTCACCATCTTCAGGCTGGTGTTTTCAGCTTCGTGCTTGTGCGAGTAAAGCGTGGTTGGAGCTGCTGTCTGTCTATAAATCTTGGTGGGGTGTGTGTGTAGTGCTGGCTTTGTTGCTGTAAGTGGGTTGATTGGCTGTGTAGTTGCATCCTGATTGGTAGATGGAGTTGATGTTTGTAGATTGGTTGGCTGTTTCGTATCATCCTGTGGGGCTGAGGTACTGGATGTGTGTCCATTGTTCTTTTGTGTTGTAACAACCTGGGTGGTGGGTGGGGCTCGTTTGTTGACTAGGGCTGGTTTCCAGATGTTTGGTAGGCTGGAGGTATCTTCACGTTTATTCATGTTGAGGGGGGGGGGGTGTTTTTCTATTTCGATGGCTTCCATAATTATTCTCTTGTTGAAGTGTTCAGTTTTGGAGATTAATTTGGTTCCTTCAAAATCAATTTCATGTCCTGTTGCTTTAAGGTGCTGGAAAAGGGTGGAAGTATTTTCTTTCTTTCTGACTGCGTTGCCTCCCATATTTGGGCATACCAGGGGTTGTGACACAATACATACCTATTTCCCTGACTTAGCTGATAAAGGAGGAGAGCCTGTGGCTTAGTGGCTAACACATCTGCCTAATATGTAATACAGCCCAGGTTCAAATCCCAGTAAGAGTATGGCTAGCTGATGAGAGCTAAATAGCTTGAAATAGATCTATACTAGTCTCCCTTTATTTATTTATCAGCACAAATACAACACACACACACACACACATGTATATGTATGTATGTTTCCGTAGATTTTCACAGGTGTAGGTGTTGTCAGGCCTGAAGTTATATTCCTTTTTAGGATCTTTGGTCTGCCACACTTTCTATTATTTTCCTATGCTGTTTCACTAGTGTAGTAGTTGGGAGAGGGCAATAGAAAGGAGTAGAATTGTGGAATGTGTTGCTGTCATTCTTTTCTAGAAGCCCAAGGTCATCTTTTGTCTCCGCACCTCGACATCTGACCGGAAGCAGCTGGGTGGAGATGCCAGCGTGGAAGAAGAAGATTGGGGCATGTGATGGATTTATGGTGTGTGCATAAGATTATGAACTTTCAACTGGGTGGAATTCCAGGAAGCAAATCAGAGTTGGAATTTACACAGTCCGATGCCAACATGTCTGTCTTATTAAATTGGAACTTTAAGGATAGCTCTGCCTTGAACTTTAATTTAATTCTGCATGATATTTGGAACGCTGACAGGTATGCTGGTTTTGTTGTATTCGGGTCTTTTCCCGTGTAAGATTGAGATTGTCTTGGCAATGTTTCAGCAAGGTCTCACTTGCCATCTTCAGGCTGGTGCTTTTGGCTTAAAGTGTGATCGGAGCTGCCGTCTTTCTGTAAATTTCTGTAAAACACACACACACACACACACACACACACACATTTGTGCTCCATTTGCCCAAGTGGCAGGCGGAACAATCTCTTCTACCCACTGCCTGTCCGCAAACGTGAAAAGATTGGCGACTTCTGTTTTAAGTGGTGTTTTGGAAGAGCATAGATGGCCCAATGATCCCACTTTTATATATCCATCCCTGTATAAAATTGAAACATTGCTGCCATTGCTTCATCTCTCAAATATCCTTCATTAAAGAACATTGCACAGACTCTTTCTATCCTCTTCCTCCCAAATATTTTGACAAGGTTAATTTGCAGAAAATTATTTCGATCTTTTTTTTTGCCACATATCAGAAAAAGAGTAATATAAAGTACCACAACTACTGAATTCTTTTAAGATATCTAACCAATAAAATTAGTGTTGGTATCCAATAGTTTGGTGAGCTTCAATGTGAGATGTAAATAGGAATTAGTAGTAATAATATGCCTCTCTATCTTAATTTTATTTATAACTATAAATTTAATACTAATTTGAACAATATTCATATTTTGTGGCTGTATATACACATAGAGTTTTGTTTAAATATTGAACTACTCAGAAATGTATTATTTCTCTATTTATCTAGAGTAGACAATGTAGACTCAATTAAAATTTCTACTTCTAGTTTATAGGCAATGCTTTAAATAAATGAGCATTTAAATTATTCCATGCTTTTAGGATGAAGATTGACCTAGTTTTCGCAAAATGATGGACCATTCTACAACCACTTCAGAATGGAAGAGTCACCTTCATAGAAAACGCTTCTTGTTTGTGAATCACTATCAAGACAGAAAGACATTTTATAAGCAATGTTTTGGCGTGCTAATTTCTACTGTGTACAGGCTTCTACTCATGCATTTAAAACATTTTTTTTCAGGTTGATGTGGTACAATCATAGAAAGTTATAGCTGGTGATTCCATTTAGAATATAAATCAGGCTGAAAGAGATTTGTAGCACTCCAAAAGTTTTCTGGTATATTTTTTGTTTTATAAAACCCAGATCAACGATCAAGTTATTTAACAAACATGTTCTCTCCCCCCTTTCCCCCATCCCTCATCCTATTATAGCTCTAGACTCCTGAGATAGCAACTGTATGAATGCTGGTCCCTTTCCATCTTCATCTTACATAAGAATTGTTTATGAGCTACTGAAGCATTCCTTAACCTTTCCCTGTTAATGAAATGTAATTTGTGGTAAAAGGTTTTGATCACCATATTAGCAAAGGCAGCTGGAATATTGTCTGCCATGCTTAACAATAAGGAAATTGGAGCTGGCACAATGTGAAATATATTTTTAATCAGAGATCACTATTGCATGGTTTTCTGAATATATCTCTTTCTAATTTCCATACCAGTCAAAATTCTCAGTTGAATGAAGGCAAATATATGTGTCCTAGGATTCTGGTACTCCACATACGTGCCCCACATTCTGGTGAGAGAGAAGTTCCAGCGTGAGTCTCTAAGCTCAGAAGATTAAACCTCTGGTCCCAGTGACTGACTTGGGATTGGATCCTGCAAAATTGTCAGTGTTCTTGCTTTCACCATGAGATGTGCGAACATAAAGCTAGAAGCTAGTTCCCTACATCAAACTCTCCTTGAAGTAATAGTCACATCCATTTGGTCTGGAGTAGCTTCAGAAGATACAAGTCATTGTGTTCTGAACACAAAAGAACTCAAGCTTTGTTTGAGTTTTGCTTCACTCTTGCTATTGTTTATTAATTCATTAGTGGAAATATATCCTACAATTCTTCTTCAGCATAATTCAGTTCTGACATGAAGTTTCATAGGATTTCTTTGAAAAAAGAGAACACATTCAGCATTAAACACATGATAGGCTTGCTATAATACAAGCCATACTTTTATTATTTATATTCAGTCTTTGGAGGTTTGGTGAACGACTGGTTATGTGGCACGTTGAAATGCATAATAATGGATTTCATGACATCTTTGACTCTTCATTCTTGGCTACAAAGAATATCCTTAAACCATCTGTGGGGGGAAAAAGATTAAAGAAGAATGAATGTTAAAAGTATAATAGGTGAGCATGACAAAGTATATAAAACTCTGATCATTTAGAGTGTTGAAAAGACCTGTTTCCATTAATATTTAGAACAGTTCTAACTAGGAAAAATTCGAGGAGATATTTAGTATCTATTATGATTAAGATCTATATCAGGATCACTTATCCTTTTCAGCTACAGACATGATCTTTACTCACTTCTATAATCATTTTAGAGCAAATACAGATCTAAATGTATGAACCAGCCCCCCCCCCCCGTGAAGCTATTTTTCTACTAGTCAATTAATAAAACTAAGCATGAATTCTGATAGAACTCTTCACATGAATAAATCATGCATCGCTGCACAGTATAAATAAAATAAAACCCAACTTTTAAGTATTCATTTGAATATTATGAGAACTTTCTCTTTAACTTGCATGGGAGTGGGGGGCATAGATTGTTTATATCCTCTTAGAAAAATATTTGGCCTGTCTATTTGTGTGTGTGTGTGTGTGTGTGTGTGTGTGTGTGTTTGTGTGATGTGACATAATTGTTTCAAAGTTTATTTTGCTTGTTAACCATTAATTTCTAAACAATTATAGGTTTTAAGATACAAAGTAATTATAAATAACTTATCACCAACAAAACCCCAGCAGCACACAAATAAAAGATAAATATATAGCTATCCAAATCTTTTAATTTTATGTTTAACACAGACAATTAGTACAAGCAATTACAGACAATTATTACTTCAGTAATGTATTACAATTTTATAATCTTTACAATCTCTATAATCTAGAATTCTTTACAAGTTCTGATTTATAAATTGTGTGTATTTATATTCACTGTTGGAAAGAAAGAAAAAGAAAACTCTGGAAAGAACCTTAATACTACACATGATTGTATGTTTTTCAAGGTTCCCCTACCGCCTTCTTATCGTTTACCATCCTCTTGAACTTCAAATCGACCATATGGCGGTGGCGGGGGGGGGTAATGTGCCCCAGGGGAAATATTGCATTATGGATCCCCACAATCATCTGAATGGCATGCATGAATAAAGAGATGACTTTTCACGTTACCACCATCCTTCCTTTGCCAAGAAAAACCCCTTATTGGCCTCTCTTTCTTCTCCAGGCTGATTAAAACTGGTGAGTAATCCAGTAGAAAATGAAATCTTAGGTTGACTTAAAGACTGCTGATTGCCAGTCAAAACTAAAACCATTAGATGATCCTTATGATCAGTAGATAGGTTATATATGCCTATATCTCCTAAAATGATTGGTAAATCAAAAGAGATTAAAAGTGAAACTATTGGTAGTCCTCATTCAGGGACCTCTTGTGCAGTGATTGTTCAAAGTTACAATGGAACGGAACAAGGAGATTTATGACTGGTGCTTGGTAACAGGTTCATGATTTCAATATTGCAATTTCCTGCGGCCATTTGCAGCCTTCACTATTGGCTTCCCATAAGCAAAGTCAATGGGGAAGCCAGTAGGAGCCAATAAATAATGACCACTTGATGTTCTTCTAACAACTATGTAGATTTGCTTAACGCCTGCAACTGGAACTGCCAGAACTGCTGTCATAAACATAGTTACATGATGTCATGCTTTATGGCTGTATTGCTTAGTTACAGAATTCCCACCCCAATTACCCTCATTAACTCCAACTCCAGTAGACCCTTGTGATTAATGGCATGTAAAATTATTGTTAGCTAAAATGGACCTTACAAACTACTGATCCCCAACACTGGCCAAATTGTTTCCATTTCCACCACCTACTCCAGTATGTTCTCTGGCTGCCAGATTGTTCCTGATAGTACAATTGTTCTGTTCCCTTTCAAGGTCACTCATTGCTGGCTGCTCTAGAGGTTCTGATTGTTCCAGTGACATACTAAGCCAGAGAGAAGTAATTAACTGAGCTAGAAGATGTGAGGTTCATTCTCCCTTAAGTCATGAATTTTGTTTACAACTTACTGTTCATCCATTCACACTTTCACTTGACATTTTAGGCTTTAATCCAGAGGGGGAGAATGAAGTGCTAGTGCCTGGAAAGATCAAAAATGCTCCAAATATCAACAGGCAAAGCACCTGAGCCTTCTACAGTTAGAAGAATTGTCCTGTGAATTATCAATAGTTGGCAGGTTTGAGAACTGTAGGACTTTTTTTTTTTTTTACAATTTGTCTTAATTAAAAGAAGGCTTCTGTGCCTCTAATACCTAGTTTTTGAAGCCAAGCGAGAATACTTCCCTAGTCGGATATATTGGGCTAAATTCCTTTCAGATGTGTTTCACATTTTCAAACAGAAGGTTGGCCATATGTCATCATTTTCCCTTATGGAGGGAAAAGCTAAGAGCTACTTCATATACAGGTGAAACTCGAAAAATTAGAATATCGTGCAAAAGTTCATTTATTTCAGTAATGCAACGTAAAATGTGAAACTAATATATGAGATAAGACTCGTTACATGCAAAGCAAGATAGTTCAAGCCGTGATTTGTCATAATTGTGATGCTTATGGCGTACAGCTCATGAAAACCCCAAATCCACCATCTCAGAAAATTAGAATATTACATGCAATCAATAAAACAAGGATTGTACATAGAACAATATCGGACCTCTGAAAAGTATAAGCATGCATATGTACTCAGTACTTGGTTTGGGCCCCTTTTGCAGCAATTACTGCCTCAATGCGGCGTGGCATGGAACTGCCAGACTCACTAATCTAAACAATAGAGCAGAGAAAAAGACATCTGCCAACCCATTTTAGCAGTAGTAAGTGAACTTGGGTTTCCTCTCTCATATTAGTCCAAGTCATTCACATTTAGACTTTGATGCTATTTTAATATTTCTAAGTTGTTTTTGGAACTCTCACAAATATGAGCAGTGCACCCAGGAGTCCTTTTGCTATACCACATATTTTTTACTAATCTACAGGGGAAACTCAAAAAATTAGAATATTGTGCAAAAGTTCATTTACTTCAGTAATGCAACTTAAAAGGTGAAAGTAATATATGAGATAAGACTCGTTACATGCAAAGCAAGATAGTTCAAGCCACGATTTGTCACAATTGTGATGATTATGCTGTACAGCTCATGGAAATGCACCAAATCCACTATCTCAGAAAATTAGAATATTACATGGAATCAATAAAACAAGGATTGTACATAGAACAATATCGGACCTCTGAAAAGTATAAGCATGCATATGTACTCAGTACTTGGTTTGGGTCCCTTTTGCAGCAATTACTGCCTTAATGTGGCATGACATGGAAGTTATCAGCCTGTGGCACTGCTGAGGTGTTATAAAAGACCAGGATGCTTCAATAGCAGTCTTCTGCCCTTTTCCTTTTTTCGGTCTCATGTCTCTCATCTTTCTCTTGGCAATGACCCATAGATTCTCTATGGGGTTCAGGTCAGACGAGTTTGCTGGCCAATCAAGCACAGTAATCCAACAGTCATTGAACCAGGTTTTGGTACTTTTGGCAATGTGGCAAGCTGGAAAATGAAGTCAGCATCCCCATAAAGCTCATCTGTGGAAGGAAGCATGAAGTGCTCCAAAATCTCCTGGTAGACGGCTGCGTTGACCCTGGTCTTAATGAAGCACAGTGGTCCAAAGTCCTGTTGCTCAGTGGTCCAAAGTCCTCTTTTCTGATGAGCGCAACCTTTGCCAAAAGCACCAAAAACTGGTTCAATGACAGTGGGATTACTGTGCTTGATTGGCCTCTCCATTCTTCCTCCATACTCTGGGTCCTTGGTTTCCAAATGAGATGCAAAAGTTGCTCTCATCAGAAAAGAGGACTTAGAAATATTAAAATAGCATCAAAGTCTACATGAGAATGACTTGGACCAATATGAGAGAGGAAACCCGTTCACTTACTACTGCTAAAATGGGTTGGCAGATGTCTTTTTCTCTGCTCTATTGTTTAGATGAGCGAGTCTGGCAGTTACTTACTAGAGAGAAATAAAAATGATGTTCTTTTATTCATTCATTCACTGTCCAGTCAAGCAAAGTTCTGGGTAGTTTATAATAATAATATAAATAGAGATTATTGCCTGTGTTGTTAAAGGGCATTGGCTAGAAATAAAATCTAGGGCATTTTGATTTGTGAGATTCCTTTCCTATCCCTTCCTAAGGTAAAGGTTCCCCTCACACATAAGTGCTAGTTGTTCCCGACTCTAGGGGGCAGTGCTCATCTCCATTTCAAAGCTGAAGAGCCAGCGCTGTCCGAAGACATCTCTGTGGTCATGTGGCTGGCATGACTAAACACTGAAGGCACACGGAATGCTGTTACCTTCCCACCAAAGGTGGTCCCTATTTTTCTACTTGCATTTTTTCATGCTTTCAAACTGCTAGGTTGGCAGAAGCTGGGACAAATAACAGGAGTTCACTCCATTATGAGGTGCTAGGGATTTGAACCACTGAACTCCCGACCTTTCTGATCAACAAGTTCAGTGTCTTAGCCACTGAGCTATCCGCATCCAGTTGCCAGAGGAATGACAGTAATTTTTGGTTGCTTTGGAGGCGTTGAGGTAATGGTAATTCCCGAGTTTATTCTCTGTTGCTTCCTTCTATTCCCATTCTTTTCCTTGTTCCACAAAATATTTAAAAGTGTTTACTTTTAAAAATGGACCTATAAAATCCATCCTATATTTTTTAATCAAAATAAATGATAAAATCAAAGAATAAAAGCAAGGTAAATTCAAAATAAATTCTGTCAGCACTTAAGCAATACATCTGCATTCCTTGTCATCCTGATTGGCTCCCTTGGCTGCATTAATAGAAGTAAAAATCATAGAAGATACTCATTTCACTTTATTTTTTCTTTTGTCAGATGCCACCTCAAATGTTCTGTCCCATTTTGGGCACAGCATTTTATGAAGGATTCTGAAAAATTGGAACAGAGTGCTATAAAATAAATCTTAGGAAGAAAGGTAGAAAAATCTAGTGACAGGGTGACCAAGGAGAAATATGATAGTATTCTTCAAATACCTGAAATGATGTCATCAGTTCTCTCTTATACCAGAGTGCAGGTCACAGCATCCTAGCATAAGTTACAGGAAGGCAGCTTCCAATTGAAAGTTAGATAAAACGTCATAATAGCAAGCACAGGATGACTGTGGAATCAATTACTCAGAGGGATGGAAAGCTACTTTTCATTCTTTGAACGCATTCAAACAGAACCTAGAGTGTCATCTTTCTGGAATGCTTCAATTTGGATTCCTGCATGGAGCAGGAATTTGGACTTTATAGCTTAAATGGCTTATTCTAACTCTGAGATTCTATGACCTAAATGTTAGATGAATTGAAAGCATCTGACCACTATAGGTGCATATGAACCTTCTTGAAGATCCATAGTAGACTTTTCCTGAATGAGTCCTACAGAGAATGATTCCATTTTGACAACTTAGCTTGATTATTTTGCCAGAAGTAATTAAATAGAATAAAATTAATTATTGGAAAATTATTATTATAAAATAGGTTTTATCAGATTATTATCATTTTATACTTAGAAAAGTAGACAATATAAATAGCAACAAACTCTTGGTTGAAATAGAAATGGGATACTCTATAAACAGAAGGAAAGAAAATATACTTTAGTGCCATAATGTGTGACTAGCATGATCAAGACTACTATTATCTAAAGCAGGGGTCCCAACCCCCATCTCTAGGCTAGCACTGGGGCCTGGCATTCCAGCAACTGGTTCATACAAACAAGTGAAGCCCCATCCATAGGATGCAGACAGCATGCAAAACTCTCTGGTCGAAGGAGAAACCTTTCACTGGTTCCTGGTGCCTAAAAGATTAGGGACCACTGGTTTGAAGTTTATAATGAAGAATATAATTCCCTTCCCCATTTTTAAAGGTTGACATTTTAATAAAGTTATACTCTTCTATGGCTGACCATCTGCTTGAAGGTTAAAGAGACCATTTAACTGATTGCGTGCTTGAAATGCTGAGTTCCAGAGGAATCCGGAAGCAAAACAATCTCTTACCCAGGTTTTAGCACAAGTGGTTCAGATCCCTGTGGCTGGAGACCCCTAGACAGGATGATGATAGTGGAGATCCATTTCAGGTCCTTCTCTGTGCCTAAAAAGACTCATAAAATTAAGTCATTAGATATTATTGCGCTAAGAAATATCTTTCTATGTGTATGCAAAAGAGTGGTTAGAAAAGAAGCAACAAGTTATTGTTTAAAGAACAAAGTGAAAGTAAGAAAAGAAAAGCTGAATCCTTCTGTTGTTCCAGCCACCAGTTTCATAAAACCTCAGGGACAGCAGAGAAGAAGAAGAAAAGGCTAGCTGGCTGTTTTGTGTATTATCTCCTAACAGGTGAACAATTAGTTAATTGGTATTGCTAATTACTGTATCCATTAAGCAATCCCAGGTGGCAATTTTATCCTTTCTATGGGACATTTCAGCTACAATTGTCACATACAACTGGAGGCAATAGCTTGTGTACTGTATGCTTACACATATAAACACAGCTTGGTGCAGAGCAATTGTATCGATGGTATTGATCATCTTTTGCCACAGGATTTGATTTGTGTAGGGAATTTCTTACAAGAGCTTCTGACACTAATTCATAGGAATAAATATGTTTAGAAACATGTCATATTAAAATTATTATAGTTTATCATCTCTATAAAATATGGTCTGAACTATATGCTATATTGATAAAGGGTCACATATTAAGAGAACATGATGCTTTGAATCAGATTGACTGCAACCAGAAAACAGATACTAATTAAAGCCTTCAAGCACAATGTGGAAACAGAGTCCATCAGTAAACTAGACATTGATTGATTGATTAAGTGCTGTCTAGTCAGTGATGGTTCTTAATAACCATATAGATAGTCTTTCTCCAAGGATCTGGCAATGATGCATTCACTGCTATTGTTATTGAGTACATCCACATTGCTGCTGGCCATGCTGTTCTTTTGCCTTCCATTATTTCCAGTTTTAAGAAGTTCTCAAAGGATATGGGTCATTTGGGCAGTGTATACAAAATATTGTAATTTGAGCCCAGTCCTTTGTGCCTCAAGTGAGACTTAAATTTTTTCACTTAAAAAATTCCAAGGCAAAGTGTTAGTCCAAATGGTATATTGAAGTTGAGGTTTGGGGTGGAATGAGGCGGTCAGGGCTGAACTGGAATTACAAGAAGACTTCAACTTATTTGGGACTGAAATCTCAATTTTTGAGTGGTTATTAAGTGAGATATCTATGTGATTGCTTTGCTAGTGTCTACAATCCTAGTACTCCTGGTTGTGGCCTTCAAGCGATATCTTGGGTCGTTATGTAGACAGAGCAAAAAAGCTGCCTGCAAGTTCAGCTACCTTCTGTGGGTGGAAGGGAACTTAGAAAGGACCGGAGTACTAATCTAACTTCATTTTCTAGTATTAGCAAATATGATATTCTTAAAGTATAAAATTTTAGTACACTCCTATCTCTGTTTGATCTTCTTTTAATTAGTTATAGTTGAGGTTGGAACTTCCTCTGAGTTTGGACATCTTTTAGAAAACCTTCCCAATTTTTCTGTATCTGTTATCTTTGCATACGCTATACCAGCGATGGTGAACCTTTTTTGGCTCACGTGCCACAAGTGGGGGGAGTGCAGGGGGGGGGCGTGTGTAGGCGTGCACACCCATAATGCGATACGCGACCCCCCAGTGCGCATGCGTGCACAACAGGCACTCCCCCCCATTTTTACATGCTTTTTTTCGCCCTCCCCAGGCTCCAGAGGCTTTATAGGAGCCTGGGGAGGGCGAAAAGAGCCTCCCCCGCCCCCCGGAGGCCCTCCGGAGGCTTCAGGGACCATCCGGAAGATTCCCTGAAGCCTTCGGGATGCTTAAAATGAACCTCTGGGCAAACCGGAAGTCACTTCCGGTTTGCTCGGAGGGTCGTTTTGAGCGCTCCGAAGGCTTCAGGGACCGTCCGGAGGCTTCCCTGAAGCCTTCGGAATGCTCAAAACGACCCTCCGAGCAAACCACAGGGTCACTTTGAGTGCTCCAAAAGCTTCAGGGACTGCATAGCAATGTTTAATGATGTCCTTGAAAATATTGGTTTAGATGCTTAATATTATACTGGTTGACTTTATACTTTTGCTTTAGAACTTGCACATGAACAATTTGTGTTCTATTCAACAACCAGTCCCTGGGCATAGCTTTGCTGTTATAACTGAATCCTTCTATTTCCATTTCCTTTTATAATATAGTCAATTTGATTTCTGTGTGCTCACTTAAATTATCTCCTTTTATCTAGTTGTATATAGGACCAGTGACGTGCGGTGAGGTTTATGGCTGGTGAAGCTGGTGACATTATCAAATTATCATCATGAAGGGAGGACTGTGACAACTTTCTCACTCTGTATGTGTCTGTCTGTCTGTCTGTCTGTCTGTCTCTGCCTCTCCCCCCGCTCTCTCTGGGCAACTCGACGTGATTAAGGCCGTTCTGCTCCTCCTTTGCGCTTCTTGCCCACGGGCACGCGCTGCCCTCTTCTCTCTGATAGAGCCCATCCACAGGGGAGGGATCCCCCCTTGTGTTCCTCCTCTTCCTGGATGGGTTCTGGACCAGCGGAGCCGCTTCCTCCTTTTTAACCAGGCGGCTATCAGAGAGAAGAGGGCAGCGCGTGCCCGTGGTCTTGTGCAGCAGTTGAATCCTCACCTCCTGTTCTTCGGCTGCTGCACAAGCCCAAGGGCACGCACTGCCTGGTGCTTGCTGAATCTGGTGCGGCTTCAGAGAAAGAAGGCATGCGAGAAAGCTCCCCCTTCCTGCCTGAACATTTGAATAAAGGAGGCTGCAGGCTCCTTTGTCCTCAGCTATGCGATCTCCTTTCATTCTCTGCTGCCCGAACGAGTGAATGAAGCAGAGGGAGAATGAAAGGAACCCAAGCATTCCGGACAGAAAAGATGGATTTCTTCTCCACCCCAATTGGAAACGAGGTGGCTGTCAAAGCAAGGGGCTGCCCCGCCGCCCTGTGCTTTGCTGGGCAAGTCTGGGGAGGTGCTTTGCTGGTGGCCAGGCCACGCCACGCAAGCTACTGCCACCCTGCCACCCTGTCCTTTGCTGGGCAAGCAAAATACCCCAGGATCACGGTGGGGGGGATAGCAACTCCTTCCACTGCGCTGCGGAGAAGAGCCACAGGAAGGAGGGGAATGGGACCACGTGTGCAGGTGACAGCCCTTCATGTTGGCTCAGGAAGGAGGGGAATGGGACCATGTTTGCAGGAGGCTCCTCACCGCCAGCCTCAGATCAGCACAGCCACGGTCCCCTTCATGTTGGCTCAGGAAGGAGGGGAATGGGACCACATGTGCAGGGGAAGGGGACCACAACTTGCACTGATCTAAGAAAGAGATGAAAGAGAAAAGGGGAGAATTTTTTTTCTTTTCATGATGAGAGCGGTGAGGCTCTGCCTCCCCTGACTGCACGTCACTGTATAGGAGTCACATGATTGCAAGACTTAAACTGCAGGAATGTGGCTAACATAAGGATGAACTTCTGAGCATCTAATCTCCTAAACACACATTTGGAAATAGGTACTAGTATTAACACAAGAAACTTCACTAAGTATTGCTCATAGAAGACTCAACACAGACCATACTGAGTTGTGGGAAGATGGCAGTTTAGCTTCATGATTAGCTCTATTAATTAATCTGCAAGGCTCACCAGTGCCTGCATTTTTTTTTACTAGTCAAGCTAGTCTTTTCCAGCCTCTTCTTTCAAGGAAGTCCTGCTGCCAGGATTGGGATAATGGGCCTGCAACCTCTACTTTGGCAATGTGAATACACATTTTTAAATCTTTTATTAACAGTGAGATTAACTATTTGGTCTTCCTGGTCACATAATTAATTTTCATGCCCATAAACAGATTTATCTCACGCAACCTGGGGAGTAGGAAGTACTCCTCATTCCCATGCTCTTACTTATATTAACACACACATGTCGATGTTATAAGCACCCTGCCATTGTTTCCTAATGCTAGATGGAAGGGGCAGAGGGAATCCCAGAAGTATAAATCTGAATGCTAAAGAGTCCATAGTTAGAGATATCTTATGGTAAAGTGCCCCTCCCCATTGTTTGATGTAACTGACCAGGACCTGTGTAATTTTGCTTCCACTATCTGTTCATTACATCTCTGGGATCTCCCTCGCAGTTTCCCACACCCAGCAGCAGATAACTCTATTGCTTGAATTCCTTCCTTCCTTCCTTCCTTCCTTCCTTCCTTCCTTCCTTCCTTCCTTCCTTCCTTCCTTCCTTCCTACCTATTACTAGATTCCTCCTCTTTTTTTGCTTTTGAAGTTTTGTATTTGAAGAAGCTCTATGAGTAATTTATGAATACTGGAAAATCCTTAACCATGGAAGGAAGCTCCATAGATACTGAAGGCTCCCTGCTGCAGGAGTTCACCTTAATTATATGAAAAGTTTTAAAGGGCAATGCAGCCTATCTGCATTCCCCTTGGCTCTTCTGTGCATAATAAAAATTTTTTGTTACATCTCAGGCACTGTTCAAATTAAAAGCAGGACACTATCGCAGGACAGCTGTTTTGTGTTATATCTGCAGACATATTCTTTATACAGTTAATAAATAACCAACTGTGTTTTAATGTAGAACCTATTTTATGAAGCCCCAAGCTTTCGTTAAGCTATGTCTCAGATGGCAATAAGAGCGGCATCATTTTCAAGGTGGATTGTCTCCAAAGCTTTAGTTTGTCAAAATAAATCTGGTCTTTCATTATTGTTTTTTAAAATATTTCCTCCTGCCCTTTCTTTTTAGCTGGCTTTTTTTTTTTTTGCCTTTGAGTTTTAGATCAACTTTCTCTTTGCTTTTAACAGATTTTTAATTATCCTGGTGCCACACTGAGAAGAGACTGAGATGCCTACTCTGGCTGCTTTTGAGTCACATCTGCAAATCACATAGGTATGATCTCTATGGCAACTGACCCATGTTGAGAGGAAGAAAATAAGCTCAGTACTAAAGGTTAATTGCTGTTTCATTTATTCATTTTTGTGCAGTTCCAGCAATGTGAATTGAAGTTCTAATTAGAATTAAATTATCAGCAGATTGAACATCTTCTTTGTTATTAGAGTAGCAATAAAACCAGTCAGCCTTATTTTGAAAATGACTGAAAGAAGATGGTAAGCATTCCAGCCCATGCCACAGAATTGATGCTAGGAATCCCAGCTAGGCTTTCTTAATGGAAGAATAAGATTTTCTCTTTTTACTATGTGTAACTTCTCTTTTAGTTTTAAAAAAGACTTATCTTGTTGGCCAAAGCATTTCCAGATGGGCCTCTCAGTTAAGCTCATTAATAACCTGCCTAATCTACATTGCTAAACATCTATTTAAAAAAAATATTATGCCCTCTATATGTTATTTGAGATTTTGGTATATACAGCCAAAAATTGTGTTATGTAGATACCTTCTTCCACTTAGTTTGATCCAAGAACTAAGCTTAATGCTCTTTCTTACAGTTAAATATGATAATGCTGATAAAATTATTCATTGATTATAAAATATTGAGCAGAAAAACATCAGAGGGGTCATGTTGGATCCGCTCAGAGGTCGTTACACAAATTAGGCAGATTTCCATAGCAGTTGACCTAATGCCTTTTGTGACTCTACAGACAAAACTCGGAACACAAGTCAAATCTGCCAGTTTCCAGGAAACTGGAATTCAGAGCATGTTGATCTCTATATTGGAAGTAGCTAGTAAACATGGTTATCAATAATGAACCATTTGAGTAAAATGGGGTATTTAAGCACAAAACAAATAGAAAACAGTAGTCTGAAGATCATATAGTATGTCTATTATGATGATCTCTAAGTTTAGGATTAATTCAGAAGCAGTCAGTCTGAAATCAGGCTAGTTTGTTACCATAACAAGGACAACTGGCAAGACTCCCACATAAAGCAGGTGCAAGCACTGCATAAGCAAAAGAAAAAAGCATATCTGAACCTTGATTTCACCTTAGCATTCTATATTAATAACCAAAATGCACATTTTTGTCAGGGTTGCCGGGTTGCTAACCTTTGTAGTACATAAGAACTACCAATCAATTACAATAGAGGCCCAGAATTTGAATGGAGTAAATTCAGACTTAACTGGTTTTTCTCATGTGAATGAAAATTTGTTTCAAGTTATACTGTCTTTTAATCTGGGTATTGAGTAAATTCAGCACAACCCTCTATTTATAAGTAAGCCCTATTGATTTCACAGGGATAGGATTGCTGTTAGTCATTCAATTACTCCTAACTCCTTATGACCCAATGGACATAACTGAATAATTATCTCTCAGTAACTACTTTTTTGAGTTCTTTTAAATTCATGGTTGTGTCACGAGTGAAAGCATCTAGCTACTCTCTTGGTAAATACATCTCTTGCCCTTCTTACTTAATTAATCCTTTTTGATTTCTTTCCATTGTTTATTCAGATACAACTTTTTGTCTTTTTCTTTCTTATATTCACTCCTTGTTAAGGTTTTTGCCAAAAGTTTTAAAATCTTTAAAACCTTTTTTTTAAACTTTATAATCCAGAAATAATCTTCATTCACAAAGTGGAACTGTTTTATCCTCTGCTCAGAAAATGTCTTTTTAGCTATAAATTAATTCCATTTAAAAGCTTTCAGTATTGCAACCAGTGGTGGGATTCAAATTTTTTTACTACTGATTCTGTGGGTGTGGCTTGATGGGCATGGCAGGGGAAGGATACTGTAAAATCTCCATTCCCACACCACTCCAGGGGAAGGTTATGCAAAATCTCCATTTCCTCGCGATCAGCTGGGACTAAGGAGGCAGAGAATTGTTGGGGTGGGGCCAGTCAGAGGTGGTATTTACCGGTTCTTCGAACTACTCAAAATTTCCTCTACTGGTTCTCCAGAATGCTCAGAACCTGCTGAATACCATCTTGGATTGCAACCCTCAAGCTAAAGAACTAGCCTTCATGAGGCAGATTATTAATAATCTGATTGCAAGGTCTCTGATGTGAATGGTTTCTATTTTTCTCCATTTTAGTTTTGTTATGTGAAGCAGTGACTCCAGCTTCCTTTGTTTAGTATAAACGGGAGAAAGGTACAAGAACAAACTACATTTATAGCAGCTATTCATTTGTTTATACTGAGGGCAATAAGTAGGCCTATGGTTTAAATTATAAGGCTAACAAACTATAAATGGAGTTCTTTTGGATTTGTTAGCTGCACCTGCTCATTTGCTATTGAACTAGTGTTCAGAATTATTATGTCATTTATAGAGTTAGTAAGATTTTTTTGAAAGGAAATTAGCTGAGATAGAAATGTACTAGATATTAATTCTTTCATAATCGACAAGTTGAAATTACCTAATTTCTCATACCTGATTTTATGGACTGTAACTGTTTCATTGCAGAGCAAACATTTGATCATTTGGACACCAGAGGACGATTTGTGGCTTACTTATATTTCTTTGGTGTCCAAGGTGCTCAAGAAATGTAGTTAAAAACACTGATGTTTCAGATAAACTTGCAATTTTATGAAAGGGATAAGCTGTCTGTATTATGGAATATATGTAGTTTGATGGAAAATGAAAACAATCAGGTTTTTGTCTCTTTAGATGAAAAGAAAACATAGCTACACAATTTTTCTATGAAGAATTCTTAACTTTTTCATAGATATATTTGGAAATATAGTTAATTCCTCTGCATAAAGTGTATATAACCAATAGCATTCTTTACACCTTTTCTAGAATGGATGAGACTTTGAGAACATTTTAATAACAGAAATCTTATTTCTGGGGTCATAAGATTAGAATGTCTGAACTAGTTACCTTTATTATTTTATATTACTTTCAAACATTCTGTCATAATTCTTAACACATGTTGAGCTCTGGTTTTTCACCCCTAGGAATGCACAGATTTTTTATGGTACCTCTAGTAATCTATGGGTAACATCAAGATGAAAACTATTTTTAATATGCTGAATATATAGCAAAGTTTTTATATTGTTTAAAATCAAATTGTTAGTGAATCTCCTCTTATTTTTCTGCTCCAGAAAATGTAGAGAATGCTAAAAAAAACCCCAACAATTTAATTATTTCCCCAGAATGCTTTCATTAACTAATTTTGTTTAGAATTGAAATTTTGTACCTAAAGATAGGTGACTTCATACTTGGGCAAGGAGGAAACGGAAGAATTTCAGAGGAAAATGCAGACAAAGATATAGATATAACTTTCACCTAGCTGTTTCTTCTCTGAAAATCACCCTATTTCAACATATGTGAAGATTATTGTAGGTAATGATGATGAAGATTTTAGTGTAAGATCCAAAAAATGAAGGGGTCGGTTGGTTGGTTGATTTTCTTTCTTTCTTTCTTCTTTCTTTCTTTCTTTCTTTCTTTCTTTCTTTCTTTCTTTCTTTCTTTCTTTCTTTCTTTCTTTCTTTCTTGCCGCAAACTCAAGAATGACATGTGGCTGCTCTTCCAAGCTGAGTTCCTTATTGTTTTACACTTATAGACAAAATCATGCCAGACCAAAGACCTTACATCTACAATATACCATATGAACTATTAGGGTAGGGTTTTCTTCACCCCTTTTTTCTCACATGTAATATCTAGACTAAGTTGCCGCTTACTGGTTGAAATACACACTCTTCCTCCTGGGGAATCCCCATCCTTACTACATCCCATCATATCTTCCCCTCCATTGGTGATGCTGTTTATAGCTCATGTCATGATAATGAGCAATGCCATTAGGTATTTCCAATATTATGTCATAAATTTCTATAATGAGAAACAACAATATATAACACGATTAAAAAGTGATTTACCATTTACCGTATTGAAGAATTTACCTTTTAATCTTTTATAGCAATAAACTCTATTGCGCAAAATAAATTTTCACTAATAAATGTTCCTGGCATTTTTTTGAGAATTGATCAGCGTTTTTTTAAATATTTATTATTTGAAATGGTATGCGTTTTTCAATATTTTTGAAGGCTTACTTTATTCATTCCATGTAACATCACATAAAGCATTCAAGTTCTTCATTCTAGATACTCAGTTATCTGACAGCTATGATAGAAAAATTTGCTAAATAATAGTCTGCACTATAATTCCGTAAAAGCAGCTTGCTCAATTTTCTGAGTTTACTAATTGAAGGATACATACTCACAAAGATAGATTGGCTAGAAATCCAGTTCTTAAAGAAAGGGGCATTTTTGGACATTGTACAGTGAACTTTATGTTAACTGTTAAGCCATTTCCAAGTGGTTTCCAGAACCAGATTATCTGAAACATAAACATACTTCTTTTTAATGATTTGAACGGGATACCTTGCTCAGTGTTGATATTCATGTGATATCATTTTAACTAAGATAGGGAAGCAAGCATTCTCTGTTGCAGTGTCCATTGTGTAAAACAAACTCCAATCGGAGGTTATGTGGGCCCTCATGACTGAAGGTTCACACTATAAAGTAAACACATGTCTTTCACAGATCCTACATATATTTTTGTCAGCTTCCCTGGAGATAATTAGTTAATTAAAGAAAACTCTTTAACTGCTCCTTTAAAAATTATATTTTTGTATTATATTTTATTTTTTGCTGTATATATTATGTATTCTGTTATGTTTAATGCATAAAAAGATTGACAGCATATACATTCATTAAAAACCAACCAACAATAAAGGATTCCCTTTCCCACTAAAGCATTTTCCCAGCCTTCATTTGCACTCACACAAGAGATCTAAGTACAGCCATCTTGAATTCCATTGACTTTTATTTACCACCAATTTCCTTCTGTAGTTCAAATTCTTGTAAAGTGTTAGCAAACAATAAACTTGTGTTCATTTGAACTGCTTTGCTTCCTGCTTTTTTGCACCTGACATTTGACCTGCATTGAATCAACCTGGAGACGTTGTTTTATTTATTATCTCCAGTATGTTAAAAATGATTCCAAATTATGTTGCTCATTACCTTGAATCAGAATAGAGCCCTAATTGAAATTGTTGGGGAAAACAAAATGAAAACATTTTTTTCTGAAATAGCTTTTAATAGTAAGATTCATCTGTACATGAATAACTTCCAGTCATCATAATGTGCTTCTTTCCTTCATTCCCCCATGACAAATGTTTCTATCATTTAATCAAAGGACTAATAAAGAGATCTCGCTATTCATGACTTGAGTTCTATTTTTCCTGAAGCACTCCAAAAGAACACATCTTGAACCTGCAGAAAGAATCACATGATAGATGTTTCTATAAGTAGTTCCTCTAAGTAGAGAAGGCCATGAATAATTCAGTTATGGAGAACACTTGACTTCTCCTTGTTCTTTCCCATACGTCACAAGTGAGTAAGCTCAAAAAAGAAGTAATATTTAGTCTTTGAAAGAGTGAACTGAAATTAGCACTTCTTTTTTTATTGCATTTTGGAGTTAAAGTAGTCCTCAGGTTATGGAACAAATATATTATTACTAAATGCCCTGGCCAATTATCAGTAACTTTTGACTTCCATTTTATGAAACATCATCAAGAAAGTGCAGGTTATAGGAAAATGGTGAAGAGCATTTGCTAGAAGAAACTACATTTACTCCATTGATGGAATGTATGGGATGACCATAGTGGAAACTTTCTGTCGGCAATCTCAGTTTAATAGTTTGAACCTACTTTAAAAAGGATTTAGAGGAATTTCATCAGCCACAGAGAAGGGCAAAAAAATGTGATTGGGGACTAGACACTAAGACCTATGTCAAGAAATTGTAGAACAAAAAAAATGATAGAGGGTGAATATCTAAATTCTTCAAATACTTGAAAAGATGCCTGAGAGAATAATAATCTGTTCTTTCTCATTCATAATTTAGGAATAATGGATTTAAATCAGATTCTGACCGTGATTGGAAAATGGTCTTCACAATAAGAACAGTTTAATAAGAGATTCAGTTATCCAGAGAGGTGTTGGCTTCCATTTCATTGGGCATCTTTTCTTTTTCTAGGATACTTTAAGTTGGATTCTTTTACTGAGGAAAGGGTTATAAATGATGACCTAATTGGTCCTTTCTATTTTTGCAATTCTAAATACTAGAACGTAAATTTAAATTTCAGCCTCTTAAATCTTAGTCAAATATTATCACAAGTTGAGTGTATATGTGGAATAGAGGTTAAACTGTTGGATTAGGATAGAATCAGGTTTAAGGCCACCCTCTGAACACTCAATAACCTTGAGCTAATCAATCAGTCTGTCTCAGTCCAACCTGTACTATAGGATTGGTATGGGAAAAATAAATGAAAAATACATATTATAACAAACTGAAATGAAAAAAAAGTATTTTACATTGGTGCCCTACCATATAGTTATAAATTAGGCCCAAGCTCCAGCAAGTTATAGTGAAGCAATAATCACATCTTCCATTTAGTGCCTAATTAATTATTCTATTGATTTTCTACTGCACATTATACTACAGTTTGCTGTCATCAGTGGTGGGTTTCAAATTTTTTTAGAACCTCTTCTGTAGGTGTGGCCTGTTTTGTGGGAGTGGCTTGGTGGGCATGTGATTGGGTGGAAGTGGCTTGACAGTCATGTGACTGAGTGGGTGTGGCCAACTTGCAAAATGTGGTGAAACTCACTTAACAGCGCTCTTGCTTAGCAACCAAAATGTTCCCTCAGAAACTCTGGCATTTGAAGCATGCAAGTCTTAAAGCTGTCAAGTTACAAGTTCCAAACCCTTTAGAAAAAAAAACCCAGGGGTGTGCAAACTTGACAGCTTTAAGACTTGTGGACTTGAACTCCCAGAATTCCTACATACATATATGCATACATATATATGCAATTTTTATGACTCACCAGCATCTGCATCTATAGATAAAAGTATGCCAATAAAATGTACATTCATTTCACTGTCTCCCATCTATGATCCAACATGAAGTATTCATCCATCTATGATTTTTTTCCACATTTAAAATAACCTTCATCTTGACAATATTCATGTTACATTTAGCATAAAAGATAGGTAGTGGATATTGCATATCAAACATTTTGTATATCATCTTAAAACATGCTCACTAAATATTGGAATTCCATATGATACCAAACAGAAATTTTTTTTTCCTATAAAAAAAATTGTACTGAGAAAATGGAATTAATTCATTGCATCATATTGTTCTTATCTTGATATGTACTTTTTTTAAAAAAATAAGATGAATGTTAATCTAACTAGTTTCCTCCTCTTGCTTTCTTAATGTTATCACATTTCAGAACCTAAAAAGCCTCCAGAATTTGATCGAGCTCTTAAACCAGTGACAATAGATGAAGGCAAGATCTTGCAATTTGCTTGCCTTATAGTTGGATCACAGCCCATTAAGATCCAGTGACTCAAAGCTGGGAGAGAGCCGAGATCAGTGTTTCTCAACCTTGGCAACTTGAAGATGTCTGGACTTCAACTCCCAAAATTCCCCAGACAGCGAAGCTTCAGCTTTGCAAATGGAACAGCTCTCTTAGAGATCCAAGCAGTTACTAAAACTGATTCTGCGGAATATGTGTGCAAAGCCTCAAATGCAGCTGGAAATGATTCTTCTAAGTCAAAAGTGGCAGTGAAAGGTACAGTTAAATTGAATATTTAGAGAGAGAACAACAATTCAAAGGCTGCCTGATCCTCCATTGCTCGCTTGCTGTTTCGCCCCCCTGGATCGCCTTGGCACTGCTTTGGCTACCTACGTCCATCCTCGCCTGGCAGCTGCAGCAACGTCATCAAGACGAAGTGGCTTGGAAGCGAAGGGGCCTCGGTGCCCTGCCTAAGCAGCAGCGGGGCCCTCTCCCTCTCGCTCTTCATCTTGATGATGTCACTGCAGCTGCCGGGAGTGGACATACGGAGGTAGCCAGAGTGGTGCCAAAGTGGTCAGGTGCGCAAAAGAGCAAGCGAGCGATGGAGGATCAGACAGCCTCAACCTCACTTGCTCGCTTGTTCGCTGGGAAGCATGGAGAAGAGCGCGAAGTCCAGCAGAGGCAGGAATGCAAAAATGATGCCTACTACTCCCTTGCAAGGGGAGCAAAGGAAACCGCCTGGGTCTCTGCTTCCCGCCTCACCTGTCTAGAGCCGCTGAAAGCTTTAGACTCTGGCAGTGGTGCTGGTTTCCCACCACTTCGGCGTCCCTGAAAGGTGACTCCACATTCTCCATTTCCTTCGCCCCTCCTCCCTTCAAAAGCTGTGAGGTGCTTTCTTAGCGCCGGTTGCCCAGCTGGCATGGTCCCACGTGTGCACCTCCTTCTCCCCCTCACTCCCCAAAGGCTCTTCTCCTCCTTCCCGGAGCTCAGTGGGAGCTGGGCACAAGGGATGGAAGGCTGCTTTTGAAACCACACCTTGGAAAACTTTGCTGGGAAGGGAGGCAGGGAACTAGTGGGGGGAGGGACGCCCTGGAAGGCCCCTGTGCTTTGCTGGTGGCAACGCCTCCTAGGCAAGTTCAGGGAGGTCCTAGGAGGCCGGCTGTGCTGCACAAGCTACCGTCCAGGAGCAGCGATGAAATGGTGGGGAAAGTGAGCGAGGGGGCAGGGCAGCCGCTTCGTGAGGAACGGGTACTAACCAGTTCAGTAGATTTGTGGAACCTCTTTGGTAGAAGAGATTAGAAACGGCAGAAATCCACCCCTGGCTGTCACCCTGGACACCCAGAATTTTTGGCTTCTTCTTACTCTTTTCTGTTTCCCTAATTTGCCACTCTCTTTCCAAGCTTTATTGTCTCCATTTCATATCCCAACCTCGATCAATCTGGGCAGAAATGTATTCTGTTAGTTCAAGGAGCTGAGGGAAAAATGAGTTTGTAGAAAATCTTTCTTCGAAAGATTTAGAAATTCTTTCTAAGACCCATGGTGGTGCAGTGGTTAGAGTGTAGTACTGCAGGCTACTTCTGCTTACTGCTGATTGCCAGCAGTTCAAGTCCCACCTTCCATCCTTCTGAGATCAGTAAAATGAGGACCCAGATTGTTGGGGGCTGACTCTGTAAACCACTTAGAAAGGGCTGTAAAGAGCACTGTGAAGTGGCATATAGGTCTAAATGCTATTGCTATTTCTACAAAGTACCATAAAGCTTTTGCTATAACCAATAGCAGGATTAAATAAAAGATTACCTTTTTCCAGCATGGATTTCCAGTGTTCATTTGAATCTGTTTTTTTTTTTTTTTTGTTTGACAGACAGTCACAATGAAGTCAGCCCTGGCCCTGTTTTATTATACCAACCTCCTTTTCTTTTTTTCTTTTTCTCCAGAAAGCTAAAAGAGTGATAAGCCAGGTGGGAGACATTTTAGCAGAAGAGAGAAGCCAAATATATTAAAAATCTCTGTTGAGCAATTCACTGAACTGTCTTGAGGCCTGCAGCCTGCTGATACCACTTCTAATTCGGAGCATTGAAGGTCTCAGAAAAAGGAAAGATGTCTACGCCAGCTCAATTTAGGACCTTTGAATCACACAATTTGTATGCTCTTAGGCATTTGATGCATACATATGCAAAGTAAAAGCTGATTCTGCAGTAATTCTGGATATAGCAACTATACAACATTGTACTACTCATGATCCAAATCTCCGATTTTATTGGACACAGTCTTACTGTTGCCCATTTTTAAAATTCTTTTGTTAAGAGTAACCGAGAAGAATAACCTCTTAAGGATTATATTGCATGCTGGTAACAGCTGAATTCAGCCAAAAGTGTATGGGACTACCTATTCTTTTTCTTTGACTTTTTCTATAACACAAGAAGCTGCTAGAGAAGGGATAGATGATTTTTGCTTGCTCAGGGCTTTTATATTAAGCTAAGAATATATGAGGCCAGATCCTACACTTGATCACTTTGGAAAAATAAAACAATACTCTTTTTTTCTCACTGCCTCCTAACATTTAGGTTTACTATATCTAACTTCTACAAAAATCCAGAGGACCATTAGATGACAATAATTCTATACGGAAAACTGTAATTATGCATCATTGGCTGCCAGAGTTCCACAGTAGCTTGCATAACTTTAAAAAAAAATTACAGTCTGACTTACGGGGATTCTAATTAGCGCATAGTTAAAATATACATTTGCACATTTGTCTATTATCTCTTCATTTAAGAGTATTGGGCATTCGTTGATTAGTTTCCTACACAATACATTTGATATATAATGGTTGTTTAGAGGGATCTTCTTCAAAGCCCAAAGCATTGACAGTCAAAGCTTTAATATTCAATTAGCAGAGTCACTAGTGTGTGTGTGTGTGTGTGTGTGTGTGTGTGTGAAAATATTGCAAAACCGTTTTACTGTTGGCTGTGACTTTTCAATAGCCTCTTGCTCTTATGCCACATGGCTTTTAGAAGGTGACCAATCTCTTCAGTGGAGGTCAGATTGCATTAAAAAAAAAGATATTGAGGGGGAAAAAACTAAGTGGATACAACTTGGGTAACATTAAGCAATATAATTCCGACCATTAATGGAGTTTCCATACTGTGCGTGATAAAGTCTTCACAGAGGGAAGCATGGAAAAATTGGGACACAGCAGGATGCTTATTGGAGCAGCCGAGTGGTATGCATTTTATCTGACAGTAATTACGGCATATCGGTGCCATGGTTATGATCTGGTTTATCCCTTTAGGACTTCGAAGCATTATTTTGGTGGATAATAACTAAAAACTGATTATACATGAGGCCATAATAAAAGAGGATAGGAAAAAGAGAGTAGCATTAGGCACAAACCAAATGCAGCAAAGGAGTCATCTTCTAAAGAGTGTTCTGGATTTGTGATAATGTAAAATATCTGAGGGCGCTTGTTTCTCCAGTCTGGATTTATATGCTGCTTTCTTGGGGAAAAAAAGTAGTCTAAGTAGCATATAACTCTATATAATAATCTTAAATAGCTGTTCATATAAAACAACACCAAACTACACCATGGTTATGATATTGTGAACAGATCTGGCCTAAGATACGTTGCTACTTTAATTGGTGCTCAAATGTTGCTTGAAGGCCAGTTTCTTAAAACTATCAGATTCCCGTTACATTAGTGATATTTTTCCATAGATGATATGTAGGGAAAAGCAAAACATGAAAAAAAAAATGAAGTTCACAATATATAAAGAGTTAAAAAATAAACAATTTAAAAGAGTGTGGGAAATTTTATAATAAGAAGAGAATGAAGAGCTAAAGGTGAACTAGTTGCACATATGTGCTACTAGTTCCCAACTCTAGGGGGCGGTGCTCATCTCCATTTCAAAGCCGAAGAGCCAGCACATGTCTCTGTGGTCATGTGGCTGGCATGACTAAACACTGAAAGGCACACGGAATGCTGTTACCTTCCCATCAAGGTGATCCCTATTTTTCTACTTGCATTTTTACATGCTTTCAAACTGCTAAGTTGGCAGAAGCTGGGACAAGTAATGGGAGCTTATTCTGTTATGTGGCACTAGGGATTCAAACTGCCGAACTGCTGACCTTTCTGATTGACAAGATCAGCATCTTAGCCATTGAATTACCGTGTCTCAATGAAAAGCTACAGACCTCTAAAATAAGTATCACTTATTTGAAGGAATAGCTGATAACATTTTTCTATCCAATGTTTATATCTATTTTCTGGTTAAAACTCGTACCATTGAGGTTATATGAATATACACCTTATTTATACTATAATGCAACACACAGCAAAATGCAATGAAAATTTACATATTGTGCAGTTAATATATAAGCATACTTGTAAAATATACTTATGAAAGATTCACATAAGATGTGTATTTTAGGAGCAATGTTTACAAGATGCATATATTTTCTTAATTTGTTTCCAAAACTGAATAAGGTAAATATTTGGTTTTGGCTGGATGAAATTAGCTTTGGTGTTATATCGTATTGTACTTTACTTTTTTTCTGGTTATGATATGATATTTTTAGTGTCTATGCTGCCTTGAGTCACATGTTGATTGGGCAGCTATATAAATCAATTGAATAAATTAAAAAAAAAACCATACTTGACAGATGTACCATACACTTGATTTAAGTCTGCATTTGGAAGCAAAATGAATTGATTTACTTCTCACAACTAATGTGCAGATTGGAATGCAGCCTGTTCAGATCTCCAAACAGTCTTTTGCTATTTTGAGACTTGAAAGCATTCAAGTAAATATAAATGCATTTAATGGTAATATGTATAAAATATAGATGAATTTTATGTGGTTTTTCAATCTTAAGAAACAATGTAAGATGGATATAATGGTTTTATCTGTGAATACATATGAAAATGTCATACATAAAAAAATAGCCCAATCCATCCCCAGCTTTAATTTTTTTAGAAAAACCAAGTCTTTAAAATAGTGTAGCAAACATTGAAAGGATTGAATGTCAACTAATAAAAAAGACTTCTTAGCTATTATTTCTCTGAAACTCCCAGCTCTTGATGTTCTAGTCTTACAAAATATTTTCTGCTGTTTTATTGAAAAGGTGATGATCGAGTTGACTATTATTCCATCTGAACTCATTTTTAATTCTCATTTTTCTTTATATTTCTGAAGACTGTCTTTTTTTTTAGTAACTACCATTTTGGAGCAATTATTTGCTCCTTAAATTCAGTTGTGTTGACATTTGAAAATGGAAGGTCTACGGCTCTGCTGGATCAATATAGCAACCCTCAAGGCCTTTATTTTACAGTTTTTGATCAATGGTGAAACAAACACTTGCTGATAGTTTAACAGCCAACTAACTCTCACTGAGATCTGTTCTTAAGATTTCTTTACATAGACCAAGACAACTGTAATGAACAAAATTCTAAACCTAGTAGAACTAGGTGTCAAAACAATCTGGGAGATATCAAGAGAAAAGTTGTGTTCGTAGCCAACATTCTGAGGCAAACTTTACATCTGTTATCAAATGATCTCAGTCAACTGTTTTTCCTCATGGGAAAATGCATGCATGTGTACATGCACACTTCTTTGTGAATCTAATCTCATGCTGCCCCTTGATTACGATTCTACAGTACAGGTAGTCCTCGTGATCTTTTATTTAACATAAATTCATGATTATGATTGTGCTGAACAAATGGACTACTCCCTGGAGTTCTGGCCATCTAGCACCTTTGCAATTATGTGATTGCCATATACAACCTTCCTTGCTGGCACCCCAGAAAGTCATAGGGGAAACCTGCAGGGAAGGTCACACTGGAGTAAGTCTTCCCCATCCATGCACATTCTCCAAGCCCCTCTCTACTCACACTGTGAGTACAAAGCCTCAAATGCCCTCCTTGATCCTTGCCATGCCTCCCTCAAACCTTCATGAACCTTCTTGTACCAGTGCACATCCTCCTTGACCTGTACCACCTCTTCAGGCACCCTCACTGACCAGTGCCATTCACACTTTTGCACACCCTCCCCTTTTTCGCTTGCATACCCCCTTGCATCCTTGTACCTCCTCGCTGACCTTCCTCTGCACCTCCACACTCCTTTCCATTCCCATCCAGTAGCAGTCACATATGTACTTCTGGTTTGGAATTTGCAACTTCCTGCCAGCTTTCCCATTGACTTTGGTTGTGGGAAACTGTCAGGAAGCTGCTGCATTGGATTCAATTAATGATGGCAACTGGAACCGTAGGGATTGCTGTCTCTAAGTGATGTGGTTGTGTTTTACAATTGCATTGCTTAGCAACAGAAATTCCAGTTCCATGTACCACTGTAAGGGTTACCTGTACATATTTTGAAGCATAGAGACAGGAAATGCACTTTCAGGCATTTTTTCTTACAGAAGTCATATGCTCTTTTACTCAGTACTATATTGTACATCCCTACCCATAAAACATTTATCTGCAAGAACCTAATTCTTTATGAAATAATCCAACCCCTTTGCTCTTCTTCATCCTTTTGCAGATTATTGCATAATATTTCATAAGAACAAGTAGGATATAAAATAATACAAATTGCCAATTAAAATGAAACAATAAAACGAGTAAGTTCTGTTGCCAATATAACTGTAACCATTTCTATTAGTTGTTTTTGCATGAATTTCTAATAATGAAATGAAATGTATTAATAAAATTACAATTTAAAGCCATTTAGGTTGAATGAAGAATGCATAAAACAGACACTTCCAATTTCTATTAACATATTTTTCTGCAAATTTGCATTTTTGCAATTTTATTGTAACCTGCATCTATAGGACTTGTACAAGGGTTCTACAAAGTCATATTACAGTGTAACAAGTCGAGAAAGATACATATTCTTATCATCATCAGAATGCTGCATACCATACAAAATAGATTTAAGACATTGACACCTCTTTCTCTCTGTATCTCTCCTTCTCTCTCACACACACAGAAAATCAAGATGTTTATTACCAATTCACATAGAAAACCAAGTGCAGTTGAGTTTTGTTCCCATCATAAAAACTTCAAAGAATGATCTTTCCTAAACACTGGTGATTAGGTATTACCAGTGATGTGCTGGGGCTGGCTTGCACTGGCTTGCAAGAGCCAATTGTTAAATTTTCTATTCTTTTGTAAGCTGCTGGATAGTAGAAATGAACCTTGGCTCCTGACAGACCAATCATCTCTTGCATAACTAGGGCATTGCACAGTCTGCTGGCAGTAATGGAGCTGGTTCTTAAATCTTTAGCAGCCCTCCACTCCACTGTCCATTTAAAGGAATCAGGTATTTTTGGGATTTCATAGTAGATCACATGGCACATAGCATCATTTACTAACACCATAGTGCCAACGTACCTTGTACTAAATAGCAAATTAACTGTGTGTGTGTGTGTGTGTGTGTGTGTGTGTACACTGTATGTGTGTGTGTGTGCATGTATGTGTACACCCCCCCCACACACACACTTAAGAATAGTGCCGAGGAATCAGACTGAAGTCCATCTTACTTTATCATTTCATTTCTCACAATGACCAAATAAGTGCTTTGACATTCTCCTTTCCTACCCTTGTTTCACTGCAACAAGTATATGGAGGCATACCACATCTCACCTCAAGATTGTGTCTTCAAAACTAATAGTCTTTGATAGGCCTATCCTCCAAGAATGTATTCAATCTCCTTTTAAAACCTTCTAAACTAGTGGCCATGTCCATCTCTTGTAATGAATTTAATGATTAATTAGGTGCTGATTTAAGAAGTATGTTCTATTCCAAGTTACCTTTAATTGTGAGATAACAGCAGATAAATTTGATAAACAAACAAGTAATAACATTCTTTCTTCTATGTTTCCTATCAATCAGGGAAAACTGTTGTTCTAATATTTTGAGAGATGGGAAAATAATCTAACTTGTGGAGTCCTTGGTGCTCTCTGAGCTTGATTGTTTGTTTGCAGATGTTTCATTATCTGGCCCTAATAGCCTAATCAAGGAATTACCAATGAAGAAAACTAAACCCTAACCAAAACTGGCAGGAGCAAACCTCACACTCACTAGCATAGATAATGCTATCTAGTAGGATGAAATGTGAACAAACAACCAAGCTCAGAGAGAACCAAGGACTCCACAGACCAATCCTGAGCTACTTATATTGTCTTCTATTGGAACTTTTTAAATTTCCCCATGCCATGCAAGGTTTTATATGTCTGCATCATGTCTCAACTCAGCTACCTTTTTCCATAGCTTAAACAGTCACACACATTGCAATCTTCTGTTATAAATCAAGTGTTCATTTTGGTTGTCCTCTTTTACACATTTGAAAGAGGGTTTTTTTTAAAAGCAAAGACTTGCAAAGCTTTGGAGAAAGAGCATTGGAGAAGGTATGAGCTGATCAAATCTCATCAACAGAATAATCAAATGACAAGGGGGAAGTGTTTAGAGATGCTTGAAGAAAAGCCTTATTGGAGAACTGGATATTTAATAACATAAGAAAAATAGGAGCGAATAATTTGAATCCTTTAAAATGGTTTGGGACTGCATCATAGAGATGAAGTTACACTTCCATATTGAAAAGTTCATTAATTTGAGAAAACTAATTGAGTTCCAGATAATCCTTTTTTCAAGGAAGTGGCAGAATTTAGAGCATATTTCCTCAGTTAGGGCTACCCTAATCTTCCTAATCAAACTTTTCCTTGACAAAAGTTTATTAGGCACAAATAACTAGGAGTATTCATTCAGTTAAAATGTTTATTATTGCTACCTGTAATACAAGAATCTAGTCAAGTAATGGTCAAAGCTAAATTGGTGCTATATAAAGATCAATGGAATTCATATGGGGATGAGTGGACTTAAGTCTTTTCTAACAACGCAATGACTCTAAATTGATGACACATTTAACCCCGCCTTTCAGACAACCTTTTCTTCTACAGAGTTATCTGTATTGGGTATTGATTATTGCAACTCAAGTTTTAGTTACAAAACATCCTGAATTTTAAGTATAGAAAATGTGACACTGACAAGTAATCTGTTAACTGATATGAGAAATCAGTGGTGGGATTCATTTTTTTTTTACTTCTGGTTCTGTGGGCATGGTTTGGTGGGCATGGCTTTGTGGGCATGGCAGGAGAAAGATACTGTAAAATCTCGATTCCCTTCCTACTCCAGAGGAAGGTTACTGCAAAATCCCCATTTCCCATCGATCAGCTGGGACTCAGGAGGCAGAGAATAGATGGGGGCGGGGCCAGTCAGAGGTGGTACTTACCAGTTCTTCAAACTACTCAAAGTTTCCTCTACTGGTTCTCCAGAACTGGTCAGAACCTGCTGAATGCCACCTCTGCAGGAATCCTATGACACCCATATTGATAGATTTACATTGGTTGCCACTTGCTCTCTGGACAGAAGTTAAAGTGCTGATGAGACTTTCAGTCTCTCAGTGGCTTGACTGTGTCTCTTTATGATCATGCTCTGACATTAAACTGTGTTCCTCCTGAAGATTCCTCTGAGTATTTTTTTTTAAAAAATTGGCTTTCAGAAACAGTCTTCCCTCCCAATCTATGGAATGCATTCCCTTGTCACTTGGTCCCATTCATTCGGGGTTTAGAACAGCTTTAGAACACTTTTTTTGCTAGGTATTGAAGAGTGAAACATTGCTTTGCATTAGTTTTAATGTGCTATTTTAATACATATTTTCAATTTTCTGTTCTGCATTTTAATTTTGTTAGCCACTTTAACTGCTTGATTGGAGAGAAATGACAGAGACACGTGAAATAAATAAACGTCTAAAATAAATAATTTGGAACTAATGAAGCCCTGTAGTGACATTGTAAAATACGTGTGTGGGAAGACTGAATGTAATCAGGCAATAATTTTCACTTACTCTGCAGGACTAATAAATTATCTTTATTTTCTTGAAAATATGCAGATTGCTCATCCTCTTTCAGAACGAAAACAGACATTTTGCTCAGTTAGTACAACTATTGCTGGTCAGAATGACTTTATGCTTCCTGTATTTGTGTAATTTATACAAATATCTTCCTGTTTCTCTTGGATAAGGAATTAGAGGCTGCCTTCTTCCCCCCCTCATATCAAGGAGGTTAGCTGTATATTTAGCTTTTTAAGGGTAGAGCTCAAGGGTGCTAGAGTAAGCTGCTATTTGGAAAAGGTTTCGGAATATCTCTGCCTAGAAATCCAACTATAGCTGACAATTCTTCATACACCTTACACCAGGGTCCCCAAATCTCTGGGCCATGGCCTGTTTGGAATTGGGTCATGTGAGCAGTGGGCAAATGTGCATGCATTTCTACTTGCATGAACGGCAGACACTTGCGCTCATGCATGAATCTTTATTTGTGCAAACATGTGCCTACCTCTTGTACAGGACCATGCCCTCTTGCCTCACCCCCCAGGCCATCAATGGTTGGGGACTGTTGCCTTACACTACACAAAGTTGTTTTTCCAGAGGTGCATCTATTTTTGTGACTGTTTATAGAACAGGCATATAATTACAACCACACTTTTCACTTTCATGGACTCCAAGACAAATATCCATGGAGATTTTCAATCATCCAACAACTGGATGGCAACTGGACTTCATAGATTTCTTTTCCTTAAAATATTTCACTTCTCATTCAAGAAGCTTCCTCAGTTCTCTTCAGAACTGAAGTTTGTCTTTTGGAAGAACACCTTTGGAACTCCATGACAGTTGCTAAAGACAACCTTTCTCATATAACCACCTCAACGCTGGAAGAAATATCTCCATCATTAACAACAACTAAATGTATTCAACTTGGAAATCAGATACTTTGTCCACAGCTACCTATACAATAATAAGCTCCTTCACTTTCCTTTAATAAGGAACTTTGATGATAAGTTTATTTATTCATGATAACAAAATCCTACTTTGGTATATATTCAGGGTAGTTTTTTAGGAGCACATTTGAATTTATGAATCCATAAAATCACCTTTTGTTGCTTTCTCAATAAATACTCTTTAAGTGGATATTTTATACACTTTTATGTTTTTCTAAAAGTAGCTTTCAACATGTGTGTCTGTTTTATGAGTCCCCAAATTCAGTGTGGATTTATTTTTCTGTTAAAAACCTTATTAAGAATTTAATGAATTTGACTATAATATGCAAAGATGTAGATTCCATTTATATTATTTTGCCATGAATAAGGAGAGAGGGGACGAGTGGGGTGGGGGGAGAGAGAGAGGATAGTGATGTAGAGATATATTGATATGTTTTATGAAGCAATCAGAGTGCCCTTTGATACATCATCCCCAAGGCTCAGTCAATCATTTCAAGAGCATTTCCATCTACATGCATGAACAGTAGACTGCTTCCCATGGAGAAGACCCTTGAAGTGGCTATGTCAAGCCTTTGAGAGGGATAAACTATCTTGGTGCTTCAATTAACAGATTTGGAGATATATTTCAATCACTTCATTAAAATTCCCAGTCAAAGTATATAATCTGTCTGCATGTTTTCACAGCATGGTTGTATTTTTTTTAATGATTTCATAATATTATTTTAAAACAGTTTTGTGAAGTTGGGCAAACCTAGATATGATATGGAAGAAGCATGAAAAAAGCATTGTATGCTTGAAATGAATACCATGGGACGTCTGCTTTGGATCACACTTAGAACTCTGAATAGAAGTAACCAAAATTCTTTTGTACAACTTTTTGAAAGGTATATGGGTGGCTTGTATGCTGTGCCTGTGGTATTGCAAGCTAACAGTAAGTAAGATCTGGAACCTTTGTGTTGCCTATGTATGATTGCTTTCCTTTCATGAATTCCATTGTGTTGATTGCCATAATTTTCTATGAATTTGGACCTGTGAGTAACTTTTTAAAATCTATAGTATGGATGGAAGGGATAAGTTGAGATTTGGAGAATAGTATCTCATCCCATAGCTGATTTGTAACATGCAACAACTGAATAATGCATCTTTATTTTATCCAGTATAGCACACAGTAAAAATTTCAGTTGATTTCAGCGCAGGGAAAAGGGTTAATCCATAGTGCAATCGTTGCCATCCCAGTCCGGAGATGCGCTTGTGACGTCCCGGCTAGACTACTGTAACACTCTCTACATGGGGCTCCCCTTGAGATGCACCCGAAGACTGCAGTTGGTTCAGAATGCGGCCGCGCGGGCAGTCTCGGGAGTCGCTAGATACTCCCACGTAACACCTCTCCTGTGTGGGCTGCACTGGCTACCTGTAGCTTTTCGGGTGCGTTTCAAGGTGCTGATTATCATCTTCAAAGCGCTCCATGGCACAGGGCCTAGTTATTTGCGGGATCGTATCCTGCCCCACACATCCCTTCGGCCAATTCGCTCACACAGAGAGGGACTCCTCCGGGTGCCATCCACTAGGCTGTGCCAGCGGGCGACGCCCAGTGGAAGGGCCTTCTCTGTGACGGACCCGACCCTCTGGAATGACCTTCCCCCTGATATTAGAACAACCACGGACCTCCGCTCCTTCCGTAAGAAGCTCAAAACCCACTTGTTTAATCTAGCCGGCTTGGCCTAATTCCAGCTCTCCCACCTCAGTCTGTATTTTTAAATTTTGGTCTTAGGCTAAGTTTTTAATTTTTATAAATTTGTACAGGGGTTTAAAGTTTAATTCGATTTTAACTATATTTATGATTATTTGTAAGGTTTTTAATTTGGTACCTGTACACCGCCCCGAGTCCCTTCGGGGAGAGGGGGCGGTCTAGAAATGAAATAAAATATAAATATATAAAATAAAACCTCATTTTGTATCAGCTTAGATTCTAACTTTACCTCAGGAGCAGATCTATTTACTTATATGCCTGTAGGTTACAAAAATATCATTCACATGTCAGCACCATCTCTTTTTCTAGGTGGAAAGAGTCTTTATAGTACAGAAAGAAAGAAAGAAAGATGACTCATCAATTATTTGTCCAGGAAACAATAGATAATATATTGAAGGGCCACCTTTGCTCCTTTAGTTGCCTAGCAATGGTAAGCCAGAACTGGAGGTAGATGTTTGAGGCATTATGCATTTATTAGGCTTGATAAGATCCAATTAAACTGCTACAGAGATGAGTAAACAGAATGTTTATTCATAATAATTTCCCAAGTCACCAAACAATGCAGTTAATAAAAATATAGCTTCCACTCCATTTTCACAATAATTTAAAACTTATTGAGCACAGCATTAGACAACTGTTAAGCTTTATGAAGGGAAGATATGAGCACTATAATGAAAGAAGGAATATTTCTACAATATGTCCATTCTTAAGATTTAGTTTCAATCTCTCTCCCACTTTCCTGTGTTATCAAGTAATTAAAGTTCTCGACTAGTTTGAAAATGACTCAGATTTAATTTCATTTTGTTAAGCACCTCAATTTTTCAGCCAGGAAAAAAAGACCATTAGGAATTTGCATTATCCATTACAGCCTCCTTCATGATTTGATATTTATATGGGAAATGCTAATTGGACGTTCATCATCATAAAGATAATGATTTCTGTACTCTTCTCAATGATAATTAAGATGAAGGATGAAAATGATACAGCGAACATTGTATTCTTTATTTGCTCTAAATGGAGTTTGGGAAATAAAATCCACCTCTCTCTATCAGCGTGGGATAACTTGGGAAAACGTAGAAACTGATGGCATAAAGGCTTATTTTGCTAAATTTGGAAGTATTATTGTCAATGCTGCTTTCTTTCTTTACAGAAGAGATTTACACTGTGGGGAATTGGTTTGAAGACAGATCTGTTTACTATTATTTAGGAATATTTGAAATATTAAATGGTTCAAACCTGGGGAATTGTGGGAGTTGAAGTCCACACATCTTAAAGTCGAGGTTGAGAAACACTGATTTAACAAATGTGGAAACATATACAGTACTCTGATCTAAAGCAACATATCCTTTTTTATAGCAACATAAAAGCAACAAACCGTTCATGTGGAAATCACAATAGTAGAGGACCATACTGCCTGAAACTGAAAGTGCATGATTAAATACTTACCCATGGAGACAAACAAAGTGTTGCTGCAAATTATGTATTGTGGAAAGTGAATTTTACAAAGTTTTCTATAGCAATTGATTATTTTAAATGGGCAGTATATTTTATTTTACTCTCTCCTGATTGGCATCAATAAAGGGTGGTAGACTCTAATGCAGATGGCAGCTGGAGCAGTGAAATTTATGCCCTGCCCATTTAAATATGCGTGTGAGTTTGCTAAACATAAAAAGGTGAGGTTTTAATCATGCTTCTTCAATTTCCCTCCTGAATTGCTCTACAATACCCTTTGCTGCCTGTTGGGTCACTGCATATTCCTTAATATAAATATGGAATTCAGTCATAAAGTTCATATACTTTCAGTCTAAAGTTGCATAGCCTGATAATTTCACCACTTTTCCTATTGCCTTTATGACTTGGACATTTATGTGACCCACCTGTTCCAACTAGCCGGCCTGGCTTGAATTATAACTACATTCTCTAATCCCCCTGGACAATTTTAAATTTTAAATTAATTTTGACTTTTTGGGTATTTTAATTGTTTTAATCTTACTGTGTTGTTTTAATTCATGATTATTTATTTATGTATTGTAAAATGTTTTTGTATATACCTCCTCCTCGTCATTTGTTTGCATATTGAATTGTACGCCGCCCCGAGTCCCTTTGTGGAGAGGGAGCGGCCTATAAATTGAATGAATAAATAAATAAATAAAATATCAGAGTGGCTATGAAATTTTATAGTGGAACACTTACCACCTATAGATGATTGGGTTGATATTTTGTTAATCTTAAAATTCCATAGGGTGACCAAGATATTGTCATGGCCAGCTCAAGCTCTGAATAAGCAAACTGCCCATGAGCAGCCACTTCCTATGCTGCTGACTACTGCTGGAGAAGTTTTTGTTAGCCAAAGTAGGGAGATGATTGGGAAGTTAATGTGTCTGAGTACCTGATCCCCATACAATGGCATTATAACAGGTAGAAACTTGTCGTTCCTTCTACTTCTCTTTAGGCAATAAATACCCCTCCCACCTGCTCTGAGGCTTCTAAGGTGCAATAATACTGGATATGCAGGGCAGTGGAGGTCTCTTGTTTAGGCCTAGGTTGGAAAATGCAGCCTACTACTGGTAATGTTTGAGTGGAGGAAGAGTGCTATTTCCAATGAAACAGACTTCTCTGGTAGCAGTTACTTAATAATAATACTTTATTTACTGTCACAGACCAAAACACGACCACTACAAAAGAGACACAGCAGCCAGTCACCAAAAGCCCAACTAAGGGAGGTTACAGCTCTCTCCTCTAATGGTCACAGCTCTCAAGAAAAACCTGGAAACCTGAGAGGTGATGTACGAGGAGACATCCCCAAGGCAATGCACAAACAAATCACAGCCATCAGGTCCAGAAGGGACGATTTCAGGAACAGACAGTGACCTAGATCTGTCGGCACTATACATAGGGCAAAATAGAAGGACATGCTCCCGTGTCTCAACCTCGGCTCTGTCACAAGGGCACAGCCACTCGTTAATCAGGAGCTTCTTGAAACGACCATCCAGAAGTGCTGAGGGCAAGACATTGAAGCGAGCTAGGGAAAAAGCTCTTCTGTACTTGGGAATGGTTAGGGTATAAAAATATTAAGCTATCCTCAGTCCATAGTTATTAACTTGGTTGAGAGTCAGGGGGGAGCAAGTTTTATTGGCTCTGGCTCGTAGATATTGTAAATCAATGTCCACAAGCCGTTAGACTATCCTAAATTGGGCATCCTTGAGGTCGTAGTTTCCCAAGGCATCCTCCGTGAAACCTAGCAGATGAAGTTTCTTCAGCAGCTCTTTCTCCCAGTAAGAAATATGGGAGTCCATGAACACTAGGGAGAGGTAGCTGCCAGGAACTGCCAGAAAGAGCACCCGAAACCACCATTTAAAGGTGTTTATCCAGGCCATACATTCCACCGATCGAATGCCCAGTTCCAGGTACATTGGGGAAAAACCAACACAAGGGGGAAGACCCAGAAGTTTTCTAAGAAAAGCAGCCTGGGTTCTTTCATACAATCCTTGAAGCCCCGTATCCATATGGGAATGCCGTAAAGAGTTTGGGCCAGCGTTTTGGGCTTTGTAAATACTTAAGGCAGAAGGAATGAACTGGCCACCCTGGGTATAAAAGAATCTTAAAATCTGTAGCAGTTACTTATCTTCAGAGGTGGGCTGCTACGGGTTCGCCCGGGTTCGGACAACCTGTAGCTAATGTTATGGCCAGTTTGGAGAACCTCCAAATTCTATCCCTGGTGGCCCCACCCACTCCGCCCCTCTACTCCTCTCCCAGGAGTCGCACATGGCCCATTTTGGATGTGAGGTAAGTGCAGGGCCAGCACGTAGGCTTGGGGAGGGGGAAATGGGCTTCTTGGAAGGCCTCTGGAGCCCAGGGGAGGCAGTTTTCGCCCTCCCAGACACTCAAGGAAAGCCTCCAGAGCCTGGAGAAGGCAAAAACGCCCCCCTGCCATGGTGCAGGAAGCCGACAAGGCCACCCCCACCATGGCCACCCCCACCCAGCAACGAGGCAGAGAACCCATTGCTGAAATTTTTGAAGCCCCCCCCACCTACCTTCCCCCCTCCCTTTTCTCTGCAAGGTCCTTTCTACAGATCAACTGTTGATAATAGCTCTGTGAAGATGGAAGGAGAATCTGTATGAAGAGGCATTTAGGTTGGCTTTCACCATCCTGCCTCACATTCTTCAAAGAACCATTCCACAAGATGGTAAACACCTGGAAAGGACTGATAGGAGGTGAGAGGGAAGTTTAGTAAAGGCAAATGTTGCAATCTGTTATTTTCTAATAAATAAAATAATATAGTCACTCAATTAGTATTACACTTTCTGGTTTTGTATATAGTTACTGTATAGTTTTCTGTAGTTACTGTATTGAAGCAATTTCAAAAGTGGCCCTACTGTTTTATGAGGCCACAAGACTCTCGCAGAAAGGAAAAGTGTTAAAACTAAATAAAACAATGGAATAAATGTGCTATACCTGGTGTGATTTTAGAACTTTTATGCAATAAGATGAGAAAGAAACAAAGATTTAAGTCCTGAATTGTAAGGATGATGACTGTTATTTCAAGGGGAACTTTTGTTCAGATGTTTTCACTGGTATTTAGGTATCCACAAAGGAAACTTGAAAAATTGTCTTTAATTGTGACCTAGGACAAGACTAATTTGAGTTTTATCCATTTCAAAATTAAGTTCTGGAAGCTCATAGTTTCCTCCTAGACGTCATGCATGCTGTTCCCTAAGAGAAGAAAAGCATAGATTATTACTGCAAGACTAATTTGCACCGGAAAGTTTGGAAAACTGTATACTTGAGTTACATCCACTTGTGCTTTTCTCAAAATACTCATAACATCCATTAAAGTTGCAATGCAATCTTATACATCTTTACTCAAAAGTAATCCCACTGAATTTAAAAGGGCTTATTTTCAGGCAAATGACACCCAAATCTTTGGGAATTATTATTTTAGAATGAAATTAAGGATTATTAATTTACTATAGGCATTTATAAGTTATCCTTTATCATATTTACTTATTGCAAATGATTGTACTGCATATGATTTATGGTGTAAATGTAGGACACAACAACAAAAACAAAATACATTCATTCAGTTAAAACAGCAGTAGTGCCACATACTTCATATATAGTCCTGATTGGGCTGTTGGGTCTGTTTTTTACCTTCCCCAGGCTCCTGGGGCTTTCCTGAAGCCTAGGGAGGGGGAAAATGGCCTCCCCTGGCCCCCCCTGAAGGCTGTGCAAGGCCGTTTTTGCCCTCCCCAGGCTTCAGAAAAACCTCCGGAGCCTGGGGATGGCGAAAATCCCCCCATGCAGGGGGTCGCTTGTGCATTTGCAGGTGGGGTCACTTGTGCATGTGCAGGTTGGTGGGCACGCACCCATGATAGCACACAGTTTTGGCCCACCTTTAGAAAAAGGTATAGGGCTTCACTGGTATAGGACTTCCTGACTGACCAGGGAGTTGGACTCAAAGACCTCCAAGGTCCCTTCTAACTCTATTCCTCTATATTCTATATCCATCAATGCTGTTTCACTGTAAGTCAGATAGGCTTTTGCTAGGACTTAGTTGCTTGAGAGAGGTCGTAATCGAACCTGATTAATAAGATTCTATGTTATCACTTGAATTATAATTTATTACATCCATGAATAGATGAATATCTAAATATCCCTGCATTAGTCACACTTAAGTGGGGCCATGTCTTTGATCCTGTAGTTGTGGCTGCTGCCTTGAGTCCCCCCCCACTTCTCTGCAAATGCCCCAATAAATAAACTCATACTCAACCCTGACAACCCTCAGGTTGATTTAGATGGCATGGAGAAATAGACCTACATGTGAACTCCTAACAATATGGAGCCTCTTCTGGAACTGCATGGGAGATATTAGTAGATCTCAGAAAAATGAAGGGATTCTCAGTGAAGGAGAAAATGTGTGAAAATTGGAGACTGCTTACATAACATAAGCAGAGCTGTTCTTGCAAGGCAATTTTGGATTTGAGCCATTATATCTGAACACCTATATGGGTCAGCCTGATGTTCAACTGAAAGCGATAGTCTAGCTACAATATATATATCCCACTTACATTTGTTTCCTGATGCTGTAATAGCAACCTTATTGAATACTTCCAATGGAATGATGGTTTTATCCATCCACTCTTGTGGGTGATGCCTTTAAATGCAATTGATTTTTAGTTTAAAATGAGGTCAAATGAGAACAATGATCGCAACATTTTATCCTTTCCCAAATGATTGATGCTGTTTGCTTGCTTGCTGGCTGGCTGGCTGGCTGGCTGGGGATTCCCCCCCACCCCCGGCCCTAGGATCTACCTTCTTTGGACCATGAAATATTGGAGATGGATATTTTATAATAACTATTGCCAGTAGAAATGTTGGCAGTTTATATACAGTAATAAAAATAGGCTGGGTCATTGAATCATTTTTCTTTCTAACTGAAAATGTTCAAGTTATGTGGCTGGCCAGAAATTTGATCTTTTTTACTCAAAACAAAAATGTGTTTGCCCACCTAAAAGAGAATCACTGTTCTTCCTTTGTGTAAAATGTCATAACAAACCCACCATGAATCATTATTTAAGATTTTATTTTGATTTTTATCCGCATAATGGTGATCCTAGAGTTATGCATTGGTCAATTCCTATTGATAAACTAATTTTCTGCTATTATGACACTGTGTCTATTGATTTTGAAATAACTAACAAATCTAGCACTATTTGCTTGAGATTTAGAAATGTTAAGAGCTGGTTGTGAGGACAACAATGACTCATTTGTCCTGCTAAGTGTCTTCTTAGAGAAGAATCAATAATGTCATGGGATTGAATAATTGCACTATTTCATAAGTCTCCTTCTTCTGTACCATGATTCATGGGCATTGCCTTTTGGGGTGGGATGACTGCCACAGAGCTAAGCAAACTTCCTCCCTCCTGAATCCAAACCTGTTTTTGATGTATAATATGCTGTTGCATAAGATATTGCTTTTTTTAAAATAACAGTTAGAAACAAAACTGAGCAGACTGAATCAGTGTATTGCCTGTCAAGATACTGGCCTAGACCTTAAGTTCAGTACATGTTACAGAAAGCTCTTTTCTACTTAGGGAATTACACAACTTGGTTAGTATAATATGAAGCATAGATCTGGTTCAGAAAAGCAGCTGCATATTTTTTTTAAAAAAATAGGAAGATGAAAGTCTCCTGCTAATTTTTTTTATCAATTATCAATTATTCAAGCTGAAGGAGAAGAAGGACTGAACAACACTTTATTAGTATCAGTATGACAGCTTTAAGAATGTCTATCTTTATCAAGCAACAAACTTGAAATTTTGGATCTGGACAACCTAGAACTAAGATGCTATGGTCTGGCCTAAGCTTAGTACACAAAATTGTCTGCTACAACATCCTACCTGTCAACGATTACTTCAGTTTCAACTGCAATAATACATGGGCAAACAATAGATACAAAGTAAATCGCCCCAAACTCGATTGCAGAAAATATGACTTAAGCAACAGAGTGGTCAATGCCTGGAATGCACTACCTGACTCTGTTGTTACATCCTCAAACCCTCATAACTTTAATCTTAAATTGTCTACCGTGGACCTCACCCCATTCCTAAGAGGTCTGTAAGGGGGGTGCATAAGCGCACTAGCATGCCTACCATCCCTGTCCTACTGTACCCATCTATTTGTACTAATTTCTTATGTATATATGTATACCTGCTAATACTTATATGTTTACATGTTATATTCATACTTATACTTGTTTTCTCATACATGCTTGACAAACCAAAATAATAAAAAAAGTCAAGTGGCATGCATATGCTTTCCTTACAGTGTGCTTGGCTGTTCTTGAACAAAGGGTAAATTGCTATCCTGATCCTATTCTTGTCTCCAGTGTCTCCTTTTCAATGGAATGCTGTCTTGAATATTCTATTAATTCTGAGTATAGGTTTTTATTCTCAGTCTTAACTTGCGATAAACTGCCCCATGCTTTTAAAAAAGATGCCCTAACTGAATATTTTGCTAATTTTGAATGCATACAGTATTTTGGTTTGACACTTCGCGTTTTTATTCATGGGATGATCTCAACTTCTAGAAAACTCATAGGAAACAAAGGAAAAAATGTCCTACTTTATGTATTATATCTCAATGTGTTACACATACAGCTTTAAGGTGATGCACCCCTGCATTTTGCTTGCCTAGTAATATCGTGAGATATTCTCTCTGTTCCAGGTTTTCTGTGATGAACATTAAAAAAAACTATTTTCAGGTGAGGCTGAATTCTATTAAAAATCTCAGTGTGAATGGAACATGGTTGCCTGGATATTCATTGTAGGGAAGTTGAAGACTCACAATAACAATGGCCACAATTACATTGGTGAGAGGGATCCATATATAGCCTCCTTTTCTTGCATGTGCATGGTCATAGAATGAGAAAGGTTTACACTACATTTTATTAACTTCTATTATTCCTTTCCTGTTTATGTTTTCTAGATTGAAAAGCTCCTAATTACCCCTACATCAATTCTTCAGTACATTGAATTAGAAGGTAATCTGGAATTAAAGAGAAAATTCCTAACAGTGAGGACAATTAACCAGTGGAACACCTTGCTTTCAGAAGTTGTGAGTGCTTCAACACTGGAGGTTTTTAAGAAGAGACTGGGCAGTCAATTATCTGAAATGGTATAGTCTCCTGCTGGAGCAGGGACCTGGACTAGAAGACCTCCAAGGTCATAGTAGACTGTTATTTCTCTACTATGATACTATTGTCAGTTTTCCAAATGTCATGCAGAATTAAATCAGTCCAAGGCAGAGCTATCCTTCAAGTTCCAATTTAATAAGACAGACATGTTGGCAACAAACTGTGGAATCCCAAATCTGAAAACTTCCTGGGATTCCACCCAGTTGAAAGTTCGTGATCTTATCCCCACACCCATAAATCCATCACATGGTCCAATTTTCTTCAGCCACGCTGGCATCTCCACCCAGCTGGTTCCAGTCAGGTGCAGAGGTACGGAGACAAAAATGACCTTGGGCTTCTAGAAAGCAATGACAACAACACATTCCAGAATTCTACTCCTTTCTATTCCCCCTCCCAATTACTACACTAATGAAACAGCATAATGAAATAATAGAGAGTGTGGCAGGCCAAAGATCCTAAAAAGGAATATGACTGCAGGCCTGACAACTATCACACTTTAGCGCAATCATGCATTATCGATCAGCACCATAGTCCTGCCATTACTCATGCCATTACATTTAGCAACTGCTAACTGCCATTGTAGGTATTTCCTCAAAATTGTATTACTCTGTTTTGAGATACTATGGACAATTACAGTGGCAGCCATCTTGTAATGTAGTCACTATTTTTCTCTTCCTCAGCAAAGCCTCCCCTATTGCTCTTAAGAAAGGTGTAACCCACTCACTATAAGGGCAAGCATAGAGACCCTCCTACCTCAAACCTTGTGGACTCCTAAATCAGTTTTCAGGCTACCCACCATGGTTGGCTGGCTATATTTGCATTAGGAAGGAACTCTATATTCTGCAAATCTGCACGGATTCTTTTTATATTTAATAAAAAGGATCACTCAAATAATATATTTTATGTATCTATTCTTTTCCACAATAGGATATACATCTACCTCAATAACAGTATTGAATAGTTGTAAGCATGGAGTCATTTATTTATATTTATTCAGGGTTCTATTGTATGAGAGTTAACATTTTATCATTGGCTTACTTTTCTATTTACCAATAAATAAAACTGTCACATGGATTGCATAAGAAATATTCCTGAGGCAACAGCTGTTGGCTTTAGGGCTAGATTCATGAGGGCTGGATATTCATTAGTCAACAGCGATTAAAAATGTTCTGCAAAGAACCTTTTAAGTCTGTTCAGCTGCAAGCTGCTGATTATGAGAAAGGATGTAAGACATTTTTAGTTGAATGGACTAAGATTATAATTTTTTGCCTAATGTGACATGAGGAGAAGGCATTTTATTGTAATACCAAGGACATAGAATTTTAAACTGCATTTCAGATTGTTCTCATTTGCCATGAAAGTGTAATACTGCAACAATGGTAGCATGTACCTGACTTTGGTTGATCTTGAAAATTAAGGGAAGATCTGGTTTGTATCTGAATGTAGGACCATGTGGTAAAGTCAGGATTGTAGACTATACTGTAAATTAAATATATATATCCTGGAGGAACAGATTCACAAATCAATTTCATTTTACTGCTCACAAAAGCTATGAGGGTATGTGTATGAAATTACCTGGAGTCAAGTTTGACCTGAAGGAGATGATACAGAATTCTGGAGGAGACGCTGATTATGTTCTGATGCATAGTAGTTGGATTCCTAAATCTTTTATATGGCTCACACTAATCCTTAGTTCTTCCCTTATTAACTTGGGCTATTTTTTTAGCATGCCTGATATGGAAGCTCACATAGCAGTGGTTTATAAGTGCTTCCATCTACAAAAAACTGGAATTTCAGTTATCCTTCTTAGATGATAACAAGGCTATATTAATTGTAATGGGCTTAAGTGGGTTTGTCTTTCAAAAGTTCAGAAAATTTAATTTATATAAAATGCATCCACTGGAATACTGGTGGAATTGGGCATTTAAACCATATGGCACCTGTACTATGACATTTGAACACAGGTTTTCAGTACAGTTTTTTTTTTACCAATGTTTTAAAGTTTGTATACAGTGAAGGACTAACTTTCCTGAATGGCTCCCATCACCCACATTCTGAAAATCAGGATTAGAGGCTCAAATTGTTTTCTTGCCTGTAGGATAATTAGGTTGGCAGGCATAAGGATGGGAACTTCACAGCAGAGACTTCCCATGTCGAACACCGTGCCAATTGATGTCCTTGTATTGATGTCATCAATACAAATCTTCAAAGAGGCTCTGAAGATTCACCTGTTTACCTTAGGCTACAATTCAGTTTGGAGTCTATTGGGGCATTATATATATTATGCAGTCTCCTTCTAACTGCTAATGTTAGCATCATTAATCTTGCCATTATATTATGTGATTAAGTGGGTATCCATGCCACCTTGAGAGGGTTTACCTAATGAAACATTTAAGGAAAGCAAGCCAGGTTTTGAACAGAATGTCTGATTTTAAAATGGTTTCCCCCTAAAGTCTGAATTCAAATACTGAAAGGCATCACATTCAATTTACTTTTGAAGAAATTCACCAATAATTTTGGATCAGCATAGAATATATTAACCCTAATATTATATTTCTAGTATTTGTTATGTGTTTTTATTTACCCTTTCATGGTGATGAGATAACTTAGAATCACAGTGTTGGAAGGTGACATTTAGCCATTGATCTCAACCTCCTGATCAATGCAGAAGTCCAAAGCAAAGCATCTCAGATAACTAGCTGCCTAACTTCCAATGAAGAAGAAACTACCACGCCTCAGAATAATTGGTTTCACTATCAAACTACTATTACTGTTTCCTCAGTGCTCAATCTTCAGCACCTCAATACAGAACTTTATTTCCAATCCTCTGATCCTCTTCTTTGCTGCTTTCTGAACCGGCTTTCTCTGAATTCCTTTAGCGTAGTGTTCAGAACTTGTTACCTTATTTGAGGTGAGATTTGCTGATTTAAATATTTTGCACATGAAGGTACACTTGAAAGGCCCTTAAAAAAAGACTGTTAAAAAGAACAATACCATTATTAGTTTTGAACAAGAGGTCACTTTAGCTAAAGATCCTCAGATTCTTGTAGGAGTTTTGTAAATTGAAACAAAGAACCCTTCTCTCTCATATGCAGAGGCAGTGTATAGGCAAGACTGGGATATTTGTTATGACAGTCTTATTCAAATGCCATTCACTGTAATTTTGATGAAGAAAAACAGACTTAAACATCATAGAATGATTGAGGAAGCATTCCTGTTAACATTGGTGAGTTTATAAAATAATATTTTCCATTGGCATGTGTGTTACATGCATACTCTCATCTTGAGGTTATGGTCATTCACTGAAATCATTCTCAATCATACACTGAGACATAACAGGTTCTTTGGAATTCATGCAGACCAGCAAAGTTAAAATAACAGCAAAACTTTAGTGGTTGCAATGTACATTTGCTTTTTCTCACAGCCCCCCCCCCCCATTCTTCTACAGTTATGTCTGTCCATCTCGACTAGGTTGCCAGGTTCTAGCAAGAAGGATGGAAGATGACGAACTCTGGATCCAAAGCTGAGTCAAAGAGTGGGTAAGCTTCAGGATCCCTTTTATCCTCCAAAGTCTTTGCTTTGTTGATTCACAAACAAGCAGTTACTCTTGCCTTGTTAATGTACAAGTGCGGTAGCTGTTGACGGAACTTGTGTGCATGTGGACATTGCCAGGTTCAACTTCCTCTGTCTGGTTCATTTTTGTTTTGTTTCCTTAACAATTTGGTTCCTTTTTAACTACCTCCCCAAAGGATCTTTTAGACAAGATTCCTGACTTTTGTCTGCTCTGCTTATGTGGTTGCTTCATCTTTAGTGATGGTAGATTCAGCGTGGTCTCACAGATAGTTCTTTCTTTCTGTGGTTTTCAGAGGTGTTTATAAAAATAAATTAAGCCTCTAAGGGAACAGAGTGCTATGCTTCCTTGCCAGAATTCAAACAGAGAAAAGGTAGTAAAATAAATTTCCTGTTTTATATCCACAGTTTCATCTGTAAATTAAATGAGATTCATTATGAAGAATGAATAAGATTAGTGCCTTCTAATAAACCCATTTTTTTACAGAGCCAACAGTCATCAAGAGATGAGTCTATCATTTATTAAGAAACATCAACTCATCCTTGGCAACAGCGTTCAAAGTAGAAGGTAGGCTTCCCTAAGGAAGCTATGGAAAGCTTTCTAGAGCTGTAGTGTCTTCCCTCTCCATCTGATTCATTTTTTAATAGTAGTACTGGCAAAGGCTTTTAGTATATCTAAAGAACATATGACTAGTGAAAATCAATTAATTCTATTGATTTTTATAGTATTTAATAATTTCGTGATAGGAGTAGATACATTTCAATTTGGAATCCAATCAGATTGTCTGTAAGAATAATTTTACTTATAATAACTTTTAAATAATTAACTAACAAATTAGTATATAGTTTATAGTCCATATTGAGAAGTGAAATGGGTCTATAAGATGCCAGTTCCTGAGTGATTGGAAATAATTTAAATTAATTCTGGCCCTTAAATCTGATAAAAGTGCTGAGGAACAGAGAAAATATATTCTATAAACTGTATAGCCTCTGGAAATAAATCTGGGAATGTTATTCTACTTAAATATTGTTTGATTATTGCTATTGATAGATTATTTGAAGATTTTAATTATTGTTATCCAACATCTGTATAACCTTCATCAAATAAAGGAAGTTTATATTTCTTCCATTTACTTCTAACAACCTTTTAATACTTTAATACCTAAAAATAATATCTTGGAGCTTGAATTCTTTTCTTTGTCTCTCTTCACGAAGTCTTTGTAAATACAATATGTCAAAATTATCCAAATAATTCTTTTAGTTTGTTATTTGTGCAGGAAACAATACAGTTAAAGAAAAGGGGAACAAAGATAATTAAAATGACTTCTTTACAGAGATTACAAACCCATTATCCCCACTTTCTCTTTAACGTTACTAAATCCTTACAAACATTACAAAATTCAAATACAGAAATTATCAATTCACTTTTTACATTTTGAGCAAAAAATCCATAAAAAGATTTCCAGTCTTTTATAATAGAACTTCTATCTGTTCCTACTATAGAGTTCCATTAGGAAAAACAATGCTCCATGTTTTCTTCTATTTTTATCTACCTCTCACAAAATTATCCTGTCCTGCAAAGCAGAAAAAACAGTTTTTCCTCAAAAGTTCCTTTTTAGCACCCTCTGTTATTTAACAACTTCAAACTGCACTTTGAATCACAAATACATATATGAGCTACAGTGGAAGAATGGTTAGAATGCAGAACTGCAGGCTACTTCTGCGACTGCTGGCTGCCAGACGCTTGGTAGTTTGAATCTCACTTGGCTCCAGGTTGACTCAACCTTCCATCCTTCCGAGGTTGGTAAAATAAGGACCCAGATTCTTGGGGGCAATATGCTGCCTCTGTAAACTACTTAGAGAGGGCTGGAAAGCACTTTGAAGCGGTATATAAGTCTAAGTGCTATTGCTATACTACACCATAAACATAAAAATGTTTATTTTTATTCATTAATCAATTTTATATGACTGTTCGTCTTATAAAAAGTGACTCTAAGCGGCGTATAACCATAAGGTAAAAGCAAGACATATATAGCATTTGTAAAAATATAAAAAAATAGTACTAAAGTTTAAATCTCAAAATAAAGAAACCCCGGGCAAAGAGAGAGTACATCCACCTCAGTAATGAAGCCATTTAAACAGGTGTCCGGTTCTCAGGTCTTGAGGGACCTTCTGGAACATCGAGAGATGAACTACATTGATTTTAGTGGTAGTGGTGGTGGAAGTTGCAATTAGGAGACAACAATCGTTCTCAGTTATTTTTCCTTCATATTTTTGGTGAAAAACATAAGCCATCTGTGCTGTTGCTATGAGATAACAAATAAGTTGCTTTTTGCCACAAAAACTAGTGTGGTGACTTATTTCCCTGCTGATGTTCTTCTTCCTAGCATTTTTTCAGTAATTTCTTTTTGGTCACATTTTCTGTTTTGATTGCTTACATGCAGCTTTAGTCCTTATTAATAACACAAATCCAAGCACCAAACCTCAGAGGGAACAATAATAGCTCAGAATAATTTTCATCTAACTACCAACCTAAGGCAGTAAATAGATAAAATAGGTCATTCTTAATCACAGCATTATTGTTGAATGTTTATGCCAGCAGCAGGAAAGCTAAGGCTTTTTGTGTTTGTGCTTTTGGCGTAGTCCTACATTCTTGGAAGATTATTGTCTTGTTCTTTTTTGATGGTTGTGACAATATGTCTAGGTTGGGTGTTTGGCTGTATAATATGGGTCTTTCACCCAGTATTTGAGAAAGTACATTGTCGTTGTTTAGCATGGGTGGGAGTCTAAGTGTTTGCTTTCAGTTTATGAACTAATTCTCTATAAATGTAATTGAAAGACTGGTCAATGTTATTCATACAAGCAATTCACTTTTATCCATGAAAACTCACTGGGTGACTTTGAGACAGGCTCTCAGTCCATGTTTTCCTATGATTACAAAATGAACAGATACGTTCATAGAATCTGTTATCTGCATTGAGTTCTTGGAAGAAAGGTGGCGATTTTCTAGCTATAATAATGATAATATTATATAAACCCAAAACAAAAAGTAGCTTCACTTGAACACTATCGGCATTGACAAATTCAGCATTAGTCAATTGCAAAAGGCAGATTTGCTTGGAACAGGTTCCATCCTGCGAAAAGACCTTTAAACCCACCAAAGAACAACATATACCTAAACCAAATCTTTGGGAAGGACTTAACAAGTGGCTAAAAATGCCAAATCCAATCTGAACATGTGGCTGACTATCCAACAAACCATATAATACCATATGATATCATGATATGATATATGATGGTATGATAATATATAATGTAATGTGTAATTAATATAATATGATGTAATAAGTATAGTAATAATAATATAATAATACTCGAATGAATTAATGTTAGGAAAAAAATAAACATAAAGGATAGACCAACGTCACAATACAATACAATACAATACAATACAATACAATACAATACAATACAATAACAGAGTTGGAAGGGACCTTGGAGGTCTTCTAGTCCAACCCCCTGCCTAGTCACGAAACCCTATACAATTTCAGACAAATGGCTATCCAACATCTTCTTAAAGACTTCCAGTGTTGGGGCATTCACAACTTCTGGAGGAAAGCTGTTCCACTGATTAATTGTTCTAACTGTCAGGAAGTTTCTCCTCAGTTTTAAGTTGCTTCTCTCCTTGATTAGTTTCCACCCATTGCTTCTTGTTCTATCTTCAGGTGCCTTGGAGAATAGTTTGACTCCCTCTTCTTTGTGGCAACCCCTGAGATATTGGAACACTGCTATCATGTCTCCCCTAGTCCTTCTTTTCATTAAACTAGACATACCCAGTTCCTGCAACCGTTCTTCATATGTTTTAGTCTCCAATCCCCTAATCATCTTTGTTGCTCTTCTCTGCACTCTTTCTAGAGTCTCCACATCTTTTCTACATTGTGGCGACCAAAACTGAATGCAGTATGTTCTAGCTTGCGGAGAACATGGGTGGACAAACGGAGGCGAGCCAGGACTTAACAAAATGCTAACAGTTTATTGCTAACAGGTTTCCAATGCGGCACTTCGCATTTCACGCGTTCAGCTAACAGGCAACAGCTGAGCTCTGCTTTGACAGCCTTTATATATGCCGGCTGTCAAGCAGTCAGCCAATCAACGTTTAGCACAGCGCCCCCTAGTGCAACGGACCACAGGGAAAACTTATGATACATAACACAGTATTCCAAATGTGGCCTTACCAAGGTATTATTAAGTGGTATTAACACTTCATGTGATATTGATTCTATCCCTCTGTTTACGTAGCCTAGAACTTTGTTGGCTTTTTTGGCAGCTGCTGCACACTGCTGGCTCATATTTAAATAGTTGTCCACTAGGACTCCAAGATCCCTCTCACAGTTACTACTATTGAGCAAGGTACCACTTATACTGTACCTGTGCATTTTGTTTTTCTTGCCTAAATGTAGAACCTTACTCTTTGACCATTGAATTTTATTTTATTAGATAGTGCCCAATGTTCAGGTTTGTCAAGATCCTTCTGTATCTTAAGCCTATCTTCTGGTATTGGAGTATTGGCTATTCCTGCCAGCTTGGTGTCATCTGCAAATTTGATGCATTCCCCATTTATTCCCTCATCCAAATCATTGATGAAGATGTTTTTTTTAAAACAAAATTTTATTGGTTTTTTAAAAAAATATTCAAGGAAAGGGGTAATGGATGAAGTACAAATTTTGACAGTTACATTATGCAGGAAATGCCCCCCCCCATTCTTATAACTTTCATTTACTAATATATTAGTTTGTTATTACTTGATACTATTTTGTCAGCATATAAACTTTTATCTTAAACTAGTTTCAATCTTTTTATATCACACAGATTTTCAACTTCATTTTTGTGATCTGAGTTTTCTCAATGTTGCCTCTTCTCCCCACCGCCCACCCCCCATGACAGAGCTCCGGCACCTCCCGTGTCCTGTATGTCCGGTGTAGTATCATCAGGTTTATCTAGGGGGACTTTATTTTTTTCCATGAAGGCCTCAGCCTCAGTGGTTGTGTTGATTCTAACTCTCGTGTTCTCCCAGAATATTAACATACCTTCTGGCAGCAGCCATCTAAACCACAACCCTTTCTGGTATAATTTATTCGCTAAGAGCGAATATTTTTTTCTTTTATCTCTAACTTTTTTTGGGATCTGTTTCAGAATGGCTATTTCTCTATCCTTGTATTTTAGTGTTTGCCCCCTTTGTGCACTCAGAATCTCGTCTCTTGTGGTCTTTCTAAGAAATTTGATGTGTACTTCCCTTGGAACATTGTGTGTTCTAGCATATGTTGAGTTTACTCTATAAACCAGGTCCATGTCCCACCCCATCTGTTGTCTGTCTTTTTTAATAAATTCAGCCAATAAATTTGCCATAATATCCCTCAAATTTTCATCATCAGCCTCAATTACATTTTGAAACCTAAGGAAAAAAGACATTCATTCAAATTCCGTTTTTATCTGGTGGTTCTCAAGTTCTTGATTTCCTTTCTGCACCCCCTTCACCTCTCTCCTCATCTCAGCTGTCCCCTCCTCCAAAAGTTCCAGTCTCTGTGAGTTTTGGATCACATGGTCTTTATTCTCTCTGAGCTGCTCATTCATTTCTTTCAATTGATTTTTTAATTCCTCCTGCCCCTTTAAGAGTTGTTCAAACATCTGTTGAAAGTCCACCTCAGAGGGCTTTGGCTGAAACAAAGAAGTTAGTGTCTGTTGTCCGCTGGGGCTGGACGTTGAGGATGTTGGGGCGGAGCCCGCAAATCCCGGCTTCCCCGGTGGTGGTCTTTTGGGTGGCATTGTGGTAATCAAAGCTCAGAGATAAAGATGTCAGTACAGAGAAGAAGCAACTGGGGAGGTGGGTAGCCAAGAGAGATCGCGAGGCAGGGAGCCCAGACAAATAGGGACCTAGGCAATAAAGCAGTAAAGTCCTTTGTTCCAAGTCCAGGATAAAATGTAACACGAAACTTCTCTGAGTGCCACGGAGACAAAGACAAGATGCCAGCAACTTCTGTGGGTGGAGTCAAATTTCAAAGTACATGAAGAAAGTGGAAGTGTGCCTTCTTGCCCTGCCAGCTCCAGGATCCAAAGGCAAAAGTTTTCAAAGTTTTCAAAATAGAACAGATCATCACCTCATTTCACAGTTGCAGTAAAGGAAATCTGCTATTTGTTACGAGGGTGATTCCATCCCAGGTCTCCCCCCTCCTCCTCTTCTGGGGGCAGGGAGCAAAACAGTTTCAAGCCACTTGTCCAAGGGGGGGGGGACATCCTCCTCCCTCCAATCACACTTCCCAGCCACAAGTTGAAAACCTTTCCAAAGAGCTGACAATCTTTTTATTTTCATTCAGTCATCAAAGGGAACGGGGGGAATCTCCATCTCACCGCACAGCAACTGCATCCTTCGAATCTTGGGTTTCATCCGGCTGCCTCAACACGAATATGCCGCGGCGCCTCCCCTCTTGCCTCCCGGTGCCTAGGGTGATGCGGCCCCCCCGGCCGCTGCCGACACAGGGGATCCCTCGCTATGCCGCCCCTTCTGCAGGAGCCCCTCCAGGGCATCCTGTGCCCCCCCCCATCAAAGGGGAGCCCACCAGGAGTGCATGGGGCGAGCAAAGCTTGCCCGTCGCGTACCGCAACTGGAACCGGAAGTCATCATTGATGAAGATGTTGAAGGGTACTGGGCCTAAAACAGAGCTTTGGGGTACTCCACTGCATACTTCTCTCCATGTAGATGCAGTTCCATTGAGGACTACACGTTGAGTGCAGTTGGTTAGCCAGTTACGAATCTATCTGGTGATGATGCTGTCCAACCCACATTCTTCTACTTTATCTAGTAGTAGGTTATGGTCTACCTTATCAAATGGTAGAAGTAACTATATCGACGGCATTCCTCTGGTCCACTAATTTTGTCACTTTGTCAAAGAATGCAATATGATTAGTCTGGCAGGATCTGTTTTTGACAAACCCATGTTGGCTTTTGGCTATTACTTTGTTTACTTCTAGGTGTTCGCTAATTCGTTGCTTGATTATGTTTTCCAGAATCTTTCCTGGTATTGAGGTCAGGCTGACAGGTCTGTGGTTTCCTGGATCTATTTTTTTTCCTTTTTTGAAGATGGGAACCTCATCAGCTCTTTTCCAGTAATCTGGCAGTTTCCCTGGTGCTCCAGGATCTCTGATCTATGAATGTTACCGGTAGTAACATGACCTATGACCTTGAATGTTACAGGTAGTCCTTGCTTAATGACTGGTTGCTTCGTGACCATTCAAAAGTTATGACAGACCTCCCAAAAGCTGCATACAACCATAGTTCCAGACTTCTGATGGCTGCTCACTGCCTGAAGTCACTGATTGCATTTTGGGAGCTTGTTAACCAGCTTGTATTTATGGCCGTCTGCAGCATCCTGCTGTCACATGACCATCATTTTTTGGCACTTTTGCTAATTTACAGCATTTACTTCTGGTTTTGGGGTGGCGGGAAAGGCTGTTGAAGAAAATGAGTTCAGTTAATCACTGTGGCATTCACTTAACGACTTCTGTAAAATAGTTTGTAAAACTGATCACGATCATGTGATGATCTGCTTAACAACTGCCATGACTTATAAGTACAGTTCTGGGCATAATTATGGTTGTGAACTAAGGGCTATCTGTATAAAATGAAGATGATCACAAATTGGATACACCTTATCTCCAACTGACATCCTTTTCTCTGCCAACTACTCAGGTGTGGTAAAAACAGGATTATTGTTCAAATAGTTCATGCTGGGTGGAGATTTATCTTTATTGCCTGTTTAAGTGTGTAATAAAAATGACTTAAACATGAATGAAATAATTAATGCTTTACAATACAGGAAAATGCACAGCTTGATATATCCTGCTCCCCTGTCCCCCCAAAAGAGAAAAAGAACTGCTGCTGTTTATTATTGCTACTGAAAATGTGTGTTGGGGGACTCAAATAAATTAGGAATGACATCCCTTCTCCTCATCACCACATTATTAAAGCTCTTTCTGTCTCATCCCAAATGCCACATAGATGGGCCAATTTGCAGATTGCTCTGGACATCCCAATGTTCATATGTGCACTTTAAGTTAAGTTGTCATAAATAGTTAAATTGCCTAGGGAGCAGAGCCAAAATGCATTTCAATCATGATTGTGGAGATGCCTGCAGAAGTGGGGAGGAGAGAAACTAACAGGTATCTTCAATGCTCCATGCTAAAGACTTTTGTCTTGTTGATAATCATTAACAGAAGTGCCACTTGATTGAAGGGCAGATAGAAGAGAAGGATATGAAAATTGAAATGTTTTTCCTTTGACCTTCTCCCCACAGGAGTAGTCATGTGGTTTTTATGTAATTTATCAGTTTTTGGGATCAGAGATAGAACTTGGAAACTAGGAATGCACAAGACACTGTAGATGCAATAAAATGTGCCAAGACTCATTTGCTGAACATTGAAAGAATAACCACTTAAAGTTTTAAAAGAAAATGGTTCTGTCCATTTAGGGTGAATTAACTCACCATTGAAGTATACCGGTACATATTTGTGCTCTGGGATCTGGAACATGCTAGTGATAAACAAGAAGAGAAACAGGAGAGGGAACAAGAGCTAGGAGGTGTCTAAATTATAAAGATAACCCTTAAGCAGGTTCATGAAATCCAAATAATCATGGGATACAGCTTTTCATAGCATTTGCTATTTGAGGACACAAGATGGTCTTGTGTGAAAGGAACGGGAAGAGCTCGAGGCAAGTTACACAGTAAAGTAAGAATGTTTCTAGACAAGACACATATGGGCAGTTATTCAGGATATCTTGATTGTGTCATACTCCTATTTCTATATTCTTCTAGTACCAATTCTATGTCTTCTTCTCTTCCCAATTCTTCAGTATCTTCTGACTTGCAGTGTTGCTAGATGCAAATGAGCGTGAGGTGGCAGAGAAATTGGGTTAAATCCCTTCTTAGCTGACTTGTAAAACCCCAGATAAAGGGGACAATTAAAATAACAATAAGGTTCAAGTACAAGAGCAAAAGCAGAAAGGGAACAAGGGGCTGCAATCACCAGACAAGCTTGTAAAAGAAAATAAACTCTAATTTGACTCATTCTTCAATCGTTTACTTCAATTTACTTCTCCCTCTCTAGCCTTGAAGTGCTATACTGAAAATGCTAAGCACAAATTAGCATTGTTCAATATATAAAATGCATCAAGGTGCTTCAGAGTGTTTTATGTGCTCTCCATAGACATAAATCGTCTATATTCAAACACTGTAACAGCAGCACAGATAATAATTCCGTCAGTATGACTTGAACTATTCTTGATCACCACCCTTATAATACAAAATATGTCACATATTCTCCAATTTGTAATTACAAACCCTTTTCTTCTTAACCTAAATTACATATATTTCCATTACTTATCACCACGCAAATGTTACCAGGTAGACAGAACACACTATACCACCATGTGCAATTTATGGGATGAAAATCAAGAATTGAAATATGTGTGATCTATTACCCTAGCCTAGGGCAATAGTTCTGAGTTTTAAAAGAGCTTACTGCTGCATATTACTCCAATTCCTCCTTATTATCCAATTCATGAGTTCTATGATTTAGAAGGAAATAATAATAATCTTGAAGCTGTACATACTATTTCATTCCAGTGCAAGGCCTTTCTGATTTAAAAGATAGATTGCAACACTGGAGACAGCATCTTACTTTTGAAATGCAATATAAAGTATATATTAACACTATACACTAACCATTACTCTTACATGCCGAAGTTAAATTAGCAGAACTGTGCAATGCTTTGAAATGAATCTCTAAAGCCTAAAGCTTGCCTCTGAAACCTCACAATAGCTGCATCTTTCCCAGGATTACACAGCAAATGTGAAGGGCAGCTGCCTAATCCCAGGAAAAGGAGTAGCTGCTTTAAGATACTTCAGGCACTGTTTGCAGATACAGTATAATCTGAAGCATCTAATTCAGAAGCAACTAATTACCATTAGTTATTGATTGATTGATTGATTGAGTGAGTGAGTGAGATAGCTAACTAGATGTGCATATATATACGCATAATACATATACATATATACGTATAATACATGCACACACATGCATATTCATGCATGCATACCAGAGATGGTATTTAGCAGGTTCTGATCAGTTCTGGAGAACCGACAGCGGAAATTTTGAGTAGTTCAGAAAATCAGTAAATACCACCTCTTACTGGCCCCTCCCCCATTTATTCTCTGCTTCCCAAGTCCCAGCTGATCGGGAGGGAATGGGGATTTTGCAGTAACTGTCCCCTCCCGTGCCAACCAAGCCACACCCACCAATCCACACCTACAGAACCAGTAGTAAAAAAATTTGAATCCCACCCCTGAATATCACACACACACACACACACACACACACACACACACACACACACACACACACAGAGATCTATCTCTTGTGTTTGTGGAGCTGTTGTGAATGGACTATAAACTTGATGATCCATCCATCCTTCCATCCATCCATCCATCCATCCATCCACATATTGTCCAGGCTGCTTCCGAGATCCATACACAACTGAAAGAAAAAAAAAAGTCAGTACAAGCCTTTCCCTGTATCATTACTTATTGTCTTTTCCACATAAGTTAAAATTGCCAGCTTCTTGAAACTGCTTTACAGATTATATGGCAACAAAGGTATTTTTGTCATCAGGTGGAAGTAGCTAACATCTGTAAATTTATAGGATATATTCAAAAGGGAACAGGCAGTTCCCAGTGGCACACAAAATGAATTTTGTTTTGACAGCTATGTTAAACCTTTATGAATGTACCTTTCTTTGATTATAGAAAAAACATCTACATTTATTGGTGATTGGAAGCTCTTAGGGATTCTTTTTGCATAAAAATGGGGAAAAAGAATTTGTGATTTATGCTTTGATAATTAAATAGGATACATTATAGAAAAAGCAGTAAATGATGTAACTCTAGAGAGAGAAGTTAAAATATATACTTAAAACTACTGCGAAGAATATTGGAAGCTACTCTACTTTGTATCTTTTTTCTTTTCTGTTTTTCAACTTCTTTCTTTTTGATATTTTTTCTTTCTCTTCGACTTCATTTTTTTCTTCTTCCTTTATATATAGACTCCGACAGCGAGGGTCCCTATGAGTCGGCTCTGGAGGATGTGGAGGACCCTGGACAGGGTTCCGACTCCGAGCAGGGATCAGAGAGGCTGGTTGGCCTGAGGCATGGAGCAGTGGTGAAAGCCAAAGGGAGTGTGCTCCTGATGTCATGCGTTGGAGCAGTGGGGAGGAGACAAGGGAGTGGTTTCTGGATGCCAGGCAATGGAGAGCTGATAGTTGGAAATACCAGTTCACCCCAACTGGTAGCATTTTTTACTACTGGTTTGGGTGAACTGGTCCAAAGTGGTAGCATTTCACCTCTGACATACACACACTCACCCCATCCCCGAAAAACAGATAGCCCAATGCTGAATTGAACTTGGAAAGTCTTCAAGGATAGCAATATGTAATTGTACATTAAAGCTGTGAAATATAGAAGGCACCAATGTAAATTTTGCGTTCAATCGTTATGTGTAGTTGGAGTATCAGTTGTCTCTCCTAAGTATAAGATGAACACCATCTGAAATGAATTAAATAAAACTTATCCAACCACAGAAAATGGTCCTCTACAGAGGTCTCATGTTCATTCATCTAGTATCATTGTGAGTGCTCCTTGGATAGCTATCAAGGATGCCGTACCCTAACCCTATGCTGAGAGTTGCCCTAGACACACTTTTAGAAAATGCCCTTGGGAGCTGCAAATATATCACTGCTCCAAGATGCAAGAGTAAAATAACATGCTTCCTCAGATCTGCCAGCCATTCACTAAAATTTCTTTTGCTGTCTGCTGCTTTCAAGGGTTTACCAAGATAAAAATGGACCCAACAAACAGTTTTTTTCTAAGTTGAAGCTAGCCTGCGTCAAAGCTAGACTCAGGCTAGGTACAAAAAAATTCCAAGTGAAATTTTTGAGAGTTTTGTCAGCTGATTCAAACTCATTACAGTATTCTGTTAATATAACCTTACAATAAAGTAGAATTAGCTCACACATGTTTCCTGCCTGATCTATCTGGCAAATCTGACATCAATCTTGCAATCTCCCGCTGCTTCTTTTACAGCCAAAGAAATTAGGGAGGTTCATTTCTGAGTTTCTTTTTCTCCCTGCAGCTGTAAGCAGGGGCTAAGACTAGATACAGGCCTGTCAAACTGGCGGCCCATGGTCCGGATACGTCACACAGAGGCCACACCCACTCCAGCTCCATAAAGGCAAAGTCATGATACATCACGTGACATGATCGAGTTTGACACCCGTGGACTAGAAGATCTCCAAGATCCCTTCCAACTCTCTAATTCTGTTATTCTGTGGTTATTCTGCTGTTCTGGGATCAGCAGTGGGTTTCACATTTTGTTACCATTGGTTTGCTGCATGCGCACTCACTCCCCCTTCCCCCATGTGCGCTTGCTTTCCCTTTGGTGCATGTGACTGGCCTTCCGCACATGCACTTTGCTCACATGTGTGCCTTCTGTGCATGCGCTTGGCCTAAAAAACATGTCTAAATAGGAAGGCATAGAACCAGGGTGAGTGAGCAGGCCCACCCATGATTTTTGCTAATGGTTCAGGCAAACTGGTTTGAACCAGTGAATACTACCTCTGTCTTTGATGTGACTCTTAACCAGTTGTTCCTGGGCAGCAGGACCCCTGCGACCCCTTCCGCCCTTCACCCTCCCCATCTCCCAAGGTCAATCCACATATCATTACAAGGTCTTAATATCAAGGTTGTAAGGATCTGTCTATAGATATAAGGGGAGATATGGGATGAAGATATTTTTTTGTTTTGCTTTATCTTAAGAGAAGCTAATAAGCTGTTTAAACTGCACTTCTTACATTGCAGGGGAAAGTTCTTCTTAACATATTTCTTTTCCGTTGCCATATTTTCATTTTTTTCTTTCATTTTATTTTTCTCTGCACTTCCTATTTTTCCTTTTTCTTCTTTTATTGTTGTAGTTTGTATTAATTTTATCTGCTTCATGATGTTTAAGAAAATCATTATGAAAAATCTAGAATATATTGCTATTTTGGTAATTATGTTCCTTGTTTACTCCCTCCTTACCCACTTCTTTTTCTATAAAAGCAGGTTATGATTAATCCATTGAATTGATGGTGGTATAATTTATATTTCTTTCAGGATATAGAATGCAAGTACACCATAAAAAGTTCACTAAGATGCAGATATTTTGTATGAATTTGTAAGCAGAGTTTTAAAATATATATAGCCAAATGCACTTGGCTATATATCTGTATTCAATGAATACATTGAATTAGCAAGCAATATTGGCTAGTCCTTGAATATTATTAATTATAATTTTGTTTCTTTGTTAAATTTATTCAACACCTATTTCACTGTGATAGCTAGCTAGCTGGAGAGAGAGATGGGGGGGAAGAGAGAGAGAAAGAGAGAGAAAGAGAGAGAGAGATGCTTTGGGCTTGAAATAAATGAAGTTTTGTTGAAAAAAAAACAATAGATATTTTGCTGCTTTGGGAGCACGAGAGGCAAGTGACTGAAAGAATCTATCTCCCAAAAGGAAAGCAAGTAAAATAAAGATTATGTTACACTGCTTACTTTCCTTACTCAAGCTCATTCCTTTTTTTCCCATCAGTGAAACAAGACTGCTTTCCAGTTCAATAGATCAATTTGTGGTGGTTGTTATTATGATTTACAACCACTTTGAGTGCCACATGCCTGAAATCATGATTAATAGTCATGAGATTTGAGGTCTTGGCTCCAATGCTGATAAATCTCATGACCACTAAGAAGATAGCTCCATAAAGCCACCTTTTGCCAAGGGCACCCAAATGGACAAGCCACAATTTAAATCATTTGTGAAACACACTGGGATTTAAAAATTTTGCTGCATTTCTTCTTCTAGCTATGGTATTGCTCCCTCTTTTTTTAAAGGCATAGATCACAAGAATCAACAGCCTCTGCCAGATAAACAATAGGGATGTAGATGCATAAACAGGTTTAATCCACGAAGCTGCTGCAACTACAGGGGGGGAGGCAGTGTCGAACAGAGATACCAAAGCAGATACAGCTATTCAGCTAAGCCCCTCATGGTAAATTGAGGCCAGGCCTGTTGGATCTTCAGAATTGAGTACAGATTTCTCAGTACCTCACTCTGAGGGAAACTTCAAAGCTGGAAATTCCTTTGAGAGTTGTAATGGTTTGTCTTTATGTTAAATACTGCAGATTCTCCAGAGCAAGGCATCATGGTGGGCAGCTACACTCGAGAACCTAAGACCTCATTTTAAGGAATTATCAAGCTAAAGCAACGGGTTGGGCAGACTTCCTTGTACTAGGTTAGTTGCAAGGAAGAGAGAGGAGGCCTTGGGGTTAGTAGCCATTCCAGATTCCCGCTGGTTCAGATTGCTTGCTCTGAGGACATCTCAGAGGAGGTATCAGACTTGTGCCCCTCTTTAGAGTCACAGGTAACCCAGATGCTTAACTCCTGGTTCTAAGAGAATTCTTAATATGAGATATTGTAGGGAATGAATGCTAGATTATGGCATTATAAACAGCCTGGTGGCTACCTCCTCTATAAAGCTTCCTCCCAGAACTCCTCAACCTATACAATCAGCAGAAGAGGAAAACAGTGCTGACTAGAAGTTACTGTGGATTATGGTGAGCAACTGCTGGTGTCTCTTCAGAAATGAGCCCAATTCCTTTTGTGGAATGCACTCTGAGATTAAGGATGGTAATCTCAAACCTTTTGCTCTTTCATGCATAGTGTAGGAAATGGCTTTTTTTTGTCTAGAAATAAACATTGAAACCTTTGCAACACAGTTGCTAAGAATATATGCTGAATAAAGAGATTATGGATTAAAAAAACAAATTAGAAAAATTAGGTAACATGGTGATATTATTTTTTGCATCTATTAATATTTAACTTCAGAATGCTTCACCAAAAAGGAATGTTTTGATTCAGCATGGCATAGAAAGCGATTTAATGCCTATCAATTTCTTTCTCTTGTGAGAGAACTGCACAAAGAAGATTTTATATTCTAGCTAATGCATTTCTCCTAGTGATAGTACTTGGAAAAGATCTCTTCTGAAGATATTAATATTTAGGCAGGTCCTTTCACAAATATTTGGAGTGTAAGTTATTTCAAACTTTAAAAATGCTGACCTGGACCCAATAATTCAAAGCTGCCCATTGGAAATTACACTTTGTACAGAAGTTGATTCCAAAGAATCTGTCCTAAAGAAAGCTTGCTTAAATATCATACCGTTTTTCTGACCTAGGCTTCCCCAAAAAGCACGATTCCTGGTCCTGATAAACCCCCTTTTATTAAACGAATGTGAATTTCTCTCATTCACATTCAGCAAAGGTCTGGTAAACAGTCTTTCAAAGGTGAATTTATGACCACAGACCTTATCTAGCTTGGAAAGCTGCCATGTAAACATTTTCCAAATGCAGTGCTGTGCAAGGAATGACTTGGCACAGTGTCTCTGAAATTCCTGGACAGATCTTCACACTCCTGAAATGAACAAATGGACGAATGAATTGTTTCCTGCCAAAGCCCACTCCCCTTTCATTATTCTTTTATTTCCTATGGGAAGGGCCATTCACCATCCACCTGTGGCTTTACTCGACCCTGATTTCTTAGCTGTTCTTTTGCACATGCATACACTGGGAACAGGCTCCAGATGTTCCCTTGCCTCACTGTTGTCTAAGTCTGAAGGTAGCTGAGAACTGCCAGATGGCCTTGGCCCTATCTCTGCCTCCGACGCAGAGCCCTCGTACGAGCCTTCCCCAGACTCCAGGACTGGCCCATGTTCTTCCCCAACCTCCTCACTGTCCGACTCTGCTGCCAGATCCACTGGCCACTGCCGGGCCACAACAATGGTATCCACATGTTACAGTCCAGGCCCAAATATCACTTCTTTTACAAAGGAAATAAAGAAAAGAAAATTAGATCCACCTATGGGTTTATGGCATCATGTCTATGTTTAAGCCTTTAGATTAACCATGAGAGAGAGAATGATTGGATGTGTGAAAGAAATAAGGACTACAAGACTAGAGTTTAGTTAAAAGATTATAGTTGTGTTGTGTTCTCCTGTATGACATTACAATTACCTTTAACTTTTGTAAAACTGACTGTAAGGTTTTGAAGTCCTCAATAGAGGTTTCAAAATGCACATTAAGTCCATTTCCACCTTCATCCTTCAATGCAGTGTGAGAGCTTTTCTTTAAGTGTTTATTAAACACTCCCGAGACCATTTATTTATCAAGTAGTCTTCCAGAGGTGCCTTTTACCAAGCCACAGTAGGAGGGCAGAAAAGCCCTTTCACATAAAAAGTATACACCAAGTAAGAACATTGCTCAAAGAGACTTTTCTTTTTGCAACTGACTGGTAAATCTTGCATTATTCTTACAAAATTCAGCTTTCTGGGTTTATAGGCAATTTAGTAGCAAAGTCACATTTTAGTAAGAAGCTTCCCATTTGAGGATTTGACATTTCCCCCTTGCATATTTTCATACTAAAAACACTAAAAGTTCAAGTTCCCACTAGTAAGGGAAGAAAGGTATTTTTTTTCATGAGCATTGTATTAAAACATTTTTTTCTCTCCTTATTGGTCTCATTTGAATGCTTAAAGTAAACACATTAAGGGGAAAACAGAGTTCAGCATTGTATAAAATGTGTCAAATGTACTTCCAGGCAAGCTTCAAATCAGACAAGGAATGAAACATAAGACATAGGAAAAAAATAATGAGCTATCCTCTTTTCTTTATCAAACTGTGGGTGGAATGTTTTAAGCGAGTCAAACAAATGTCAACAAAAATAACCCTCAAACTTCCTTGTGCATTTATGTCTGCTAGTGAGATTTATGATTTTTTCCCCCAATTATCCATCTTCATGCTTAAACATGTGACATGTTTTAAGCCCAGAGGTATCACAGTGATAGGTGAGGTTTTGTGATGGGGGCACGTAAAGGCATGTATTAGTTTATTGGCATAATTAATTGTTTTATGTTTTATGATCTATGATTTTCAGCTAGAACCCCACAACAATACAAATTACAACTTCAATGGGAATTAGATAAACGAAAAGTGATGTGATCTATCAATGCACATAAATGAAACGGCTGCAAATAAAATAGCACCTTGATTAATTAATTATTTTAAAATTAATTGATTAAAAAAAGGGAGAAGTTTCCCTCTTAGTTTTGGATTCTGGCTAGCAAGCATAAGCATATGAATATGGGCTCTTTCAAAAAAACAATTTTCCAGTCTTTCTGAATTCAGTTCAAAATGCAAATGAGATTAATCTGGACTGCTTTGTATATATTTTCAGATATGTAAGGAAATTAGGATGCTGAGCAAAGTAACAGTTTGCCAATGAATGCTCATATATACCTTGCAGTTCCAAAAGCCAGAAGAGCAGTGATAATGTCCCCCCCCCCAAATATTTCCATCAGGACCCCTAGGATCTGCAGGTAACACATTTCACAAGAGTGTTATCTATTTAATTTGAAAATTAGTAAATTATGTTTTTATATTTTGAATTCAAGCCACTTACCAGACAGTGGAGCTCAAGAACCATTTAAAGTAAATAAATAAGTCCAAAGCCTCTCTACATATGAGGAGAAATATAATTATGTCCATGAAGTGTAATGTAAATAAAGGTGTAAATATATATGAAGGCATTTACACTGAATTACATTCATCTGATTCAGTGCAAATTAATAAGCAAGTATGCTTCATAGGATATATTTGGCAGGCATTTATCTGTGAAAATTTGGGTGTATTATATACTGCCAATTCTATGCATCTTACTGTGCTGGAAAATTCATATTTACAACTCATATGGGGAGTTTTTCTATGCAATTCAAGATACACAGATTTTTTTTTTAAAAAATATGTTTTTGTAATACCAATGGCCATGCCTATTGTGCCAGTTAGATTTTAGTAAATGAAATTAGGTTTGCTGTTGTGTTGAAGAATAATTTGAATTTAATTGTGTATAGTACAGGAGCTTGAATGAAAGATTGTAGTATCCTGTAACAAGCTATAATTGCAGAATATATTTAGCTTTGGCTGCTACTGTTTAAAATGCTGGTTGAAGCTGTGCTAAATTAGGGAAAGGTTTACAAGGTAGGATTGGTGAGAAGTATATCAATTACTGTCTTGTGTTCTGAAAGGGAATTGTCAGTCTTATGAGCTACAGCAGAGAGGAAACATGACCAGATGATGAGTAATTCTACTTTATTGTTGTGCTACATTAGCAGAATCTTGCAAGTTTGAAAGTTTATTTCTTCCCCTAGCACCTTTACAGAAAAATTAGGGAGGATCTCATCTGAGATCTCTTGCCCTGTCCACATTCCTGCTATGGACTCAATTGCCTTGACTGTTCCCTTAACTGCATCATCATCTTCATTTAACAACCCCATAATCCCTTGCGGGATGGAGCCTGAGCAACTGAATGGAACTAGCAGAGTGATTTAATGGCTGGCTGCCCTTCCTGTTGCCAATGCAGTGTTTTGTTTGGCAGATATATTCTCAGTGTGCCCAAAGAGAGAAATACAATACAATACAATACAATAGCAGAGTTGGAAGGGACCTTGGAGGTCTTCTAGTCCAACCCCCTGCCTAGGCAGGAAACCCTATACCGTTTCAGACAGATGGCTATCCAACATCTTCTTAAAGACTTCCAGTGTTGGGGCATTCACAACTTCTGGAGGCAAGCTGTTCCACTGATTAATTATTCTAACTGTCAGGAAATTTCTCCTCAGTTCTAAGTTGCTTCTCTCCTTGATTAGTTTCCACCCATTGCTTCTTGTTCTACCCTCAGGTGCTTTGGAGAATAGTTTGACTCCCTCTTCTTTGTGGCAACCCCTGAGATATTGGAACACTGCTATCATGTCTCCCCTAGTCCTTCTTTCTCTTAAGCTAAACATACTCAGTTCCTGCAACAGTTTATTTATTTATTTTGATTTCTAGACCGCCCCCTCTCCCCGAAGGGACTCGGGGCGGTGTACAGGTACCAAATTAAAAACCTTACAAATAATCATAAATATAGTTAAAATCGAATTAAACTTTAAACCCCTGTACAAATTTATAAAAATTAAAAACTTAGCCTAAGACCAAAATTTAAAAATACAGATTGAGGTGGGAGAGCTGGAATTAGGCCAAGCCGGCTAGATTAAACAGGTGGGTTTTGAGCTTCTTACGGAAGGAGCGGAGGTCCGTGGTTGTTCTAATATCAGGGGGAAGGTCATTTCAGAGGGTTGGGTCCATCACAGAGAAGGCCTTTCCCCTGGGCGTCACCCGCTGGCACAGCCTAGTGGACGGCACCCGGAGGAGTCCCTCTCTGTGTGAGCGAATCGGACGAAGGGATGTGTGGGGCAGGATACGATCCCGCAAATAACTAGGCCCTGTGCCATGGAGCGCTTTGAAGATGATAATCAGCACCTTGAAACGCACCCGAAAAGCTACAGGTAGCCAGTGCAGCCCGCGCAGGAGAGGTGTTACGTGGGAGTATCTAGCGACTCCCGAGACTGCCCACGCGGCTGCATTCTGAACCAACTGCAGTCTTCGGGTGCATCTCAAGGGGAGCCCCATGTAGAGAGCGTTACAGTAGTCTAGCTGGGACGTCACAAGCGCATGGGTGACTGTGTGAAGGGCATTCCGGTCCAATAGGGGACGCAATTGGCGCACCAGGCGAACCTGGTGAAACACCCCCCTTGCCACGGCTGTCACATGGTCGTCCATTGACAGCCGGGCATCTAGGAGGACGCCCAAATTGCGTACCTGATCCACGGGGGCCAGATGTTCCCCCCCCAATGGCCAGTGATGGAATCAGCTGGTTGAACCGGGGTGCCGGTAGCCACAGCCACTCCGTCTTGGATGGGTTGAGCTTGAGTCTGTTAGTTCCCATCCAGATCCGTATGGCTTCCAGACACCGGGACATCACGTTGACGGCATCGTTGGGGTGGTTCGGGGTAGAGATGTACAGCTGGGTATCATCCGCGTACAGATGGTAATCTACCCCGAACCCACGAATGATCTCGCCCAGCGGCTTCATATATGCATTGAACAGGAGAGGCGAGAGGACCGACCCCTGTGGCACCCCACAAGTGAGCGGCCTCGAGGTCGATCTCTGCCCCCCTGCCAATACAAATTGCACTCGGCCAGAGAGGTAGGAGGAGAACCACCACAGAACGGTGCCCCTCACCCCCAGCCCCTTCAGTCGATGCAATAGGATACCATGGTCGATGGTATCAAAAGCCGCCGAGAGGTCTAGTAGGACCAGGATGGAGGAGCAACCCCCATCTCTGGCCTTCCAGAGATCATCCACCAACGCGACCAATGTCGTCTCCATGCTGTGGCCGGGCCGGAAACCGGACTGGCGCGGGTCCAGATAATCAGTTTCCTCCAGGTGGCATGGAAACTGTTGTGCCACCACACTCTCTACAACCTTCGCCAGAAAGCAAAGGTTGGAAATGGGACGGTAGTTGGCTAACACAGCTGGGTCCAGGAAAGGCTTCTTGAGTAGGGGCCTCACCACCGCCTCTTTCAGGACGGCTGGCAAGAACCCCTCACTCAAAGAAGCGTTAACTAACTCCTGGAGCCAGCCTCGTGTGACCTCCCAGGATGCCAGTTACAAGCCAGGAGGGACACGGGTCCAGTAAACATGTGTTGGCTCGCAGTCGCCTACGCAGCCTGTCCATATCGTTGGAAGTAACAAAGTCAAACTCCTCCCAGAGTGGAGCCTCAAGACCCACCTCCAACATCCCCTCTAGACCACTAGTAGAGACCAACTCGCTTCGAATCTGAGCGATTTTGTCCTGTAGATACTCCCCAAATTCCTCTGCTCTACCCTGCAAAGGGGCTTCCCGTGGCCTCTGTTGAAGGAGGGAGCAGGTTACCCCAAACAGGGCGGCAGGGCGGTTATCTGCGGACGCAATAAGGGTGGCACAATACTGACGCTTGGCCACTCTTAACGCCACAAGGTAAGTCTGTAAGTAGGCTCTCACCTGTGATCGGTCAGATTCAGAGCGTGACGATCTCCATCTGCTCTCTAGGCGTCTCTTGTGGCGCTTCATCACCCTCAGCTCCTCGGTAAACCAAGGGGCCTGGGTGGTTCGCTGCCACAAGAGAGGCCGCAAAGGCGCCACCCGGTCCAAGGCCCCGGTGGCCGCACTGTTCCATGCAGCCACTAGGTCCTCCATCCGGGTGCGGGTCAGGGCTACAGGAAATGGCCCAAGCTCCGTCTGGAACCTATCAGTTTCCATCAGGCATCTGGGGCGGAACCATCTTGGATATTCCAGTTCCGCCTCCCTGCGATGGAGAGTAGTGGCTGGGAAGTCGAGCCGGAGAAGTGAGTGGTCTGGCATGACAGGGGTGTAATAACTAAATCCCCTACTCCCAGATCACTCCTCCACCGGCCAGAGACAAAGATAAGATCCAGTGTGTGACCTCCCTCATGTGTGGGGCCCTGAATTACCTGGGTCAGGTCCATGGCTGTCATGGAAGCCATGAACTCCCGAGCTACCCCGGATGTCTCCCCTATGGATGGCAAGTTAAAGTCCCCCCTGACCAACAGCCTGGGGGTCCCAACTGCCATCTCGGCGATCACCTCGAGGAGCTCGGGCAGGGCTGCTGATGCATAGGCGAGGAGCCAGGTATACAATCAGCAAGCCCAACTGTCTCCCTGGGCCCCATTTCACGCATAGGGACTCACAACCGGTTATCTGTGGCACAGTGGTCTCTCTCGGCTCGAGACCTTCCCTCACAATGACCGCTACCCCACCACCCCTGCCTAGTGCCCGTGACTGATGAAATGCCTGGTAACCTGGCGCATCTTCATATGTTTTAGTCTCCAGTCCCCTAATCATCTTTTTTACATCGTGGCCACCAGAACTGAATGCTGTATTCCAAGTGTGGCCTTACCAAGGCATTATAAAGTGATATTAACACTTCACGTGATCTTGATTCTGTCCCTCTGTTGATGCAGCCTAGGACTGTGTTGCCTTTTTTGGCAGCTGCTGCACACTGCTGGCTCATATTTAAATGGTTAATCACTAGGACTCCAAGATCCCTTTCACAGTTACTACTACTGAGCAAGGTATCATCTATACTGTACCTGTGCATTTCGTTTTTGTTGCCTAAATGTAGAACCTTACTCTTTTCACCATTGAATTTCATTTTATTAGATAGTGCCCAATGTTCAAGTTTGTCAATGTTCAAGTTTGTCAAATATCTCCCTTTACCTAGGATCGAACTCACAGCCTCATGATTGTGAAGTGAGATCTCCACCTCTAGGCTACCGCACCACTCCATTTCCCTTGACTGTGTCCCTTTGCACAAAATTAGGGAGCATCTCTTCTGAGTCTCTTGCCTTGTCCACGTTCCTGTTATGGACTCAATTGCCTTTTATTTGACTGTTCCCTTGACTGTGTCTCTTTACCCTTTGTCGCAAGACCATTAGCATGTACCATTATAAGATCAATCTCAGAAAAGAATTATAAGGGTGTCTTCCCCTATTTGCCCTTGCCCTTTGTCTCTCATCTCTTCCCAACCCATCACTATTTGAATTTGTTGCCCAATCCCAAACCCTGCTATACTCTGCCTCCTACCTTGGCCTCCATCCTACTTGGTCTGGTTGCTCTGTTCCTCTCCCAGCCATCCTCAATCATCACTCTATTAAGGAGTAAGTGAGAGAGGGGAACCCTTGAGGCGCTCAAGTGCTAACTCTCAGCATCAGCCAGAGTCTTCAATCTCTAATTCATTCAACATACCTGCCCAATAACTTGACTCTCCCACTGACCAGTTGTGGATGTACTTGATACATACACCCTCCTGTCTCTCCCTTAGAGGAGATTCCAAACACTCTATATACTGTAGATTCACCAGTAACAAATAAAGCATTGTGTTTCTTCCTTTTTATTTTAACAATCTTGTTTATCAGTCCCTTCAAATAATATCTTACTTTTTCATGTTTAATTCTTCAAAAATTTAACAAGCCTCATTTGTAAATCCAATATATCCTGATCACTTTCTTGGTATATTATTTATATGTCCCTTTTAACTATCAAGGCATCAGCTGGCTTCTTTTGTATGTTCAGTGCAGCATTATTTTCCATACAATTCTTGTAGCCTGTCATTCTTAAATCCACTTTCAGATCAGTCTCAATCTTTTCAGATTTTTTTCTTAATTGTTTTAAAAAAATATTAAAAAATATATCTATAGAATCAGCTGTTTCTAAAATTAACTTCTGGGTCCATTATTAAGAAATTATCTATCATTAGTAAGAAGATATCTATCTATCTGTCTGTCTGTCTGTCTGTCCATCCATCCACCCATCCATCCACCCATCCATCCAAAGAATGCTAAAATATATTTATTCATTCTGTATTGGGATATCAAATATACCATAAGTGTTATCCTTTAATTGTAATCTGTAATTCCTTTACATTCCCTCGAGTGCCCTACCTTCAAAGTGTTATTCTGTATGTTATTTTTAAAAGATAATTAAAGACAAAAGCATTTTTCTGCAGAAAGGATTCCCATGATTATTTCCAAAACGTATTTTAAGTCTTTCTGGAATTTTAGTCCATTGGTAATTGTCCAAAATCAAAGTTTTAATATTATTTTATTTTATTCCATTTTCTTTTAAAAAAATAACTCCTTAAGCTTGTATTCAAAACTTACTTTGCTAAGAATTGAAGGAAACCCACTTGTTGCTGTAAAGCCTATGGATCCAGTGGTTAACCCAACAGCTGAAAATCAATTAACAAGCAATAGCCAGAAGTGATTACAAAAGGAAGTATTCACAAGAAGAGTACTCAACTCCTCTGCTTGCAATAAAATACCTTACACCATCAACCTTGCAATTTTAGGCCTGGACAACCTCAAACTACACTGCCTACATTCCGACCTAAGCATAGTATACAAAATTATCTGCTATAACATCCTACCTGTAAATGACTACTTCAACTTCAACCGCAATAATACAAGGGCAAACAATAGATACAAACTCGAAGTAAGCCGCTCCAAACTTGATTGCAGAAAATACGACTTCAGCAATACAGTGGTCAATACCTGGAACACTCTACCTGATTCCATTGTTATTTCCTCAAACCCCCATATCATTAACCTTAAACTGTCCACCGTGGACCTTACACTTTTCCTAAGAGGCCCCTAAGGGGCATGCATAAGAACACCAGTGTGCTTACCATCCCTGTCCTACTGTCCCCACTTGTGAGTGATCTCAAGTCCTTTCCTTAACTAGGTGAGGAATTATGAAGAGTCAGTCTTCATACTTGCTGACTCTTTATTCCATTGTGATATTTAAAAACAATTTTTTTTCTAGTGATAAGGAATGAAAATTTTACACTAAAAGAAAGAACTTTGTCCAAGCTAAATCCAAGGTAATGACAGTCCAAACTTCAAGTGTCAGTTGATAAGGTCAATCACTTTGGGAAGATGTAATAGAAAAAGGGATCAATAGGAGATTCTGATAAAACAAAAGTTAAAGAAGAACTTGGCCATATCGTGTTATTTTCATATCTCGGTCACTTCTGTTTTTGTTTTTACATTATGTATTTTATCAGTTTCACCTGTTTTACTGTAAGCTGCCTAGAGTCACATCTCTCAGACAGATGGTTATATAAACTGAATAAATAAATAAATAAACAAACAAATTACAGACACACACAATTACTAATTTGCACTTTCTGCTTGGTTCTTCACCACTAAGGGCCACTCACACTTGATGAGCACAGGAATGAATCAGAGGTGGGTTGCTGTCAGTTCGGCTGAACTGGTAATGGCGGCAACAGGAGGCTCCACCCACCCATCCAGATGCTTCTGCGCATGTGCAGAAGTGTTGCATGCAGGAGCATGAGCAAACCGGTAGTAAACTGGTTAGCAACCCACAACTGGAAAGTATGTACTAATATACTTATGTAAAGTATGTTCTTCCTCCTATTTCTACCACCCCTCCCAAAATCCTAAATGCATCTCAAATTTATGTTTTCTAGCTTCAGTTCAAAACTGCTTTTTTTCCTGATCTGAGCCATCTTAAGCCCTTCAGAGCATATCCCCCACCTCCGGTGCTTTGTTTCATTGTAATAGCAGCCTCAGCTCTGATTGGCTGCATAGCCTGACATGCTCCATCTCTCTCCCAATGACTGGTTGCTGCCCGAGGCAGCCGTTTCATCCTGTTCTCTGCTGGTTGGTACTGGCTGATTTTGCACAATCTTGCATTTGTTCCACCGATGGCCTGTTGTGTCAATGAACTATCCTGTCCCCTAGAAGCTGATGCTCCATTCAACCCCTACAACTCCCAGTGGGAAGGATCTTCCTACTGTTTCCATGCAGCTGAACAGCCAAACCTTCCTTGCTATAAAGTTTCCATGGACCTAATTGTAGGATTGAAAAAAAAAGCCAAGCTGTTCCACTATTGCTTTGATTACTGTAGAATCAAAGTAATTGCAGTATCATCAGGAGTGGGGGGAAAAACTTAATATCAAAGGCGATAATCTGGGGAGGGAATTGAAGACTGCCATGTATGCAAATTTATTTATTTTATTTATTTACTAAGCGCTTATAGACCGCCCCCTCTCCCGAAAGGGACTCGGGGCGGTGTACAGTCCATATCAGAAATACATCATAAATAGCTATAAAATTAGACAATTAAAATTATTAAGTAGATAAATAGATAAGAGGAGGATAAAAAAGTTTAAAGAACTGTACAGCTAAGTAAATAATTTAAAACCCCAACAAATATCCTATAAAATTAAATTTAAAAAACAATCCCCCTAAAAAACCAGTAAGAAATATGTTTGCCTGGAGGTAGACGTTATAATTATGCCAGGCCAGCCAATCGGAACAGGTGTGTCTTCAATTTTTGTCGGAAGGAGCGGAAGTCGGTGGTAGTTCTAATGTCAGGGGGGAGGTCATTCCAGAGGGTTGGGCCCATCACAGAGAAGGCCCTACTCCTTGGTGTCGCCCGTTGGCATTGCCTAGTGGACGGCACCAGGAGAAGCCCCTCCCTGTGAGAGCGAATTGGCCGCAGAGATGTGTGTGGGAGGATGCGATCCCACAGGTAGCTAGGTCCTGTGCCATGGAGCGCTTTAAAGATGGTGGTCAAAACCTTGAAACGCACCCGAAAGGCCACAGGTAGCCAGTGCAGCTCGCGCAGGAGAGGTGTTACGTGGGAGTAACGTGTACTCCCCATAATAACCCGCGCGGCTGCATTCTGGACTAGCTGCAGTCTTCGGGCGCATCCCAAGGGAAGCCCCATGTAGAGAGCATTGCAGTAGTCCAGGCGAGACGTCACCAGTGCATGAGTGACCGTGCGTAGGGCATCCCGGTCCAGAAGGGGGCGCAATTGGCGCACCAGGTGAACCTGGTGGAACGCCCCCCTTGCCACAGCTGCCACATGGTTGTCCATTGACAGCCGGGCATCTAGGAGGACGCCCAAATTGCGCGCCCGTTCCACAGGGGGCAGTTGTTCGCCCCCTATGGCCAGCGATGGAGTCAGCTGACTGAACCGAGGTGCCGGTAGCCACAGCCACTCAGTCTTGGAGGGGTTGAGTTTAAGTCTGTTGTCCCCCATCCAGACCCCGACGGCTTCCAAACATCGGGACATCACTTCGACAGCCTCGTTGGGGTGGTTTGGGGTTGAAATGTACAGCAGGGTATCATCAGCGTATAGATGATACTCAACCCCAAAACCACGGATGATCTCCCCCAGTGGCTTCATATATGCGTTGAACAGGAGAGGTGAGAGGACCGACCCCTGTGGCACCCCACAAGTGAGTGGCCTCAGGGTCGACCTCTGCCCCCCTGTCAACACACATTGCGACCGGTCGGAGAGGTAGGAGACGAACCACCGTAAAACGGTGCCTCTGACTCCCATCCCCTCCAGCTGGCGCAATAGGATACCATGGTCGATGGTATCAAAAGCCGCTGAGAGATCTAATAGGACCAGGATAGAGGAACAACCTCTATCTCTGGCCCTCCAGAGATCATCAACCAACGCGACCAAGGCTGTCTCTGTGCTGTGCCCGGGTTGGAAGCCGGACTGGCGTGGGTCTAGATATTCGGATTCGTCAAGGTGTCGTGGAAACTGCTGTGCCACCACATTCTCAACAACCTTCGCTAAAAAGGGAAGGTTGGAGACTGGACGATAATTAGCTAGCTCCGTTGGGTCAAGTGAAGGCCTCTTGAGTAAGGGCCTCACCACCGCCTCTTTCAAGGCAGTTGGTAAGGATCCCTCACCCAATGAGGCGTTCACCAGGCCCAGAAGCCAGCCTCGTGTCACCTCCCAGGATGCCAGTACCAGCCAGGAGGGACACGGGTCCATTGAACATGTGGTGGGTCGCAGCCATCCACGCAACCTGTCCAAATCCTCGGGGGCAACAGAGTCAAACTCCTCCCAGAATGGTCTCACAAGACTCACTGTTGACGGCTCGCCCAGTCCACTGGAGGGGGCCCAGCCGCTCCGGATCTGAGCGACTTTGTCCTGCAGATATTCCCCAAACTCCTCTGCTCTTCCCTGCAAGGGTGCCCCTCGCGTCCCCTGTGACAAGAGGGAGTGGGTCACCCTAAACAGGGCGGCAGGGCGGTTATCCGCAGACGCAATAAGAGCGGCACAATGTCTACGTTTGGCCGCTCTCAATGCCACAAGGTAGGTCCGTAAATAGGCTCTTACCTGTGTTTGATCAGACTCGGAGCGTGAGGACCTCCACCTGCTCTCTAGACGTCTCCTATGGCGCTTCATCACCCTCAACTCCTCGGTATACCAAGGAGCTCGGGTGGATCGCTGCCGTAGGAGAGGTCGCAAAGGCGCAACCCGGTCCAAGGCCCCAGCCGTCGTCCTATTCCAGGCGGCTACTAGGTCCTCTGACCGAGCGCGGGTCAGGGCTACAGGTAGTGGCCCAAGCTCCGTCTGGAACCTATCTGGTTCCATCAGGTGCTTGGGGCGGTACCAGCTTGGACAGTCTGGCTCCGCCTCCTCGCAGTGGAGGGTAGCGCCAGGGAAGTCGAGCCGGAGACATGAGTGATCTGACCATGACAGGGGAGTAACAACTAAATCCCCTATTCCCAGATCACTCGTCCACTGTTCAGATACAAAAACAAGGTCCAGTGTGTGGCCGCCTTCGTGTGTGGGGCCCTGAATTAATTGGGTCAGGCCCATGGCTGTCATGGAAGCCATGAACTCCCGAGCCACCTCAGATGCTGCTCCCGTCGACGGCAGGTTGAAGTCCCCCATAACCAAAAGCCTGGGGATCTCAACCGCCGTCTCTGAGATCAGCTCGAGGAGCTCGGGCAGGGCCGCTGATGTATAGCGAGGAGCCAAGTATACAATCAGCAGGCCCAACTGCCTCCCTGGGCCACATTTCACACCTAGGGACTCACACCCGGGTATCTGAGGGACAGTGAACTCCCTCGGTTCTAGACCATCCCGTATAACTACCGCCACCCCACCACCCTTACCCAGGGCCCGAGGCTGATGGAATGCACGGAAACCCGGTGGGCACATTTCCACGAGGGGTAAACCACCCTCGTGGCCCAACCAGGTCTCCGTTATCCCTGCAAGGTCCAGCTCCCCCTCAGAGATCAACTCATTAATGAGGGGGGCCTTGTTGGTCACAGACCTTGCATTGCAAAGCATCAGCCGCAGGCCCTGGCTCTGTAGTTCCTGACCACCTAGTCTGCGGGGGTTGGTACAAACGACCGGGCGTAGCCAGCAGCCACGGTCTCCCAACCGACCTTGTGATCTTCTCTTGTCCTTGCATCCCCCCCTCCCCGCGACCGATGTAATAAAACAACCCTCTGCTGGAATAACTTGTTGGCTCTCCCCCCCCACCCCGCTCACTTCCCTCCTGGACTCACCTGTTCGTCTGGCACCGGCTTCCCTCCCGGCCTGGTTCACCCATCCCCCCTCCCTGGAACCCCCTAAAAACAATACAAAACATTTAGATAAAAATCCCCTCAGCTTCCGTTTCTTCCACCTCTCGGGGTTCGCAAACCCGTCATCAAGGCAGGCCCTTGAAAGAGCCAAGGGCCATGCCTGCGAGAGAGGGGCCTCCCGCAGGCGGAGCAGGTCTGACCTTGAATAGATTGTTAAAATGTTAAAAACCCAGTGCCTGATAAAACAAGGGAAAGTCATGGGAACTAGTGAGAAGGAAAAGCCAGGGGCTGGGCTGACTAGTCTACATAGGAGCCAGTCATATATGCCTTCCCAGGATGTGTGGGAAGGACAAGAAGCAGAAGAGTGACTATCCACATCCTGCATTAGCTATAATCTGGACAGCAATAAATACCAGCTTCAACCTGTTGCCAAACCACTGCAATCCATGCTGGAATTTCTAAATCTGATTTTAGAAACAGTGGGAAAGGGAGGAGAAACAAGCAGCTTAGGCTACAGGGTAGAATTGCCCTAAGGACATATTTGGGTGGAAGTAACCAGAAAGCTATCATTGAATATGTTAAGATAGTAAGAGAATAACAGACTTACAAGGGACCTTGGAGGTCTTCTAATCCAACACCTTGCTCAGACAGAAAACCCTATACCATTTCAAATAAACCCTATACCATTTCAGTTTTCCTAAAAACTTCCTGTCAGCCTCTGTTTCGCTATTTGCTTTTGGCTGCCATTGAAACAGGGAGATGGGGCCCTGGTATTTGGGAGGGGAAGTTTAAGTACAGGAGATATTGTAAAAAGGAAGTTTTGGTCTCACCGTCTACTGCGCATGCTGGAGATTTGTGCTTGGTGTCGGTCAAGGCCAACCGTCCTGCATACCAACCTGATGGTGCTCCTTGAAGATAGAATTTACATGACACCTAAGGGATTTGCAGATTGGACACTGGGATGAGGGTTACCAGGGGGAGGGGGTTTGGTCACATATTGATATGTATGATTTCATGCGCTTTTGCCTCAGATCTTGCTTTGCTTAGCTGCTCTCTTTTCATAACCAGTAAAAGTACTCTTAATTCTGCAATCAACCCGGAGTTAACACCTTCCAAGGGGAGTGTAAATAAAACCAAAACCTTCAAAGGAATGTCTTACCCAGGCAGCGACCAGGAGGATGACATGGGGGAGGGTGCATCCTCTTGTCCCTTGGAGATGGAGCGGATGGAGGATCTGAATTTGGAGGAATGATCCATCCACCCCAGGTGGTCGTGGGGAGTGGGGCAGAAGTATGACTCTGAGGAAATTCCAGATGGAGTTACCACAAGGCAACATCGGCGGCCGGAGCTGCTTGGCAGGATGCCAATGAGGAGAACCTTATGATATCCCAGGCTATGAAAATCTTTCAAGAGGCTTAGGAGAGGCGATGTTTACATGAGAGCAATCCCGAAAGAGAAGCTGATCTCCCAGACCTGGAAGAGAGAACTGCAGAAGCCCTGTTCTGCCCAAGGGGGGCCCTGGGGGCAGACAGTGGAGCTCATTAAGATGGGGAAGTCCTGGCAGCAGCAGCAGCAGTTGCAAGAGTAATTCCAAGAGGAGGAGCCCCCCCCACAGATGCCGAATGGCAAAAGTTCCTCCTCTTGGTGTGAAATTTGGAGGTGACCCAAAGGAACTAGGTTTTTTCCTGGTCCAAGTCTGCAATTTCATGCAACAGTTCAGAGAGGATCTCCCCACAGAAGAAGCCAAGGTAACAGTTGTTACCGTGGTGCTGGAGACAAGGCAGTGGCATGGATGGTTGCCCTGCATAACAATGACTCCCCCCTGCTGAGAGACTATAATAGGTTTATGGCTGCCCTGAGGAAATGCTTTGATGACCCACTCATGGAGCGGAAGGCCAGAACCAGAATGAAAACCCTTACCCAGGGGAAGAACCCAGTGGCTAATTACAAACAAGAGTTTCATGAATTGTCGATTTATATGCGGGATTGTTCGGAAGAAGCTTTAATGGACAGTTTTATGAGTGGCTTAAATGAAGATATATACCAAAACTGTGTAAACACCCCCCCCCCCCGTAACTTGCAACACTGGTACGAATTGACAGCAGACATGGAGATCGATCTAGCCAGAGACAAGTACCGCGAAGACAGTGAGAAAGAGAAATCTACCCCTCCCAACCCCCCCCAAAGGAACTCCGAAAGGAGGAAAAAGTTGGTCTACAAGCAAGCCCCGGTCTACCACCTGCTTCCGTTGCGGAAAGGAGGGGCACCGGGGAGCAAATTGTCGCTCCAAGATTGGCCCAAAGCCCTCTGCCGGGGCAGCGGGAGAGAAAGCCAGACAAACAACCTAGGAAGAGAAGGGACACCACCATGAAAGAGGTGGAACCTGTTGTGTAATTCCCTCCCATTCCAAGGGAAGAAGAACCGTCCTCCTAATTGGGGGAAAGCGAAACTGAATCCGATGACGACCGTCTGGTAGGTTCCTGATCAGGCCCCATGACCATCCCAGTAGAACTTAAAGTGCCCTCTACTGGCACCCAAGCAAAAATGATGGCCCTTTTAGACTCGGGATTCACACGTTGCATTGTTAGCCCAGGATTGGTGGAAAAATGGGCTTGAAACTGAGATCTTTGAAAGTCCCCATTGCTTTTTGCCAGCTAGATGGGTCTATAGCTGGGGGGGCTCCTACCCATTTTGTGACTGAATCTATATGCATGTGGATGGGAGATCACCCAGAAACATTAAGTTTCATTGTAGCACTGAGGATGGACCGGCTTCTCATACTGGACTTACCCTGGTTACGTAAATGGAACCCACACATTAACTGGAAGAAAGGGTGGTTGCGCATCCGATCCGCTAAACCCCCTGAGGGAGAAGGGAGGCTTTCCAATATTACCAATGCTGAATCTAACCTAGCGGCCGCAATGCAGGAAAAAATTAAAGGGGGTAGAAAATCCCAAAGGAATATTGGGACCTAAAGGATGTTTTCAGTGAAAAATACTCTGATAAATTACCCCCTCACCATGCGACGGATTGCAGCATTGAGATCCTCCCAGGAGTAAAACTTCCAAAACCCCAGATTTACTCAATGACCCCACACGAAATGGAGGAATTACGGAAGTTTATTGACAAAAATTTGAAAAGGGGTTTATTGAACCTGCTAGGCCACATGTGGCCACCTCTGTGTTGTTTAGAGAAAAGAAAGATGGCTCTTTTCGTTTCTGTGTTAACTACAAGAATCTTAATAGTGTGTGCGTGGAAAATGTATACCCCCTCCCTCTGATGAAGGATATGTTGGCCCAATTGGGTAAAGCGAAGATCTTCATGAAATTGGACCTAAGAGAGGCCTACTACAGAGTCAGAATCAAAGAGGGAGATGAATGAAAAACTGCTTTCAACTGCCCACTCGGGTGTTCTCAATTCAGAATACTCCCATTTGGCCTACAGGGGATGCCAGCTGTTTTCATGCAATTAATAAATGAAGTTTTACATGAACACTTGTACAAGAGCATGATGGTTTACCTTGACGACATCCTTATCTACACGGAAACACACGATGAACACGTAACTTTAGTACGATCAGTACTCAAGAAATTCCGGGCCGCAGAACTTTAGGCCAAATTGTCTAAATGTGAATTTCATCAAGAAAAAATTGATTACTTGGGCTACTGCATCTCCCACAATGGCATTGAGATGGACACAGTGAAAGTCCAGGCTGTAACTGAATGGGCACCTCCTCGCACCTGCAAACAACTACAAAGTTTTTTGGGATTCGCAAATTTTTATCGTCAATTTATCCGCTTGTTTGCCAGCATTGCTCTGCCCATTACAAATCTCCTAAAGTCAAAAGGGAAGGCCAAGCTAGACTGAGTAAGCCTTTGAATTGGACTATGGAATGTCAAGCTGCTTTTGAGAAATTAAAGCGACTCTTTGCAGCTGAATCCATTTTGAAACACCCAGATATGGAAGCACCATTTATAGTTCAAGCTGATGCCAGTGATGTGGCGGTGGGGGCAGTATTACTTCAAACAAATGCTGATGGAAAATTGCAGCTGTGCACTTACACCAAACTGACAGAGACGGAGAGACGATTGGCTATATGGGAAAAGGAAGCTTTTGCAGTCAGATGGGCTTTGATGACCTGGTGACATTTCCTAGAAGGGGCGAAACAACCTTTTGAAGTATGGACTGATCATAAAAATTTGGAAGCATTGAAGACCCCATGTAACCTAAACAGGTGCGTTGGGTGCAACATTTCAACCGTTTCAACTTTACCCTCAAGTACATTCTGGGGGGGAAGAACTTCATGGCTGATGCTTTGTCTAGGCTTCCCCAATACAACATCTCTAAGCTGAGCGTAGTTCACCCAATCATCCCAGAAAAAAGTCTAGCTGCTCCAGTGATTACTAGAAGCCAAGGCATATCAAATTTAGAGGTCACAACGGACCTCATGTGCAAACTCAAGAAGGGCCTTGAGTCCAATGACTGGTTCAAGGAACATTCAAACAAATGCACTATGAAGGATGGACTGGCTTGGGTAGGAGCTAAATTATATGTTCCTGCTGACCTAAAAACTATTGTTCTTCAATGGGCCCATGATTGGAGAATGGCAGGCCATTTTGGATTTGTAAAGACTTTACATCTGGTTAAGAGACAATTTTGGTGGCCTTCATTGAAAAAAGACATTGAGTCCTACATAGCCAGATGTCCCGTTTGTGTTGCCGCAAAGCACCCACTGGGAAAACCCCAAGGCCTTTTCCAAGGTGTGGCCCATCCTGAGGCCCCATGGAAGGAGATATCGATTGACTTCATAGTCGAATTGCCAGAGAGTCTAGGAAATACCATGATTTGGGTAATACTGACCTGTTTTCCAAACAAGTTCATTTTGTACCCTGTTCCAAAATCCCATCAGCTAAGTCATCAGCTAAGTTGTTTATTTCACGTGTATACCAGTTACATGGAGTACCTGAATGCATAATTTCAGATAGGGGGGTCCAGTTCACCTCCCTCTTCTGGAAGGAGTTTCTGAAGCTAATTGGCTCTGCGCAGAGGCTAAGCTCCGCCCACCATCCTCAGACTAACGGGGCTTGTGAATGGACTAATTCTGTTTTGGAACAGTACCTCTGGTGTTTCATCAATTATCAACAAGATAATAAATAATAATAATAATAATAATAATAATAATAATAATAATAATAATAATAATAATAATAATAATAATAATAATAATAATAATAATAATAATAATAATAATAAATTTAGATTTATTAGCCGCTCCCTGGGCTGAACTGTTACCACATGCTGAGGTGGCATACAACAACTCTGTGCACAGCAGTACTGGCTTGACCCCTTTTAGAGTTATGTTTGGACAGGACTTTGTACCTATTCCAGAATTACCCCATGAAAAACCGCAAGTTTTGTCCCTCTCCGAGTGGAGTGACCAACTCCAACAAATCTGGCCCATGACCCGCAAGGTGTTGGAGGCTGCTCACCGGGTGCACAAGAAACAGGTTGACAAAAAGAGGGTGAAGCAAAGGGAGTACAAAGTAGGAGATCAAGTGTTTTTGTCCACCAAGTTTCTACAAACCACCCAGAAATCAAAGAAACTGGGGCCGAAGTATGTTGGTCCTTTCCCTGTTGTCAAAATCATTAATCCTGTTTCTGTAAGATTGGAGTTACCAAAGCATCTTAAGCGGATTTATCCTGTGTTTCATGTAAACCTGTTGAAACCAGAGCACACTTCTTCTTTTCGTGCGCCCCTACCTGCACCCCCTGCCCCTCTTCTTATTGAGGGAGAGCAACACTTTGAGGTTAAGGAAATCTTGGACTCCAGGAAACATCGGAATTGAATTCAATATCTGGTATCCTGGAAACATTTTCCCCCCTCCCAGGCTGGGTGGGTTGATAAATCTCATGTTAGAGCTCCTAGACTCTTACAGAAGTTCTATCCTAGGTACCCTGATAAGCCTTGATCGTATTTGAATCATACATGTCTCATGTTGTCTTTTCTATTGTTTTATTTTCTTGCAGGGATGACTTCCTTTCCTGAAGGAGGGATGGATGTCTGCCTCTGTTTCGCTATTTGCTTTCAGCTGCCATTGAAACGTGGAGGGGGGGCTAGTATTTGGGAGGGGAAGTTTAAGTACAGGAGATATTGTAAAAAGGGAGTTTGGGTCTCACCGTCTACTGCGCATGCTGGAGATTAGTGCTTGGTGTCAGTCAAGGCCAACCATCCTGCATACCAACCTGATGATGCTCCTTGAAGATAGAACTCACATGACAGGGATTTGCACATTGAAGATAGAACTCACATGACACCTAAGGGATTTACAGATTGGACTCTGGGATGAGGGTTACCAGGGAAAGGGGGTTTGGTCACATATTGGTATGTATGATTTCATGCGCTTTTGCCTCAGATCTTGCTTTGCTTAGCTGCTATCTTTTCATAACCAGTAAAAGTACTCTTAATTCTGCAAAATGGAGTTAAGTGGTTTCTTTCTTGGTTGCTGGAAGGCTGGCTTGACACTTCCAGTGTTGGAGCTTCCGCAACTTCTGGAGGCAAGTTATTCTACTGATTAACTGTTCTAACTGTCAGGAAATTTCTCCTTAGTTCTAGGTTGCTTCTCTCTTGATTATTCCATCCATTGCTTCTTGTCCTAGGAATGAAATATGCTTCTAGATTCAAATATATTTCATACCAGTTCTGAAGCATCCTTATTTAAATGTTACAAAGTATTTGGCTGGGGTTATTTCTATAGGATAGCAGGGCAGGATTTGCTTTCATCTGATGTTTCAAAGTTTTGAACAAATCACAGTCAGGGATACAATACTTTGCCCATTACTATATTAAACATCTCCCATAAATTGCTGGTGTCATCATCCTCTTCCTTCTAACTGTCAAAAATTCCTTGCACATGGATTCTTCTTTACAAAAAAGAAATATATGAGGTGCAGATATAATAAGTAATGCCAAACAGAAACTACAGGTGTATAAAATCATCATGGCTTGTAAAGAATCATATCTAACATTTAATTATAAAAAAAAAAATACAGGTAAGCTCAGCTAAAATAGACCAAGACTGGTCTGGAATTTAAATGGGAGTGGAATGATTACTTTTAAAAACATGGCATGGTTTTCATTCAAAATGTACTCATTAACGATTTAAAAGAGCTATAAAATTGGTAGTGATTTGACTTGATGATATTAATGTGAGTCACAAATGCTTTATGGAAACAAATTAACCATAACCTTTTTTTTTTTGCCTCTGGCTAATATGCTCTGTGTTACCAGTGAAACAATAAAAATCAGTCAAATGAATAAATTCATGCAAATTGTCAGTGGAGAAGGGCTGTAATTCAATGTTCTAGGTTACAATGCATTTTGCACCGTAAAAAGAAATGCAAGACTTTTACCCTTTTTCTTTTTCTCTAAAACTCAAGCTGCGGGAGGCATTGGCATTGTGCTGATTTGAACAATGGTGTGTTCAGAAGTGGAAAAATGTATGGAATGATTCCCTGCTTTCAAGTTATAGAAATATTTATCCAACCGCCTCTAAATTGCAGAGCTTTGATTTTAAATGCACAATTTAATGCATGTTTTGACCTTTTGAGATGCCATATGGAGGTTTGATCTTTCAGAGACAACTGTCAGGGTGAACTTTGCATAAGCTCAAAACAATACACTTTGTTTTTTGTTTTTTTAATCTACTGTTATTTTTGGAATGATTAAAAAAAACCTCATAGGCTCTCCTTGGTTTTACAAGATGCCGGCAGATAAAAGCTACATACATACATACATACATACATACATACATACATACATACATACATACATACATACATACGTACATCCAGTAAAAAGTGACACTTAAGCTTCATGTTTATATACTAGGGAACTGATAAACTTCTTGGTGATATAGAATTGATAAGGCAATAATGTTTCACATTAAGAAAGTTGAAGTTGGTATTTCAGTTTGTGCAAAGGAAAAGGAATTTCAGGAAGTATGCAGCTCATTTCCCCTCTACTTGCAACTCAACGTTGACCCCTCTTTCTTCAAATATTTGTTATAACTCTTTAATCATCATCCCCGCAGAACACAAAGTACAGGTAGAAACATTTGTTTCTTGAGTGTCATCTCTAGTTTAGCACATTTCTTGATCAGCAGCCCTAATTTAGATTGTAAACACTTTAGTCTAAGGTCCTGTACATATACATATTTATATTAGAGGACTAATCTAACTTTTTAAAAAATGGTTCAACCCAGCTTTAGACAGATTCTAAGCCTACTTCCTCATCCCCCTTCTCTCTTTGTGTATGTACGTCTCAGTGTTACCATAGTTAATTTGTAAAATTTATCCTCTGTTTCCCATATCTGTTTAAAATGCCATGCAGTAGAATATGCCCTAACGTCACCTGCAATGTCAAAACAGTAGAGAACTCTTCCAACCCTTAAATATAACATAAATAAGAACTGGCAGCTAACAAAGGAGCCTTTTAGGCCAGCAAATTTAGCAAAAGATCCAGCAGCTTTATCATTATACCTTGCTCTCCCTCCAGTGCTCCAGGTGAGACCAGCAAACATTGTTATTAGAAATGCATTTTGACCCTTTGCCTGTGAAATTAAAGCAGGGTCACCCAGCCAAAAATAAAATAAAATAAATCACAGAACCTCTTACCCATGCCTGGGATTACTCAGTGGTCTTTGGGGGTCAACAGAGTCTAAATCACTTTCAGTGAGCTGTTTGAAATTATGTATGAGCTCTGATTTCATTTTGGAGTGGTGGAAAAAAAGGAAGAGAGATTGAGAGCTAACCTTTTTCTCTTTTGGTTTTGACTATAGAAGCCTGGAAGTCATTCCATTATCTGTTCACTTAACTGCTATCATTAGAACCTTGCTTCAGAACCAGAGCTATGTTTCATAACTTCATTTTAGATGGGGAAATCCGCTTTACTGATCAAATATTTCTGGCAATGCTGGAAAAATGCTATCAGTTTTGATTTTTGGACAGCAAATCAGGCTGTTCCTTCGAATGGGCAAAGCACAACTCCTTCTGATACTCGCTGAAGGAGTTGTGGAATTCAATCATGGTTTTTATTCATTGCTAGCAATCCTGTCTGGCAATCCTGGCCAATAGATTAAAGGACAAGGCAGATTCCTATTTCAGGCACTGAAACTGGCTTTTTGAGAAAAGTGTACAGGCAGTTCTTGACTAATGACCCAGCATTTGTTTTGCTAAGTGACACAGTTGTTAAGTGAATTCTGTGACATGTCTTGCCACAGTTGTTAAGTGAATCACTGCAGTTGTTAAGTTAGTTAACAAGGTTGTTAAGTCAATCTGGCTTCCCCATTGACTTTCTTTGTCAGAAGGTTGCGAACTGAGTCAGTTGCCAAGCATCTGGATTTTGATTACATGATCATGGAGAGGCTGCCATGGTTGTAAGTGTGGAAAACGGTCATAAGTCACTTTTTTCAGGGCTGTTATAACTTCAGTCACTAAGTGAATGGTTTTAAGTTGAGGATTACCTGTACTTCACTAATTAAAAAAGAGAGTTGGTGGGACTTTATCAGAAACTCACACCTTCAAAATGAGAAACCATCTAATCCCCAAAGGAAGCATTTTCTGCAGTTATTATAAAATAAAAAAAAATTCTGTTTCTTTGTGGTCGATGCCATAGTTTGTGCTCCAGAGCTTTGTGAGAGCTCATAACTACTTGAATATGACTCTTTAGCTTAGTCTAAAGTTACCCCTGAATAATAATTTTAAGTAATTTTTAAGGTAATTAGTGGACTAGTTGAACCTCTAGAGGGGAAGTCTGGAGGTCATCTCGGGAGGACAGATGCTGCTTCCTGACCTGATGTGCTACTATAGTTGGTGATGCTTCCTTCCTTCCCACTCTTTGTCTCAAATGGTTTAGGGTTTCTTGCTTGAGCAGGGGATTTGACTAGAAGACCTCCAAGGTTTCTTCCCACTCTTATTCTGAGGTTTCAAATGTCTTTTCTGGGTCTTTAAGGCAGACCCCATTCACTCCTTTTTGGTAGCAAATTGGTAGTTCATACTGCCCACCCTCCATCTTCCTTTCACTTAGTATGTATCCCTCTCACAAAATGATGGGCTTTTACACATTACAAAAGGTTTATTTACTAGCAGACAAAAAAAGAGAAACTACTCCCACCCAATCTACTTTGGCTTCCATCATTTCACCCCTCCTCTGTATTTTTTGTTAGATTAGTACACTTTTTTTAAAAAAAAATAAAGCCTCAAATTGTGGCCTTCTGTAAATTTTATTTTCGAAGAATGTGCCTGAGGTAAAGGGTTGGACACTAGAGCATTTTTGAAAATAGACATGAGATTTGAAGTTAGTAAGTTCAGTGGTGTGATCCTACTGGTTTAGCAACTGGTTCGCTGAGCGTGCATCAGGAGAGGTGCTGCATGTGTGTTCATAGTTTACAGAATCCTTACCTCCCAGGTTGCTGCTTGGAAAGGAAAACAGCTGAGGAGTGCAATCCATTCTGCCGCGTGACTCAGCTGCGAAGATAAAGGTAGGTAAAGCGCAGGCGTGGGCAGGTAGGCCCACTTGCAAGTACGAGTGAATCGGTTCTCTCCAACCTGAGCTACAGGTTTGCCCAAACTGGTCTGAACCCGTAGAATCCCACCCCTTATGTACGTTGCTTTGTATGACGCTATTTTTCCCTTTTAAAAAAAAAACTCTAAATAATAATATTAGGTAAATCTGATGGGTATTCAATTGGGAGGATTTGAAAATTCAGGGCATGAAGGCATTGTATTAAGGATCCAGACTATAACGGTTGGAAGTATTTAACTATGTCTAAATCATGTCCAACTTTGCCTCTGAAGGATCTCTCAACCGTATTTAAAAAACAACAAGCAAAAACATATCTTAATATGGAATCAAAAATTCAATAGTTCCTAAACTGTTTAATCAAATATCAAAGTACAGATGTGCTTAGCCAGAGTTTGTGAAGTACTATGTAGAAGTAAATTAAAATTTGGAATGCTAATTTCTAGAGACAAAAATATCTATTTCTATATTAAGCAATTCAAGTGGTAAACGGAGCTTGTGGGGAAAAAGTTATCTAATCAGTGTTTCAGTCATCAGATTTAAATTGTAAATCAAATTCTTGTTATAAAAGCACATGTCATGTTTTGTTAACATAATCAGAAAAATGGAACTGCCGCATACCCTTTTCCTACCTGCCAGTCACAGCATTAAATGTTTCTTCATTTTATTAGAATTCTCTCACTGCAAATCCCATTCAGCTGTGAAATTGGAACTGCAAACAGAAATATTACATTTCCATTTACAGTAGTGCTACAAAATACCCCTTTCTCACATAAGTAAAGGAGAAAACAAACTTGTTGTCCTTGCTATGGCAGAAGGACAATGGAGGACACGCTTACAAATTATTGTGAAAAAGAAGCAATCGAAGAACATTTCTCTACACATGATACAAAGGAAGAGGACTGTAATTCTTACAACATTTGTATGAAACCTTAAGGAGGAAAGAGAAGATATCCATGCCAAAGAGTGATCAAGCAAATATTCTTGCTAATTTCGACTCAGATGACCTCCTTTCCCCATCCTCACATTGGAGTATTAAATGAAAAAGTTACCTAGTTGGTTTGTTAAATACATACTGTTGTAATGATCCTAACTGCAATAGTAAGTGGAAGTGGCCTTGAGGGAGGAAAGAAAGAGATGCTGCCTAGGAATAATCAACGAAAAGAGGGAGGAGCTCACAGTTGCTTAGGAAGGACCTGCCCTAGATGATCAAGAGTTTTATACTTTCAGACTCACAAGATTCTGTCAATGTAGCCTTACAATACTGTAGAATTAGCTGGTAGTGTTTCCTGCCTGACACTAATGTATTTTATTTCTTTATTAATTTCTTATTTGCAGTATCGATTCAGTACTTCATATTTTAAAAATTATGTTCTCCAGTACAGTAATGATAAAAGTCAGTTATAAAAATACTGCAAAATACAATATTAGGAGGATTATTAAGTGGGAAGGCTTGCAGTTAGGCAGTCTGATAAATCAAATAAACAAGTAACACAATAATAAAACAAGTCTGAAACATATCAGCTTTGGGGCCTGGTATAGCAAAGAATGACCCACCTAATAATATTGTCCAACGTAAATCAATAAAGCATTGGACCTGCATGTGATTTTTGGTTCCTGTCTGTTTTCTCTACAGGACCATAACATGCCTCTGATAGCCTTTTCTGATGTAAGTTTGACCATAAATGCATCATGTGCTGGAATGCTTAACAGACCTTGGGGAAGGTAGGCAACAAGACAGGAAGGAGGAAACCAGAAATAATAACTATGGAAGAGAATACTGATTTCAGGAGAAGGGGAAAGACTATCTCCACCTTAATTCCACTAGGCAACTGTTGTGTTGGAGAATTACCCTACTAGAGTCATGTATCAAAGATCCATTCCATATATGAAGGTCCAATTAAACTGATTTATTGCTACCCATTTCTACACACAGGGCTAGTCTCAACTGATGGTTAGCACCTGCTTGGATAAAGGTCAATGGAATTCAAGTGTATTTGGGCTTGGTCTGCTTGTGGTTATGTATAGATTATAGGCTGGTCCCTCATTTAATTCTGCCCCCAGATTTTGCTACTCCTTCCCCAACAGGCAGGATTTTAAGATTCTGTTATGTTTTATCATAATATCATAAAGAATTTCTTAGAAATCCAAGTGATTTCTTGTTCTCCAGCACCTGGCACTTAGCAATACTGCTTTTTGGGGTACTTTTATTCTTTTAGGAATGAGATTACAAGTAGTGGAGCAGTATAAGTAGATCATATACAGTATGCCTGAATGAGAACAATTTTTCACCCTGCCCAGAAAATAAAAGGTGATTCCTTTTTCAGTGATACCCAAAAATATGAAAACTATGGGGCCTTGTTTAGGGAAAAAAACATCTTTGGTGACTGAAGGAGTCACACATTTTGGTGCTGGCCTCATGACATAGCTGATCCAGTCAATTTTCCTTATCAGTTGTGCTAACTAGATAAAAAATTAGCAGTTTTCAATTTACTGGAGCCCTACATGTTGCAATAGGATGTCTTGGCATCACTAGTTCTATGCCATTGGTAATATTGGATGCTCTGTGGACCACTATTCCATCTCAACAATAAAACAGAAGTGATTCTGTCAGCAGGGAGTGCCTGGAAGATGAGAGTGGCTCGGTGGAAGACTCCTCTTTTGTCTTACAGCCATTTTCTACTATTTCTTTTCCTCTGTTTCCCCTATAATCCATGAAAAGAGGAGCAGGGAGAGGGGGAACTCAGTCCTCACTTCCCACCATTGGTAACAGAGAAATGGGAGAGAAAAGGGGAGCTTATACCTTTCCTATGAGGTCAAAGATATTCTGTATCCCAGATTTATTTCTCTATCGGATAAACAAGTCTGTTTGCCTTGACCCCATAGAAAAGGATACTGTACAGTCTCTCCTTTTCTCTCCCATTTCTCTGTAAGCCATGGTGGGGAGAGAAGGTGGGGACTGGGTCCCTTCTCTCCCTGTTCCTCTTTCTACAGCTCCATTGCTATTATTCTAAGTTTTGTACTGTAGATACTTACATCTCCAGCTGGTTCCAACCAACTGCTAAGTGGTCTTAATCACTTCAGTGTTGTCTTTCTGAATTCTTTTTCCACTTTATCATCTGGCAGCAACTTGATTCAAATACTCATCATATTTTCTGTCACCTAATTTTAGTGGACCTGTTTAACCTACCAATTTATATATTCTTATGCTATGTATTTTCTATCCTAGTTTCCTTAATATACATTCTACAATATTTATGTTACGTATTATTATTTATGTAAAAGTCCCAGACCTATCTACTAGCTTCTCTCTGAAAGCTAGCAGTAGCTGCTCTGGACACAACTTTCTTCTACTCTTCTCCCTCAACCAGTGCTGATCTAAGTGACTTAATCCCACAACTTGAACATGGAAGAAAGGCTGCTGGTTGCATGACTCTCAAGAAAATAGGGAGAAAGAGGAAGGGAAGAGGAAGACTACTACTTGGATTTTTTTAACCCTTCTCCCATTTCCAGTTTCCAGTTTCATTTCCTTTTGCTGACTTTCTAGGTCTTCTATGACTCCCCTTCAAAGTTGTTACTTTTGCTGATTCCCAGGACTGCTTCTGTCAATCCTACATCTAGGATGCTACCAAAGCCATTTGAGGATATTTCCACAGAGGCATATTCACCACAAATATGCCTCTTAACTTGTTTGGAATTTTTTTTGGCTTTTTTGTTTCATTTCCCCCTTTGTTTTCTTCTTACAGTCAGCACTTAAGTTCTTTTGGAGGGTAGGCAGCTTTGCTGGGGGGGGGCAGAAGGGGGAAGGAAGCATCTCCTTTGGCAACCTCCTATGTGAAGCAGACTTTATATGGCAGAAGCAGTTCTTTTTGGAGCCAGATGAACTCCAACTCCAAGAACTCCAAGCTTCCTTCCTCTTTTTCCTCTTTGACTTTTCTGCCAAAAATGGATTGGCAAAGAGCTGTGGGAGAATTTTTTTTTTTTACTCTAGGAGAATCTTGATTCTTCTCCTGCCAAAAGGCAGATGGCTGTACATGTGCAGCAATCATGGAATATTGTAGAGGGAGAGTTGTGCCCAGAGTAGCCACAGGTTGCCAATAGTAACAGTGCAGATCTCTAAATCTAAAGTTACTTGATATGATTTGCAGGTGATTGGCTGCTCCAAACAACCTGTTCTTCGAGAACTGGAGGAACATCACTTAGGAAAAAGAACACTGAAAGACAAGAGGACTCTGATTTCATGGGGGGGGGAGGAGGGAGATACGATGACAACAATATCATGAATTCATGTCCCCGTGGAATGATTAGTGGGACATCATTGCACTGGCAAAGAAGAACATGCAGATGCCCCCTTAGAGACAGTGTTCATCAGTAGCAAATATTGTTCCAATATTGTGGGTGTCCCTCCTTCTGCCAGTTGCAACATGCAAATTTTCACCTCTTCTGTGCACAACAAATTATAAATCAGTGGTAGTCAACCTGGTCCCTACCGCCCACTAGTGGGCGTCCCAGCTCTCATTGTAGGCAGTAGGGGTTTGCTGTAACTCTGCTTTATAAATTTTATAAAGTAAAGTTACTGCCCTACTTTATAAATCACCATTACTGTGGAACCGGTAGGCGGTTAGAAAATTTCACTACTAACAGAGATGCAAAAGTGGGCAGTAAGTATAAAAAGGTTTACTACCCCTGTTCTAAGTGGTTTCATTATGCTGAGGTCACTTGCCCTGCTGACCACAACATATGCACTCTCAGGAAATTACATTTTGCAAATATGAAATATAATGTATAAATTCAGCTGAAGCCTTTCTGCATAACTGGTCTTGATTTGTCTCATATTTTCCACAGATGCACCGATTTCATCTGCAGAACTGAGCCATATCCTTCAGGAAGATGCTATGTTAATTATTAATTAAATGAATTAAGATATCAATTAGAATATTTGTATCAAAATCATGATTCTAACAAAGCAGGATCCCCCAACCCTGAAAATACAGAAATGTGTTTCTCTAGTCTAGTCAGATAATCATATTCATTAATGTATACATAAACCTTAATATTTTTCCTGCCATAGCAATGTGCATTTTGCAACCATCTGGTAGTTTAGCACTGTTTTTACTACTTTTTCTTACCATATTGCAGAAGGTCATCATTTATACAATGATGAGGAATTGTTTGCACAACTTTAAATCAAGAAAGTCCCATTGTGGTATATGACTGAGAATGGAATGTCCATGTATGATGGCGACTTACATCTTACACCAAACAGGACTCTGCTGTCTCAAGATTACAAAATTATAATGTTGGGGGTGCATCAGAGCCTACTCTGTACATATCTGCATGAATAGATATTTCAGATTACAAACTGTAACATACATTACAACTTAAGTGAAACTTCTCAGGAGCTTATATTTATGAAAAGAGACCCAGGCTTCTGAGATAGAAAATATAGCAAAATTCAAGATGCATGAGAATAGATTGAAATGTTTAATGTCAATAAAGAATCATTGAATAGTTCATGGAAAACTAAATTAGAATTCAGTCCCCAAATTATGTAGCATTGCTTTCACACAAAAAAGAAGAAAGAAATCTCTGCAAAATCCAGGCATGAAAAAAATCATGGTATTGTAAGATGCTAGCAAATAACCTGAAATATTGTTTAGTTTAGTCTCTTTTATTGGAAATAATATTGGGATAAAGTCCCTGTCTTCATGCATTTCTAGAAGATCTGAAATTTTCCTCTGGAAAGCATAATCCACACCTTATCCTTGGTGGTGTGAGTTAATAGTAGATAATATAGTAATATTATTGCTTTTATCTGTCCCTTCACTGGTTTTAACCAAAATGTCATCCTAGTTCATTTACTTGGAATTCCAAGAAGCTTCAGATACTTTTATCTTATAATGTCTCTTCTCCCCACCCCACTTTTTAATTTGATCTTGTTCCTTTTGAATAAATCCAGCAGAGGATGGCATTAAGCAGACTAGATTAGCATTTTACCAGACAAACATAAGGTAGTCAATTCACTAGTGAAGTGCTTATTAAAGATTGTCTCATGTTAATCAAATTTTTAGATTACTAACCTTATGTTGAAGAGTTAACAATGGACAGGGGATTATTATGCTACTTTAAAAAAATACTCTTATAAACATTATTCAATTATTTCAGATATTTTACTGAATGGCGTTGTCAGGCATGCCTCATTCTGTATCCAAGAAAAAAAACCTGAACTCCATTTAAGTAGAGATAAAGGTACTTTTACTGGACATGAAATGAAAACAACTAAAGTGAAGCAAGATCTGAAGCAAAAAAGCGTGAACGTGTACATAACAAATATTTACCCAGGACCCTACCCCCAGTTACCCCAACCCAATGTCCAATCTGAAACTCCCAAAGGTGTCATGTGGGGTGCATCTTCAAGTGGCTTCATTCAGCTGGTATGCAGAGATGGTTGACCTTGACCAAGCCCAAATATGAGCCATCAGCATGCGCAGAAGATGGTGACAACAAAACTCCATTCATGATAACTCCTCCAGCACCTAGCACTTCCCTCCCAAAACCCATGAGCCCCCACCCTCCCCGTTACTATGGCAGCCGATAACAAGCAAGCAAAGTAGAGGCTGACAGGTGTTTTGGGCTGCAAGCTTTTTCCTCCTCAGAAAGAAAGACACAACCAGTTTCCATACACATGCTGGCTTATGATTTGTATTAAGATAATCGTTCCTTGTATGCATGGTTGGTTTGTGCTTCACTCTGTCCAGTCTATTCTTGCTGTTGTTACTTCTGTTCATAGCGGATAACCAATATGAGTAGGACTTCATAGCTTAAGGGAATACCCAAAATAGTTTAAGAGCACTGAATTCCTCTTCCTTCCACAGGTTTGTGTGTGTTTTGTGTCTGTGTGTGTGTGTGTGTGTGTGATAGAGGGGGGGAGAGGGAGAGGGAGAGAGAGAGAGACTGTGCAGAACAAAGAGAGTAAGTAACCCTGACTCCAGCTATGGTTAAATATCAAGGACTATAATTCAAGCCTTTGCTATCAGATTCTCCATTCCTCCCTTGTCCAACCCCTCTAGATTAATAAATGACATTTTTTTTATAAATTATCAATACAATCCAACTCCCACAGTAAACTTTCTTCTAAGGGACTCTATTCCTTAATGTAGGGGAGAGCTGGTAACATTTGACTTAGGTCAAAAAGCAATCAACTTTTGAAAGCTTATCAACTTTTCAGTTGATGTATCTGACCAGTGTCAGCCCTCTCAGGGAAACCAGACAGGAAACACAACAAGATGAGCTAAATGTTGTAGGACTACATCAACAGAATCTTGCAAATCTGAAGGTACAAATTTGCCACTGCTATTTTTAACTGTCTGAACAATTAGGGCCAGTCTTCCTAAGTTTCTTCCTCTGACTGTTAATCCATTGTGGGCTCCTGCCTCTCTTGTTCTGATTGTTTCCTAGGCAGTCTCTCTTTCCCCCTTTCTCACAAGGTCACCCCCCCCCCCACACACACATTCCATTAGCTACAGTCAGTTAACTTTCATCCCACCCCTAATCGGGCTTGATGTTTTCGATTCATCTATTGAAATAGTATTAAGGGAGAAAATTCTGTGTTATAAATATTATTCATTCTCTCATATAAGCAAAGAAACTTAATGGAAAATAGTCATTTTTTTCACTGAAGAACCATAGTTTGGAAAGTGTTTCCGGGAGATGAAAGAATGAAAGCAGAATAAAACTAACTGATGAGGAAAAATCTGCCCCAAAAGAAATCAAGCACACCAATTAGAAAAGAAAGGTTGCTAAAGCCCCTGGAGCCCTGCAATAGCTATATCTATGTTGCTGTCTGAATTTTTATATCTTGGAAGAGAGTGCAAGTGAGTCTAATACATTATCAAATTCATATGCTTGAATGCAAGACTTTGTCTGGAATATATTCCCTGTAGAGCTCCTCTGGGAGACATTGAACAAGGTGATAGCTTATCAAAATCTCTCTCTTTGTGAGTTTTGAAAGGGATTTTCACAGTGTTAAGGGAAGGACTGTGGAGAATAGCATGATTAAAGAAGAAGAAAAAAGCTCATTTACACTTGGAAACACAACTTCCTAAACAATCAAGATTGCATTTATACCCAAAGATAGCTGGCATAAGTTATTATAGCCTAGGAGACTTGTGTCTAAGTATGTCTTTGTGCAGACAGTATTCTACTAATGAACTGTTGAGTTGTGAACTTTCACCGATATGAACAAATCTGTTCACAAGTCTGGAAAAGGCAGAAAAGGTTTAGTTTGAATTAGTGTGGCATTCCTAGTTGAATTGCTATGTGTGGTGTGTTGCATTGCAGAGAGGTGTCATAAATTGAAGATCTAGGCAGTGGTACTATCAGTGCAAGTGTGGCATATCCAAGTCCAGGTCACTTAAATGCAGCTGACCTAGCTTTACCTGGTTTAGAATTAATCAGGTAAAGAAATGGTACATGCTGGCAATAAAATCCAAAAGAATGCTAGCTAACAAGGAAAGTGATTAGGCTGTTCCTTATTCCTGAGACAAATGTGATTCTTTATAGTTTTCACCCACAGTATATCAAGCCAGCAAATAAACACATACAAAAATCACCCCCAAACGATAAATAATTTTTGTGATTTGCTTCAGAATAAAAGAAGCAGAGCTATGCTTGGCTCTAAGAAATACTCCCCAATCTATATTAGATACTATTATGCCAGCTCCGGGTCACATAATACCACAGAAACATTTTGATTTCTCTCTCTCGGGTAAATTAATAAATAGAACAAGCGGGGGAGAGAAAGGAGAAGGAAAATCGTGGCTGAAGCTCAAGCCATGTTCTGTTATATATGAGGACACTCACTCATGGTTTAACTATCAGCCATGTTTTCTCTCATCAGCTGAGCCAGGGAAATAGGTATGTATTTGTGTTACAACCCCTGGTATGCCCAGGTTCAAATCCCAGTAAGGGTATGGCTAGCTGATGAGAGCTAAATAGCTTGAAATAGATCTATACTAGTCTCCCTTTATTTATTTATCAGCACAAATACAACACAAATATAAAAAGGCAACATTAAAAATAAAAATATGGTTTTCTGCCTGGATGGTCCTCTGTAATGAGCCGAAGGACAGAAAGGGGGATTAGTGAGCTCCCTCCAATATTTGGGCATACCAGGGGTTGTAACACAAATACATGTGTGTGTGTGTGTGTGTGTGTGAGAGAGAGAGAGAGAGAGAGAGAGAGAGAGAGAGAGAGAGAGAGAGAGAGAGAGAGAGAGAGGCCTGCAGCAGTTCCTTTAAGAATCTTTGGCCTGTCACACTCTGTCGCTATGCCTTTTCATTGGGGGGGGGGGGAATAGCAAGGGGTAGAATGTGTTGTTTTCAAAACAAAAAATTCCTTTCTAGAAGCTCAAGGTTATTCTTCGTCTCCGCACCTCGACACCTTACCGGAACTAGTGGGGTGGAGATGCCAGCGTGGAAGAAGAAGATTGGACCATGTGATGGATTGGTGGGTGGGGGACAAGATCATGAACTTTCAACTGGGTGGGAATCCCAGGTAACTTCCAGAATTGGGATTCCCACAGATGTGCCAACATGTCTGCATTATTAAATTGGAACTTTAGAGATAGCTCTGGTGTGGACTCTGATTTAATTCTGCATGATGTTTGGAACCCTGACATTATCCCAATTCTCCTTTAAAATTATTTTTTCAGCTATCCCAAGCTGGGAAGCTGTTAGGGGTAATGAATTCCAGTTCTGACTCAACTCCAGGCAGTATGAAATTTCAGTGAAGATGAGGAAGAAAAGAATGCAGCAGAGAAGGCCAAAGATAATGGATTGCCTGTATTTGTCGATACTATCTATGTGCTTTTTAAAGAGATAGTCAAGGCTGCAGAAGCTAAAGAAAAGGAGTTTCGGCTGGGAGCCTGGTGAAAGGAACCAACCCCCAGACTTCTCTCGCAGACAGAATTAGACCTGCGAGATGAAGCTTCAGGATTTATGGCTTCTAAAGAATGCCTACTAGGAAGAAAGAGGGCTACCAGAGAAACTCCGACAGATGACTGGATGATGGCCACAAGATCTGATGAATGGAGATCCCAGCCACCCTCACGCAGTCATTCTATGATGGGCCTCCCAGACCAATTTGGATGGCTAAACGTGAGTGGAATCAACCCCCTTGCCCTTTCAGGACCACCTAAGTGGAATCTGGCAAAGCCCACATTCTCCTTTCCTAGCAGAGAATCTGCTACACAGTGGAGTGGAGATCTTGGCTCCTTCCACACAGCGACGAGCGAATCAAACCAACCCCTTGCTGCTGGGTTAAAGCCAACATCAGTCACATCAGCACCCCTCCCTCCTGGAGTGCAACCAGGCCCCCCACCAAATTGGGGAATTCAATCCAGCCAGCAGAAAGGGGCTAGAACACATTCACCTCCCCCCAGCTGCAAAGGGGTGGCTCCGTGAATCAAGCAATCCCAGGGTGGGCTTTCTTCCCGGGTCATGGATGGGCTCAATACCAATGGACACCTGCCCCCTCCCAGCAGATGGAGCTATTCCAGATAACTGCCCCTGGGCAGAACCAGGGACTGGGACCGCCACCGGGTCCAGGCCCCCAGCAATGCCTCAACAGGCTTTGGCCCAACTGATGGGTGTGGCCCCAAAAAGGGGCTTACCAACCCAGGGGGCCGGCCAACAGGCTGCCCCTGTTCAACCACCACCGGCCCCTCCTCCCACAACCCCACAGTTTCGAGCAACATTCGACGGGACCACAGATAAGCTGGCTTATTTCCTGAATCGAGTATTGATACATTGATCAAGTAGGCCCACAATACCCGTCTGATCGAGAGTTGATCCAAGAAATAGCTGAGGGGATGGCAATATGTTTTTGTAGATTTTCACGGGTGTAGGTATGCTGGTCTTGTTGTATTCATGTCTTTTCACGTGTAAGATTGAGATAGTCTTGGCAACGTTTCAGCGAGGTATCACTCGCCTTCTTCAGGCTGGGTTTTGGGCTTAAAGTGTGGTCAGAGCTGCCATCTTTCTATAAATCTTGGTGTGTGTGTGTGTGTGTGTGTGTGTGTGTGTGTGTGTAGTGCTGGCATTGTTTCAGTAAGTGGAATGATTGGTTGTGTGGTTGTATCATGATTGGTAGATTGGTGCTGATTGGTGCTGGCTGTGTGTCCATTGTTGTTTCGTGCTGTAATGGCCTGGGTGGTGGGTGGGGCTCGTTTGTTGATTAGGGCTGGTTTCCAGATGTCTGGTAGGCAGGAGGTATCGTCAAGTTTATTCATGTTGTGGAAGTGTTTCTCTATTTTGATAGCTTCCATAATTATTCTCTTGTTGAAGTCTTCAGTTTTGGAGATTAACTTGGTTCCTTCAAAATTAATTTCATGTCCTGTAGCTTTAAGGTGCTGGAAAAGGGAGGAAGTCTTTTCTTTTTTTCACCCGCGTTCTTGTGTTCTGTGATGCGTGCATTTATTCTCCTGGTTTCTGTTTCTGCTCTCCAGAAGGCTAGTTGTTTGGATTTGTCCTAGAGTGCTTGGTGGATTTGGCCACATGGGAAAGAAAAACTGGACAACTTCCTCACACATCTCAACAGTCTACACCCCAAAATACAATTCACCATGGAAATAGAAGCAAACAACCAACTTCCTTTTCTGGACGTCCTAATTTACAAAAAACCCAATGGCTCCCTAGGACACACCATCTACTGGAAAACACACACACACACACCAACTGCTACTTAAATGCACAATCCCATCACCACCCTGCACAGATCAACTCTGTAGCCAATACCCTCATCTCCAGAACCAAACGCCTAGCTGACAAAGACTACCTGAAAACTGAATTACACACTCTCACAAGCATATTAATCTCCAATGGATTCCAAAAAAAAAACAATTACCAACCTAATCCAAAGAGAGACTCCCCCCCAAAACAGACACAGAATAGGACAATGGCATCGCCCACCTCACTTTTATCAAAGGCACCACAGATAAAATCAGCAAAATTCTCCACAAACACAATATTAAGACAGCCTTCAACACTGACCAAAAAATAGCCAACATCTTAAGAAACCCCAAAGACAAAATCCAGCTAGAAAACCAAGGAGTCTCCGAAATACCATGCAAAATCTGCCCTGAAACATACATAGGACAAACGAACAGGAGAATAAATGCACACATCGCAGAACACAGGAACACAGTAAGAAAAAAAGAAAACACTTCCTCCCTTTTCCAAGCACCTTAAAGCTACAGGACATGAAATTAATTTTGAAGGAACCAGGTTAATCTCCAAAACTGAAGACTTCAATAAGAGAATAATTATGGAAGCTATCGAAATAGAAAAACATCCCCACAACATGAATAAATGTGATGATACCTCCCGCCTACCAGGACATCTGGAAACCAGCCCTAGTCAACAAATGAGCCCTACCCACCACCCAGGCCATTACAACACGAAACAACAATGGACACACAGCCAGCATCAATCAGCACCAATCTACCAATCATGATACAACCACACAACCAATCATTCCACTTATTGAAACAACGGCAGCACACCATATACCCCCACCAAGATTTATAGAGAGATGGCAGCTCCGACCATGCTTTAAGCCCAAAACCCAGACTGAAGATGGCGAGTGAGACCTCACCAAAACGTTGCCAAGACAATCTCAATCTTACTGTCAGACCTGTAGTTATATTCTTTTTAGGATCTTTGGCCTGCCACACTTTCTTATAATTTTCTATGCTGTTTCATTAGTGTAGTAGTTGGGAGGGGGGAATAGAAAGGAGTAGGATTGTGGAATGTATGTTGACATTCTTTTATAGAAGCCAAGGTCATCTTTTGTCTCCGCATCTTGACACCTGGCCCGAAGAAGATGGGTGTACATGCCAACGTGGAAGAATATGATTGGAACATGTGATGGATTTGTGGGTGTGGGGATAAATCATGAACTTTCAACTGGGTGAACCCAGAGGATGTAAATCCAGAGTTGGAATTTCCATAGCCGTGCTAAATTGCCTGCGGAATAAATTGGACCTTTAAGGATGTTTTGCCTTGGACAATGATTTATTTCTGCATGGTATTTAGAACCCTAACACTTACATGGAAAAAGACCCTTTGTGTGTTTGTGTGTGTGCGTGTGCGTGTGTGTGTGTGTGTGTGTGATGTAAAACCCCCAAATCCTCACAATGCAGAAAACAAGTCTGGTTTACAATTCAAAAGTTTATTTTGAGAGTGTTTGTAAAGGCGGCTTCCGATTCTCTTCCCCTGTTGGATTGAGAACAAGGAGAGCAAGAAACAATATTCAAGCTATACATTTTATAACAATGCATGCCACGGCTAAAAAGCCCTCCCCACTCCCCTTATTCGCTTAAGTCATTTCTTTACTCTAAGGAGTCACTGTGACAATTTCTCCAGAGCAACAGTTACCTTATCTTGTTTACTTGTAGCTTCACCCTTGGTGGTTGAGGGAGAGACGTAGCTCAGAAAGATATGTAAGTCCCCTACTTTGAGTTTGGCAAGGAAAATAAAAAAGAGAAAGGAAGAATGTTTGGTATTAGCAGGATGGGAGCCCCCGCTGCCCCACAATTGACAGAAAAAATACTTAAGCAAGAGAATAAGGCATGAGCCATTATGTGAGGAAGTCCAGGATACTGATTTGCAGCTAGTGTTGAGACTACAAAGTCTCTCCAGTGATGTGTTTGCATGTTGTACTCCGAGCCTGGACAGCCAGGGAGAAACATGGAGAAGCATAAAGCAGATGGGAGATCTGACCGTTGAAGGCAGGACCCAGCAGCTACTTATGTGAGACATTGGCAGAAACAATCTGAGTTGAATATTGTATACAGTATTTGCAAAAAAGAAAGAATTGGTCTTAAGAAATGTCCTACATCTCTAAGGAGATCATTAATAATTTAATATTGTAAAATTTTACTATTGTTTCTCATTGTACTGCATCTGTCTGTATATTTATTTTACGATATAAGCAGAGTACTGAAAGTCAAAAAAAATTCTACTTGAGAAAACTCTGGGGAAGTCAGCTGTCATATTCAGAATTGGCTACTTAGAATCTTTCTTGTTGTTTAGATGACAGATGTAGGTTTTATGCACACATTAAATAAGCCAGACAGCTGTTCCATTAGCAAGTCATATTCACACCTTAATTTTTCCCTTGTTACACGTTCTATACCTGCTTCCTTTATTTATCAATATTCTCACATACTTATGATTTATCATTCATCATGTTTCCTTGGACATTAACATTTGCAACATTTCCACCCCACTCTTTAAAACCGCTTACCAATTTCTAAAATACTCCTTCAAATATTCACGCCTTTTAACTGAATCTCAATAAATTTCATTTCTTATTTTTTCATCTTAGTCACTTGAAAGTTTATCCCTTTATGCCTACTTCTTAAGGAATTTCTATGTGCACAAATCACTCAGCATTTTCTTGGTTTTCTTCAATAAGAGAGAGAGAGAGAGAGAGAGAGAGAGAGAGAGAGAGAGAGAGAGAGAGAGAGAGAGAGAGAGAGATAGATAGATAGATTGTTTTATTCTCTATGTTCCAAGAAAATTTCACTTTACATTTATTTTTAAGGGGCAGATTCACTCTTCAACTACTTGTCCAAAAATCAGGGTCAGTCCTTGCCCTAATTATTTCAATACTTCTTTATAATCAATTAAATACTTCATTTAATTCATTCATCTTCCATGGGTGCATTTGAATATATACAGTATGTTTCAGCAATGCATTTGAAATGAACAGATATGTTTCTAAGAAGATAGCCACTAATTAGTAATCATTTTAATGTTGTAAGCTGTCTAGAGTTACCTCGTGGGGAGATGGCTTTCAAACAAATTTAATAAAATCAATCAATCAATCAATCAATCAATCAATCACTATTGTCACTCATTCCTTGATCTCTGCCTGGACCACTCACTTTTTAAATACTTTGTCACATACTTGTCACCTATCCATTAATGTTACCTAACAGTGCCCCTTTCTAAGGATTGCATTCATTCAGGATGTTTTATTTATTAAATTTATTGCAGCCCATCTTGCATTGAAAAACATTGCACATTTTCCCCAAAAACACAACACGGGTTCTTCATTATCACCATGTACCATCCATCAGTTATTAATGTCTGCTTTCATATGCTCTTACCACAACCTAGGTAACACCATTTCATACTTTATGACACACATTTTTGCCATTTCATTCATAAAAAAAAAAAAACTACACCTTAATTTCCCCGCATGTATTAATCAAATCTGCTCGGATCATCTTTCTATTAACCTTCTTTCCCTTCCTTTTAATTTCAGAGACATGCCCAATACATCTATTTTTAATTTTTAAAATTAATTCATGCATATTACCTTTTATTCCTCTTTTATTCCTAAATTGTAATCTTATATATGTAATGGGTATTACGAGACATTTAAGAAGACATCAGATATGATATGCGGATGACGATATATTCAAAGAAAGAAATCTTTGTGGGAAGTTTCAAACCAGTGACATCCTCTATGTCAAGTCTTACAACTGGTACATCACTGAGAAACAACTGAAGTGGCAGCTACAGCTGGTCTTCTTGAGAAAAAGGAAGAAAATGAGTCAAGGACGCATTTCTGCCTCTGTGCAATAACCAATCAAAGTGCATGAGTTTTCTTAAAACGAAGTGAAGTGCAGCAAGCAAATGGACAGAAATGTTTGAGACAGTTCAGCCGGTAAAGCATTACTTTCAATTTTCAGGAAAAAAAAATATGAGTGATGGACACATTCACAGCGGACTGAGAATAGGTAGCTGAATATCCTATAATCCAGACACCGTTAGCGGCCTGTGTTCATGACCGGACAACCTTTCAGTGCAGTGGTGGGTTACGGATCCCGTTGCAACGGGTACGCAGCAACAGAACTGGGCATCCACCAGGTGCATGCACGCAGCACACGCACAGTGTGTGCATGCGTACTTACCGCCCGCAATGGTCCAGTTACTTGGTGGAGTGTTGCACAGGTGCCATACGCTCCGTGCATGTGCCAGAAGCCCCGATTGGCTCAAATACAGGTAAATGGGCTCTCCGTAGCGCCGTACCGGAATGGTACCTGATGCTCCGAGCAGACACTGGTACAACCATACCAGGGCATACCGGTCGTATCCCACCACTGTTTCAGTGTGATGATTCTTGCTCTGTTTGCAATGAATGACCTTTGCCGAAAGTCATCTTTAATTAGCAGAAAACTGCTGGCATTGAATTTGCTCTACTTGTGGTTGATCTCCATTCTGTCTCTGCTATCCCTGTTTCATAGCACTCAGCTTGCTTCCTTTCCAGGAAATGGATGAGAAAGTCAAACTGAAAAAGGGGGAAATGCTACTTTAACACTAGCACAGATAAGGATGTCTTATGGCTGCCTTCCTTGTGCCCTGGGGATCCAATGTAATCAGAATCATGGAAACATGGCAGGAAGAAGACGTTGACAGGGCACATTGTGCTTGTACAAGGGTAGAGAAACCCATAGAAGATTCTTGAATTTGCCAAGAATCCTGCCACCCACTTCACAAAGGAACTTTGATCATGCTTTAGACCTCCAGCTGCTATTATAACCCAAAGTGCCATAATGCTAGGAAGGGCTGTGCAATGGAGTGTGCCCTGAGTTTCTCATCTGGGTGCTGGGCTTCAGTTTGATTTGCCTTCATCTTACCTCTGGGACTCATCGAAACAGCTTTCTACTTGATTATGGCCAAGTTCCATTTGTTTCTGAAAAATCAATGTGAAGGCTATTACTTTCCATTTCTCCACAGCACTTTCCTCTAAACATCATTAATGACTTGCCTAAGACAGCACTGCTTATGCAATTTAGAGGGGGCAGCAAATAGGCCTATTGGCAGCTTCAGCCATAGCTGGCCAAGTTAAAGATTCAACACACAACTGTGATAAGGCACAAGAGCAGCAGTACATGATGGGGAGTGAGTTAATTGAGTTTGAACAGTGACAAAATAGATGCTATGTTAACAGAGACGTTCAGTATGCAGAACCAGTTGTTCAATTCACTGCTAATTAAACCTTCCAAAGAAGCTCATCTAGTCATAGTAAACCCACATAATAATCTGTGCACACTTTGTTATCATTTTCTATTCTTGGCATCTTTTGAAACTTGTAAATATTTTAGGAACTACTGTAGGCACAAACTCTTTCTGTCTGCTCCTCAGTCTGATCCTTACAGGTACAATATGCCCATCCTGGGAGATATTAAGAGACCAAGGTCCCAAACACTTTGTCATAGTAGGATAAAGTGGTATATATTTGGGTTGCTATAATTTTAAATTTATCAAAAGGCTATTGCATGCCACTATTTGAGCCATAATGTTAAAAGACAGAGCGCATGGATTAAGGGAAAGTTCTCTGGAATGAGATTTCTCCTGAGATTTGTATGCCCTCCATCACTAAATAGCATTAGGGAAATCTTGAAAACCTGACTGTTCTGTCAGGCTGTGGAAAAGAGTGGTGGAACTCTCCTGATTGTGATGTTTCATGTTGTGATATGTTGCCTGAATTGCCTTGTAACTGTTTTGTAGGGTTGTTTTTTTTGTTCCAGTGTAATTTCTTCTTCCTGTGTTGCTTTTAATTGTTGTGAACTAATATTAATCCTTCAAAGTAGATCAGACAAGAAGCGCAACAAGGACTTCTAGCTCCAACTTTATTATAAGGTTACATTAACAGGATCTTGCAAGACTTGAAAGTATTTCTCCCCTCCTTTTCTTTTATTCTTTGGAAAACTAGGAGGGTCTCTTAAGAATTTTTCTGAAACATCCCACACCGTCTTTCCTTCTTTTGCACACCAGCTGTCTAGCCTGCAGCTCTTCCCCCTGTCTCCCAAGGTCATTCCCACCTACCATTACAGCTTCCAGAATTGGTTAGAGTTAGGTGGCATTTAAATAAAATAAAATAAATCATTAAAAAGCCTGCCTGCCTGCCTGCCTGCCTGCCTGCCTGCCTGCCTGCCTGCCCGCCCGCCTGCCTTCTATCTATCTATCTATCTATCTATCTATCTATCTATCTATCTATCTATCTATCTATCTATCTATCATCTATCTATCTATCTATCTATCTATCTATCTATCTATCTATCTATCTATCATCTATCTATCTATCTATCTATCTATCTATCTTTCATCATCTATCTATCTATCTATCTATCATCCATCCATCCATCCATCCATCCATCCATCCATCCATCCATCCATCCATCTATCTATCTATCTATCTATCTATCTATCTATCTATCTATCTATCATCTATCTATCTAATAAACATTTTATAAATAGAATATATATTTATCTGATAATATTATATATTATAATAAATGTATAAATATATTTATTTAGACTGGTTGTAACTTATTAGAAATTCTTCATTTTTATTGGGATATCCATTTCCTCAGTACTGATGAATCCATTATGAGCAGGGTAAACCCAGTGGTGGTTGAGACTTTATTTTTTCATATTACATCCCTTTTCCCCTCTTCCTGGCAATAATTCTTGTCAGACATTTGATCTGGAACAGATTTTGATGTTAAGCTGACAGCATCATGTGGAGTTCTATGTGATCTCTGGCAGAAGCTTTTTCCAGTCAGAATATTTATATCTGTATTAGTGGTATTTTCATGCAAAGTGTGTATTCTATCACAAAGCAATCATTCGTCAATATGACAGCTTAATATTAACTTCATGGTATCCTGACTGCTGATAATATTACAGATAACTTATTAATTAAAGATTAAGGGAGTATGGTTAATAACAGTACAAAACCCACTTTAAATTTATAGTGAAAACTCAGTTTAGTGGATCTTGATACCATGTATTTGAAGGCAACAGACCATATTTCTCCGGTGATTTAGTTAATTTGATGATATTACAAATTACACAGCATGCTTCATGGCATGATTTGTATAGTTACCTCATGATATGAATGATGCATGTATTGTGTTATTTGTTTAGTGACATCACACAAATGAGAAAATTCACCATAACATCATACTTAGAATAATGGGCAGGAGATCCCCTTCTCCAATTAGTGTGTTAATTGGAGGCTTTATTGTATCATTTAGCTTGCTATAGTGGTACCTCTCATTTTCTCCCTATAGATTAAGAGACACACCTTTAGATTCAGAGACACACCTGATTCAGAACCACACCTGTGATTCACACCTGAAACACACCTATAGATTCAGAGACACACCTGTACACCTCCTGTACATAGAAGTTGTGATGGAAGATATTTCTTTATCATCATATTGGAAGGCTGTTTCCTTATGCAGCATACACGCCAATGCCCAGGATACACCACATGAAAGAGGAATTAGAAAACCATATCTGAATTCCTCATTGGAATTTCTCTCTCATTGGAGAGTTGCTGAACAAATGGGGGTTTAATTAACTGTAGCTAAGTTTTCTGTATAATATTCATCATGCCAAGATTGAGAAGAAGCAGATATTTCATGAATGCAGAGCAAGTAAGAGGTGAAAATAAATGAATGGAAAGGAACCAGGATATTAAAAGGCTGCTTATATTTTTCCCAATTAGGAGATGCTGCTTTTATTACTGAATCCAAAATAGCAATTTTGCAATGTATGTTTTTACAATTCATTACCTATATCCAATTTTTCATTAGTGGCTTTTAGGTTGAATCTGTAAGCCTGGACTTGTTCTGATTCATTACTTTCTTTCCCCCCTTTTGTCTTTTCTTGAGGGATTTGATTGATTTCCAGGATGCGCAGAATATTATGACTATTAAATTATCTTCAAGGATAAACCATGGGAATAGTTAACATTGACTAACAAATTAAGGTAAAATAAGTTTTAAAAAAGCAAAAAAAGAAGAATGAAATAAGATATGGAACAAGTGGATGTTTCTTTCAGTTCATCAGTGCTGTCTTTTTTTTAATGTGCAATTTTAATGAAAGGTTTTTACATAGATAAAAAATAAACAATATATATATATATATGTTGTATTTGTACTGATACATACATACATACATACATACATACATACATACATACATACATACATGGAATAAAGGAAAAAGTACAAAAGACAACCCAGTTAGAAAAAAATTGAAGAATCTTAAAGAAGTAGAGATAATAGGCTTTTTGCAATAGCTATAAACAAGATTATTATCCCTTCCTCCTCTAAGACAGGGGTGCCAAACTGGATTTCTTTGAGAGCCGGATCAGCATTGTAGTTCTCCTCCATGGGTCAGCAGAGTGATGGGACAGATGCCTCCTGAAGCACCCTGCTGGGCAAACGGGGTGTGGGGGCCCCGCACGTGACCCCCCCTCTGCCCCATTTTTGGCCTGAATGGCCTCCTGCAACACTTTATCAGGCAAAACAGGATGCTGTGTGTGTGTGTGTGTGTGCGCGCGCCTGTGCGTGTGTGTGTGCCCCTGCCTCATTTTTGCCCTGCATGGCCACCTGCAGCACTCTGCCAGCCAAAAACTGTCTGCATGGAGGCCTTTGCGCAATCTCTTTTTGGCTGGCAGAGTGCTGCTGGAAGCTGGGGAGGCTGAAAATGGGCTGGGGGCCTGCACACAGGCTGTTTTGGCTGGCAGAGGCACCATGGGCTGGTCCTTTGATATTTCCAGGCCGGCCTCATGGGTAGGATTTAAGTACTCCTGGACTGGCCTTAATTTTGGGTAATCTCAAAAGAATAAGAAAGGTTTGTGCTCTTGGTAGTTGAAGGAAAAATGCCCAGAAATCAAGTGCTTTAAATTAGACTAGGAAGTTAACATCCATGCAACTATTTCCGCAATCTTGCCAAGAAAAGTATATTAATATTTCCAGAAAATCACCTGGAGCTGTATGCAACTAATGGAGTCTGTTTAATGATATCGTGATATTCCAATCTCAGCCGTCCTCCCTAAAAGTCTGAATCTATAAGAGCCCAGCCAAATCTCTGGGGATGTTGTAAAGCAAGATGCAAAGACAAGAACTTTCTACAGGGTTTTTTTTTCTAATTCAGAGAAATAATGCTCTGAACCTTAAGAAACACAGAATTGCTACATTTGAATGGGCAAAAACTGAGCCCATTTCCAGAACAGGAACAGATGTCTAACAACTGAGCTTGTTCCAAGAGTACATGTAGACCAAAAGCCATTTATGGTTGCCCAGTTATCTTGAGGATTGAATATCATAGGATTATTGGAGCTTTTTGTTGCAACTGAAAATGCAAGTCTCACCAGACCCTACCAGATAAGAAATTGTGGTATTTATCCATGACAAAAAATAGGATTAAAGATAATTTATTTCTTTATTAAATTTATATGCCTCCCAGCTTGCTTAAAGATTACTTCAGATGGCTTACAACCAGGGGTGGTATTCATCAGAATTTTGCAGTAACCTTCCCCTGGAGTAGGGTGGGAATGGAGATTTTACAGTATTCTTTCCCTGCCACACCCACCAAGCAACGCCCACCAAGCCACACCACTCCCACCAGCCACGCCCACAGAACCAGTAGTAAAAAAATTTGAATCACACCACTGCTTGCAACCAAGTAAAAGTAACAAAATAATACACTGGAAGTCTGATTGTATGGATGAGGTAAAGGAATCAACTAATTCAGGATGAAGCAATATCTAGAAATGAGCATTTCAATTTACAATCACAGACTGAGTGTTTTTTTCCTTTCAGTAAAAGTCAGACAATTATTAGAAAAAGACTAAGCACCATACAAGTGAAATATAATTAAAAACTATACTGTGCATGTTTTGAAAAGTTTATATGGATGTAGATTGGATCTTGGTTAACTAATGCTCTCTTTTGAGCAAAATGTGGGAATGAAATGATTGAATGTATAGCAAATCATTCATTAGAAGAGGAAAGAAATGATTGAAGGGGAGTTGTTAGCTGCAAGAAAGAATCATGATGTTACTTTATGTACCTTGGCTCATAAAATAAAGGAATTACAGGACTTGATCAATGATAAATTGTGTAAAAGGAAACGTGAGATGATGAAGAATTAACCCAGGAATTTTGTAGAGAATAATTATAGTCTGGTCTTGTGGTCTCCATCTCCCTTCCCAACAGCTGAATTTGGGACGATTGATGAGTCCTCGGGCATAGACTGTCAGTAGTAATTTAGAGTGGTTGGCCCATGCACAAGCGACTCTCATTGCTTCAGACAGCTTCATTACAGCCAGCCTATCTTTCACTTACTAGAGACCTTCTTCCATCAAATAAAAGATAAATGGAAAAATATAGGAGAGTCTATACCAGCGATGGCGAACCTTTTTTGGCTTGCATGCCATAAGTGGGGGGAGCGCAGGGGGATAGTGTGCCACACCCATAATACAATGCACAACCCCCCCCCCCAGTGCACATGCACACACTACAGACGCTTGCCCCCATTTTTTGCATGCTTTTTTGGCCCTCCCCAGGTTCCAGAGGCTTTATAGGAGCCAGGGAGGGTGAAAACAGCCTCCCCCGACTCCTCCCCCGACTCCCTGGAAGCCCTCCGGAGGCTTCAGGGCCCTTCAGGACGCTTCCCTGAAGCCTCTGGAGCAGTCAAAAGGAACCTCTGAGCAAACCGGAAATGCGTTCCCGAACCTCTGGTTTGCCCATAGGGCCATTTTTTTGCGCTGCGGAGACTTCAGGGTAGCTCATGAAGCCTCCGGAGGGCCTCCGGGTAGGTGGGGGGAGGCTCTTTTCGCCCTCCCCAGGCTCCTATAAAGGCTCAGGAGCCTGGGGATGGTGAAAAATGGCTTTTAAAAAGGGTGAACTCAGCTGGCCAGGGCGCACATGCGATCTGGCCAGCTGACAGGGCAGCACCTTGTGTGCCCTGACAAATGGCTCCATGTGCCACCTTTGGCACGCATGCCATAAGTTAACCATCACTGGCCTATACGTTTGTAATATCATCCTCTGCTGTTGCCTGAGCTCTTTGTATATGTATATGTATATGTATATGTATATGTATATGTATATGTATATGTATATGTACATGTACATGTACATGTACATGTACATGTACATGTATATGCATTTAAGTAGCGGTTGGTGTGTGTTTTTTTGTAGATTTTCCCTAATCTACAAAAAACCCAATGGCTCCCTAGGACACACCATCTATCAGGAAAAAAAGCACACCAACCACTACTTAAATGCACAATCCCATCACCACCCTGCACAGATCAACTCTGTAGCCAAGACCCTCATCTCCAGAACCAAACACCTATTTGACAAAGACCACCTGAAAACTGAATTACACAAACTCACAAATGTATTAATCTCCAATGGATTCCAAAGAAAAACAATCACCAACCTAATCCAAAAAGAGACTCCTCCAAAAAACCAAGACACAGAACAGGACAATGGCATCGCCCTCCCCCCTTACATCAAAAGCACCGCAGATAAAATTCTCCACAAGCACAATATCAAGACAGCCTTCACAACTGACCAAAAAATAGCCAACATCTTAAGAAACCCAAAAGACAAAGTCCAGCTAGAAAACCAAGGAGTCTACGAAATACCATGCAAAATCTGCCCTGCAACATATATAGGACAAACAAACAGGAGAATAAATGCACGCATCACAGAACACAAGAACACAGTAAGAAATAAAGAAAAAACTTCCTCCCTTTTCCAGCACCTTAAAGCTACAGGACATGAAATCAATTTTGAAGGAACCAGGTTAATCTCCAAAACAGAACACCTCAACAAGAGAATAATTATGGAAGCCATCGAAATAGAGAAACACCCCCACAACATGAATAAACGTGATGATACCTCCTGCCTACCAAACATCTGGAAACCAGCCCTAGTCAACAAACGAACCCCACCCACCACCCAAGCTGTTACAATACAAAACAACAATGCACACACAGCCAGCACCAATAAGCACCAATCTATCAATCATGATACAACCACACAACCAATCATTCCACTTACTGAAACAAAGTCAGCACTCCATCCCCTCCCACCAAGGTTTACAGAAAGATGGCAGCTCGGTTTGCACTTTAAGCCAAAAGCTTAAAGCTTACAGCCTGAAGATGGCGAGTGAAACCTCACCGAAACATTGCCAAGACAATCTCAATCTTACACGGGAAAAGACCCGAATACAATGAAACCAGCATATCTCTCTCTCTCTTTGTGTGTGTGTGTGTGTGTGTGTGTTTGTTTGTTTTGAAGGGGCAGGAGAGACTCTCAAAAATACCCCTTGCAATATTGTTTGCATGCAATCTGTTTAGAATCGGTTATCTTGGGTTAACCAACCTGAACCTCCTTCTAACATCTCATTTGCCAACAAATTCTAAAGGCTTAATCAAAGGTTCTAGTACCTTGAAAGATAACTGGCAAGATCAGGTACTGTAGAATCATCTTAGCAAGCTCTAAGACAATTGTTAGTGCGCATTGATAGAACCTACAATGGCTTAAAAATGAAGCCACTCATGGGACAAAATATAAAGGAAATATGTTCTGTGTAAAGCTAACATTGATATTTCACATAGAACACTGTTTGGAGATTACACACATCCATATTCCTATGTCAGTGCAGATACATGTAAAATAAAACTTTGTGTAATTGTAATATGGCAAGTACATAACATTAATCACTGCCTTATTGAGAGGCAGACTTCTATTGGGAGAAGTTTGGGAATGTTTTTATTCATCTAGAAAAACACCTCTTTGGGCTTTGAGATTTTTTTTAAAATTGTGCTCAGCTATTTGAATGCAAAAAAAAAAAAAAAAAAAAAGCAAGCATCTTCTCAGTAGCAAAATTCACATGGATCTATTTTTGCTCACCCAATTCTTATAGAAGAGAGATTATGCCCTAGAGGATATGAATACTTATTAATGAGATTTTGGATTGATGTGCCAAATATGAAACATGCTTCCTGTGGGAAATAAAATTGCTGGGGCAGCATTTGAGCAGAAGTTCTATTTGAAAGCTTAACCATTGTAGATTTCTTCTATGAGGCAATCAGCTTAAATTGAAGCTGTTTATATTTCACTTTATTATACAGTATTGACCTTCATAACTCATCTAGGGTAGAGAAACAACATGGGTATTATACAAATGAGTTCCATTAAGGTTCAAAGTTATGAGAATTTGGTCAGATGCTACCAGTGCTAAAGCATAATTTCTCCAGGTCTACTACAAAGACTGCTTCGAAAAAAAATAGTGTTACTCTTGCTTTATGGCATCTTCTATTTACTGTTGTTTAAGATCCTTACATATGTGGCCGTCTGAGTTTTATTTATAGCTTGACATGGCTGTAAAACATCTGACACCCAGGCAAAGAATGACCCCTTAGATCCTGCACTTAATAGAGACAACAGCTTTCTAATGCCAGTTGCTGGAAATCATGAGAGGAGGTGCTACTGTATTAATGGGGCTTTTTTGTGTGATTTGGCATACCTCTTGTTATGTTATAATGTTCTTCTTTGTAGGTTAACCAGTCAGTTCACTTGGATTGGAAACATAGTTTGAGTGTTCATTTATCTCTGAACCTGGTAATTATGATACTGATACCATTTTCTTCTTGACAATTATGTTTCTGTGGCCTATTGGCCCCCTTCTTCTTATGCAAAAGACATGCCTACAGGAATGAACAGTCAAATTTGTCAAGTCCAATCACTGAGGTTCTCATTTTTTTCCAGCCTAAAGCTTGTTCGATTTTTCTTCCATAATTGTTTCATGTTTTTATTCTTTTAAAGAGTGTGCTTGGAAATCTGGAATCATATTCATGTGCTTTCCTCCTCAAATTAGCATTTTTGGCAACTAATTGATTCATAATATGCATTTGTATACTATGTTCACAAACACAGTTAGTATAAGCAGATTTTTGAATGCATACATGCATACACATCATGCTGTTCACTTTCAGGATAAGCAATATAATACAAAAAAGCAGAGGGAAGTTATCTCCTCTAGCTCTGTCATGGATTCTTTCTTTTTCACAAAAACAACGTGTCCTACCTCCTTGTCATCCTTGAGGCCCTCCTAACATTTTCCAATGTAACTTTTTCTTGAAAAAGTCTTACATTTACCTCCCATTTGTGCTTTAAAGACTGGCTGTAATAATATGTGGGAAGGACTTAAAGAGATAGGAGGAAGAGCTATAAACTAGAAAATGGTAAGATAAGAGGCAGCTGAGTTCACAGAAAGAATGGGAGTGTGACAATCCTCTCAGAAATTCCTTGACATAAAAGAGCAAGGGCATATACTGTCAAACTAGCAAGATTAATGACAGTCTTCTGAGGTAGTCCAGAAAAGAAGCCCTAGCACTATTGTTAGATTGGGTAATGGATAGACACACATAGGCTTAACGGTAACAACAGCTCTTTATTAAGTACAACAAGTGAGAACAATCCAGCGAAGGTTGAGTCTGTCAGCAGCCCTTTTATAGGGAGCTGTCAGACCCTTTGACCAATAGGATTAAACCTCTGTTCCCACCGGAAACCACTGTAGTTAGAGAAAGTATTTAACACCCCTCCCCTCTTGGATGGAACAATCCTACTTGTTACATAGTCATGCAGGCAGGTGGGCTTTTGGGTAGCTCTGCCTGACCTGCACAGTTCAGTAGGAGGGGTTTCCTTGGACAGGTCAGATGGACCTGTTTGCTCCGCAGCTCCGCTTGGTGGAAGCTCCTGGAATCTTTCACAGGTCGCGGCTGGAGCTTCTAGAGCTGGTTTGCTCGGAGCTCACAGCGGACCTGCAACATAACCAGATACGTTTCCCGGTACCCTTGGGCTTGAGTTGGCCATGGAAGGAGTGAGTGTGTCAGGCCTGCAGTCATATTCCTTTTAGGATCTTTGGCCGGCCACACTCTCTATTATTTCATTATGCTGTTTCATTAGTGTAGTAATTGGTAGGGGGGAATAGAAAGCAGTAGAGTTGTGGAATGTGCTGTTGCATTCCTTTCTAGAAGCCAAAGTCATCTTTTGTCTCCGCACCTCTGCACCTGACCGGAATCAGCTGGGTGGAGATGCCAGCGTGGCCGAAGAAGATTGGACCATGTGATGGATTTATGGGTGTGGGGATAAGATCATGAACTTTCAACTGGGTGGAATCCCAGGAAGTTTTCAGATTTGGGATTCCATAGTTCGTTGCCAATATGTCTGTCTTATTAAATTGGAACTTTAAGGATAGCTCTGCCTTGGACTCTGGTTTAATTCTGCATGATATTTGGAATGCTGACAGAGTGTTTGCTCCATTTGGGTAGGGCTTTGGCTAACTCATGCAGGAGTTACCTCTGGTCGTCTAAGAGTGGAGTTGGAGAGGCGGCCATGGAGTTGGTCAATATGCCTTCTCCAATTCCTACTGTCCTCGAGCTCTAGGAGGTAAGAGCGAGGGCTGGGCATGCCTACACTGTGGCAGGAGTTCCCCCGGCATAGTTGTGGGTGTCTACCAATCCTCTACGCTAAATGTCCGAATCTTGCTTGTGGAATCTGGGGACGATGAGGCATAATAATTGGGGTGTAGCCGGTCTAAGTAGGACCTTAGCGGGTGACCCATGAGAAGCTCAGAGGGGTTTCTCCCTGTAGTGGCACTGGGTGTGATGTGCTGAATTAGCAAATAGTGGTCAACCTGTGTTTGCCAATCTCCTGGGCCCATCCTAGAGAGGGCCTCTTTTGCCGATCTCACCATTGTCTCTGCCTCACCACTGGAGGCCGGATGGAATGGCATGACCAGGGCATGCCTGATTCCCTGAGCTGCTAGGAAGGTCTCAAATTGCATGGCCATGAATTGGGGCCCATTGTCAGAGACCAAAGCACCTTGATGACAGCTTCTGCCATAGTGGAGGTCATCAGGACTACCTCTAACCATTTCGAGTAGGCGTCCACAACTATGAGAAATGTCTGGCCGTGAACTGGGCCAGCAAAGTCAATGTGCACCCTAGACTTGAGGTCGCTCCCACTCCTTAGCGGGTGCCTCTGGGGGAGCTGGTCTGGACTCCTGGCATGGTGTGCAGGTAGCCACCCATTCTTCAATCTCCTTGTCCATGTTAGGACACCACACGTAACTCCTAGCCAAAGACTTCATCCTGACAATTCCAGGATGCCCTACGTGTAAAGCCTCTAATACTGCAATGCACAGTTTCGGTGGAACAACAACCTGGTCCCCCCCATAGTAAACAGCCCTTTACAACTGATAACTCATCGCGTTTGGCAAAATACATTTTGAAATCAGCCCCAACAGGCCCCTTGGGCCACCTCCTCCAAACCCAGTTCAAAATTTGTTTGATGGTGGAGTCCTTAGCAGAGTGATGGGCAATGTCACTGGATGAGACAGGCCCAGTCTCAAGGCAGTCAATGAGGAGGACTGGCGTCTCGGGGGTAGGCCTGGCATCTCGGAGATGTGGGGGCATCCTGAATTGCTTCGATTTTTGTGTGGTTGGGTGAATCCCAGAGCCATCGATTAGATACCCTAAGAATTCAACCCTTGGCACGTTAATTTGGCATTTCTCTTTTTTGAGACGGAGGCCTTTGTCTCTAATTCGAGCCAAAACTGTTTGTACACATTTTAAAAGTTGCGCCTCGTTTGCAGCCAATACCAAGCTGTCGTCGAAATAGGGGACGACTCCTAGAATCCCTGCAAAAGCTTTGGAACAGTCCAGGGGCGATACTAACGCCAAATTGCAGACGGTGACATTTGAATGCACCTCTGTGCATCACAATGGTTTGGGCCTCCGCCATAGTGCCATCTACAGGCAATTGTTGGTATGCCTGCTCCATATCCAATTTAGCAAAAAAAATTCCGGGGCCTAATGAATGAAGGAGGTGCTGTACAATGGGTACAGGGTAGGCCAGAGATGGCGAACCTATGGCACGTGTGTCAGCTGAGTTCACCCTTTCTTAAAGCCATTTTTCACCCTCCCCAGGCTCCAGAGGCTTTATAGGAGCCTGGGGAGGGCAAAAAAGCCCCCCCTGGAGGCCCTCCGGAGCTCAAAAAACTGGCCCTAAGGGCAAACCGGAAGTTCAGGAACACACTTCCGGTTTGCTTGGAGGGTCATTTTGAGTGCTCCGAAGGCTTCAGGGAAGCCTCTTGAAGGTCCCTGAAGCCTTCAGAGCATTAAAATGACCCTCCAAGCAAACCGGAAGTAACTTCTGGTTTGCTCGGAGGATCGTTTTGAGCACCCCGAAGGCTTCAGGGAAGCCTCTTGATGGTCCCTGAAGCCTTCAGAGTGCTTAAAACGACACTTCAAGCAAACCGTTTGCTCGGAGGGTCACTTTGACTGCTTTGGAGGCTTCAGGGAAACCTCCTGAAGGTCCCTGAAGCCTCCTGAGGACTTCCCAGGGGGCGGAGGAGGCTGTTTTCGCCCTCCCCATGCTCCTATAAAGCCTCTCGAGCCTGGGGAGGACAAAAAAATCATGCAAAAATCTGGAGCTGTCAGACCCTTTGACCAATAGGATTAAACCTCTGTTCCCACTGGAAAAGAGGACCTTGGTGGAAACCACTGAAGTTAGAGCAAGTATCTAACAACTATCTTCATTATAAGGTTACATTAAGATATTTTTCTTTGATGAATCTTTCTGTCTCAGGTTGATGTTCTTGAGCTCAATCCTTGCCTAGTGTTCATCACATTTACAAGAATTATTCAAGAACTACATCCACGACTTCCGGTTCCGGCGGCTGATGGCGACGGGCAACTCGCTTGCCCACTCCGGCTCCCCGGTGGGCTTCCCCACTCCTTGGGGGGCACAGGACGCCCCGAAGAGGTGTCCTGATGGAGGGGCGGCATCGCGGGGGATCCCTGCATTGGCGGCGGCCGGCGGGAGGTCCCCTGCGCACTCAAGGCACCGGGAAGCAGATCGGAGGGCGCGTAAGGCGTCTTCGCTGACAGGCTGTTCGGAGTGTAAAAGAAAGCTGAAGGATTCGGCGGCGGAGTGGTGAGGTGTAGACTCCCTTCATTCCTGTTACCAACTTCAAAATTTGCCAGTTGTGCAAACTTGAACTTTTGGCTAGAGTTGGAGAGGTGAGGCTGGAGGGGAGAGGGATTCCCCCCCCCTGGACAAGCGGCTTGAAACAAGAGCTCTCTGCCCCAAGGGAAGGAGGAGGGGGAGAGCTAAAACTAAAGATGTCACACCCCTATTAAATGGCTTTTCAGATTTTAACCTTTAAGGTTTAAGATAATGAGATCTGGAAGCCTTGGGAACGTTGAATCTTGAAAACTTTATTTGTTGCCTCAATACCCGGAGCTGGCAGGGCAAGTTGGCACACTTCCGTTGTCTTCATGAACTGTGAAATCTGACTCCACCTTTTAGCTTCAGGCTTCCGGTCTTTGTCTCCGTGCTACTTGGTTGACTCTCTTGTGGATTGTTTGTTTTTGAACCCCCTGGAGTGAAAAACGACTGCTCTTTTGCTAGGGTGATTAGAAAACTCCCCTGTGCCTGGACTCTCTGCCTCCTGGACTCTCTTGGATGTTCTGTCTTTCTGATTGATTCGTCTTTATATTGACTGGACTCTCTATTTCATAAACAATGACCAAGTTCCAGGTGGTGACTAAAAGACCACCTCCTGGAAAATCAGGCTTTGCTGCCTCTGCCCCAACATCTGCAACCTCCAGTCCTAGCACACAGTCAACGTTAACAGCTTTCAAGCAAACTAAATCTACGGACTTGGAGCTTCATCAAATGCTTCAACAACTTCTAAAGGGACAAGAGGAAATAAAGAGACAATTGAAGGAAATGAAAGAAGAAATTAGAGAGAACCAGGATAAAATTAACAAGAACTCACAGAGACTGGATCTTTTGGAAGATGGGGCAGCTGAGATGAAGGGGGGGATAGAGGGTGTGCAGAAGGGAAACAAAGAACTTGACACCCAACAAATGAAAATAGAGTTTGAGAGAATGTCTTTTTATCTTAGATTCCAGAATGTGATGGAGACAGATGATGAAAATATAAGGGACATCATGACAACCATTTTGGCTGAGTATATTCAGAAGGAAAAACAACAGATGGGGTGGGAAATAGACCTGGCCTATAGAGTGAACTCAGCGTATGCTAGAACACACAATGTCCCCAGGGAGGTACATATACCAGAAGGGGGTGTGGTTTCGATGGTTACTGCCTGAAGGTATGCTAATATTCTGGGAGAAGACAAGAGTTAGAATTAATACACCCATAGAGGCGCAGGCCTTTATGGAAAAAAATAAACTACTCCTAGAAAAACCAGAAACAGTAGATGTACAAGACACGGGAGGGGCCGGAACACTGCCAGCTGGGGGAGATGGGGCGACATCAAGAAAGCTCAGATCACATAAATAAGTAAGAAAATCTTTGTGATATAAACTGACCAAAATTACCAATTGAATTTACCACACTGACTATATGCTATTATGTAATATTTGAATATTATGCAAATGTACACTATGAGTTTGGAGGGGGGGGGTGCACCTACTGCTTTTCGCGGCTGCCAAAATTTGTAACCTTTCCCATACCTTTTCCCTTTGAAAAATACTAAAAAACCAATAAAACTTTGTTTAAAAAAAAAAAGAGAACTACATCCACAACTTTTATGTTGGTTTTAGAGCCAGACTGAAGTCATTTAATACTTATATCCAACAAACAGGCCCACAAAACGTGACCAATTCTGTGGGTTATAGGAATAATATTATTTGAATTTCTGCCAATATGTATGTGGGGTTCCATCACATTAATGCCAAACTACTTCTTCAGCATTATTCTAGTTCTTCCATTTCTTTAGTTGACAGATTAGTGTAAGTTTTTAATATTTGTTTTCTCCATTGCTTGCAGAAATTTGTTTAGCAATCAGGGCTTCACACTAGGGGCTCCTACTATGAGGCCTGTTCATTTTTCACATTTGGTGTGATAAACATGCACTTGCCCTTATATTCAAGACTTATACTCAGTCTTGGCTCCTTTTCTTCCCCCACTCATTCATACAGATTGGTTCAATTTTTACCCTGGGTTTGCTTTGCTTGGCTTTGCACATTGGCTACTTGTTCTATAAAAGAATTGATATGTGACTTCTCCAGCTTCTTCAGAACTTACAAATTGCCTGGTTGCTAGCTAGTAGCTAGATGGTACTGGTCAAATCCCTCTACTTTTCCCTTTCCTTTTCTGCATTGTGTTGAGTTGCATACAAGGTTTTGCTGTATAGTTGCTCAAATCTTACCAAGTTTGCCAACTTTTTCATAAGAGATTGGGGGTTATGGAAAACCATTCAATAAACAAGACACCAAATTCCTTCTTGTGACCCCCCCCCTCTTTTATGTGAGCATATGCAATATGAGAAGCATTTTGTTCAGCAAATCAGTATTTTTAAAGAATCTAATAGCATTTAAATAAGGCATTTATAATGGATTATACTGGATCTTTCCCCTCCATTCTCCTTGTAGTCTTTCTATTAAGCAGTATTTAAGCAATAAACAGAGGCATGATTTGTGTGTTTTAAAATTGCAGCGTCTCTCTCTTGGCAAGTTTCCTGTTTATGATAAAGTCTATCTGGTGATCTATATCTATATCTATATCTATATCTATATCCATATCCATATCCATATCCATATCCATATCCATATCCATATCCATATCCATATCCATATATTTATCATCTATCTATATCTAAATCTATATCTATATCTATATCTAGATCTAGATATATCCATCCATCCATCCATCCATCCATCCATCCATCCATCCATCCATCCATCCATCCATCCATCCATCTATCTATCTATCTATCTATCTATCTATCTATCTATCTATCTATCATAGCTGGTTCTACAATCTTTCCTGGCTTATATTTAAAGAGATTGGAAGAGTGGAAGGCTGTGTCTCTTGATTAACAGGAAACCATTTTCTCTTTCCCTCCCTCATATAAGCCATCTGCACCAGGAACCTAGGTTCTTTACTGTCTCTCTTCTTCTTCTTCTTCTTCAGTGATCTTCAGACATGACCCAGCTTTGTGTCAGAAGTCTTTTCTTGCCTCCTATGGATCAGGCTCCAATTTAAATCAGCAGCAAAACTATTTAGAATCCATTTTGCTTCAGTTACCATCCCTTTCTCCTTCTCTGGAACTTTATTTCATCTCTCACTAACCAACTTGACTAATATCAACTTCCTGTCTCCCCTGCTAACATAGCAGGTCCCCTTTTCTGCCAGAAGGTTGCTGTCTCTTTTTCTTCCAGGTAAAAGCATAAGGTATATTTCTACAAGTTCATGTGGTTGCAGAATTATTTATAGATGTAGATTATGTGTGGATGAATAGAATGAAATATGATCATCTTTTATTGAAATTATTGCATAAAACTTGTTTATAATGTATATATGCATGAAATGCCATTATATAATTTTCCTTCCCTTTCTTCCCAAAGCAAGCAAGCAAGCAAATAAACTACTTGTGAACTCCTGGTCAAGATTTTTTTTCAATGATGACACCAATTCAATGAAATTTATTCCCAACAGTTGGGAAGACTTCACTATCACTGGCTGCCTTCAAGAGAAAACTCTACCATACAAGTTACAATGGGGGAATGTACTTCTAAGTCCATGACCACATATAATGTGTAGCGAAGTCTTCATAGCTTACATTTTATGGTTATAAAGCACTTAATTTCCAATTTGCTGGCTTTTGAAGCTTGATTGGAAATGGAAATGAGTTATTATTATCTTAAAATGAAGGCTTTTTTGAAAATGGAAATACATTGTTCCTGGTTCAGGGTATTTTTCACTCTTTAATTTATATAGTTTTTATTTTGGTGTTCTGATTCTTCAATAATATTGGAAAAATATTAAAATTAAAACCGATTGCATCAATATCCTTTGAACATCTTCACAATACTTTTGAATCACAAATGAGATTGAAATATATACATCTATATCTATTTATCTCTTATATTGGTTGGCATCTCATTGGTATCTTAATCCTTAAAATAAAAGACTTTAGGACAGTGGCCTCCAGATTTTTGGGCAACAAATACTGGTTTCATGGAGAAAGGTTTTTCTGCAGACCAGAGGGGAGTGGCTTTGCTTGCATTGCACAGGCATTGCGCAGATGGGGCTTCATTTGTTTCTGTGGCCTGGTTGCTGGCATGCTGCGTCCTTGGACCAGGGCTGGTCCATGGACTGGGGATTGAGGACCCCTGCTCTAAGGTAGCCTGGATTCTCAGAATTTATTTGCTTTGTTTGAGGGCCCTTCCAGTCATTCTGCTCTGGCCTCATTGCTTTCACTTCTGACCTTCTTACAATCTTTTGTGTAATTAGGAAATTTGATTGCAAAAGTTCTTTACCCCACAGCGAGTTCAACTGCATTCAATTTCACCACATTTTTACAGGCTACTAAAATAGGCTATAATCTCCAGAAAAATAGAACTATAATGTCATTTTAATAGAGTGAAAAATGTCAGAAGACTTCATAAGCTAGGAGTACATTGCAAACTTCAGTGAATTAAGTGTTTCACTGATTCAAAACAATAACCATGTGTCATTAAAAATTGCCACGAGTATAAGGATACAGCCCTGGGGTTATATGCTACCTTTTTACTCTATTGAAAAAGGTGATTTAAGCTGGCTGATCATGCAGACCAACCTTTCTCGACTTGAAATCTTTCAGAAATATTGAGATAGCTTTTCTCAAATTGTTCTAATTCTGAGATTTGCAATTGCAGCATAACTGAAAGGTGTTATCTTGGAATTGAGTGGACCGTGTTTAATAGCTGAAGAGAAATGAACGGTCGAAGAGATTTTATAATATATTCCTTCTTCCCTCTGTTATCAGTGATGCAGTGGCTCAACTCACTATCCTAATGGCCTTGGCCAGTTGGATACAAGACTAAAAATACTGCTTCTGCATTCCTTAGAGACAGGGCTGTTTGAATATCTATAGGAGCTGCTATTTATCATTATCCCCTGTTTACAAGCTTTCAGCCAACTCTTGATTCTTGCGATGGGGCTCCAATCCAAATCTATTTGCTCTAATTGTCCTAAGATTTTGTGAGGCATTGAATCAATAAAGTGTTTACTGCTTAACTTACTTATCTAATAATATTTTACATTTATATAGAGCCTTTCATCCTGAAAGATTTTGAACCGCTTCACGAACTATGCTAATTCAATTGCAGCACCGGCAGAATTGCAGAAGTAGCAGAACAAACAGTTTAATGTTGAGCAGAAATGTCCTGCACAAGGACGTTGGGCAAAGTGATGGTTTGGAAAACTTAAAAGGCCTTCCTCGGGCCTTGTTATCATAGGCTGACTTCTATTGTTTTGAAGGAGCTTTGCCTCCTAAAGGAATTTCAAACTGAGATCATATATATATAGTCCCAGAGCATTTGCTGCCATGTATTTCACTTCTTCTGTGATTATTCTTTAGAAGAAGAAGCACCACTGCAGACCATCTGACTAATTGCATCCACTGAATGACTTTTTCTAAAAATTAAAGGAATTGTATAGCAAAAGATGAAAAACTTTCCCCCCACCAAAATATCTGCTCTATTTAGGGAACAATGCAAAATTCAATAGACAGCAACTTTTTGCATATTGGTTAAGCAGATAACAAGGCTTGCTTCCTAAAAATATTGTGCCAATTTCCATTTCTACATATGTTTGCAATGTCCTTCAGTTCCTCACTTCTGAATATGCAATAGTTTGGGGGGAGCATTAATGAGACTGTCATGACCCCTGTGATTATAAGCACTGACCCTGAGATAAACCTTCAATTTTTACTCTAACTGAAATGCATGATAAAAAGGCAATAGAGTAATATAGCATTGTTTCCTTCTCTCATTCTGGAATCTCCTAGATAGGAAGCATTTACAAAAAATCTTGGCAAACTGCAGTGAGGTGCTGTAACCACTGCCCCCATGATTATAGAGAGGTGGTAGAATAAAGATAACTAGAGTGGCAACATAATATTTCATGACACCTTTTCTCCAAATCCCTGGTATTGAATGAACCTGTGATGACAAAAAGGTCACATTAAATACGAACATCAATGCATTGTTTTGTTTTTGTTTCAACAGGCTAACTCTTCTACATATACCTTCAGCTTGTTTGGCTAAACGGCAAAGAATGCATAAAAGATATACGAGTTTAACTTTCATGATTTCTTTGTGTGCTCATTCAATTGCTGGACTGATAAGAGTTAGCATTTGTTAGAAACCTTATTTTGATAATGATGTAGAGTGCAAAGAAGTCTACTGCTGGGAAACATGGAAAAAAGAGAAAAAGAAAAGAACTTACCAGCAATAGAAAAAACACAGTTCTAGTGATAGGTGCATCATTGAAAGAATCTGAAAGACGAGATTAGAAGCAGATATGGTTCTAGATATAGAGACAATCTAACTACATAGTTGTTAATGCAGGCAATAATTTAATGGCACATCATTAGCATTATACATTACTAAGTACCAATTGAATCAATTGGAATGTATAAGGATGAATTAGTTGCAACTATATAGTAGAGTGGTGTGGTGGCTAAAGGTGGCACTCAGAAGGCTGTGAGTTCGATCCTATGAAGCAGCAGATATCTCTCTCTCTGAATGAAAGAGGAAATATCTGCTGTGAGCTCTGTATAAGCATCAGGAAGGGCATCCAGCAAGGAAATGCCCAGCTCCATTTAGTTGCCCCAACTCCTCCCTGATGCAAAGGATTATTTTATTTCTTGGATTTCTAAACTGCCCCCTCTCCCAAAAAGGGACTCGGGGCGGTGTACAGTCAAATGCAGATAAAAATACAATAATATAAAACAGTTGAATACATTTGGATGGAGGAGATAAGGCTGTACAAGAAATAAATATACTATAAAAACCCTAAAAACATCCCCAATTAAAATACCCAAACCCAATTAAGATATATCCCCGGGAGGTAAAACTAAGAGAGTGCCAGGCCAGCTGATTGAAATAGGTGAGTCTTTAATTTTTGACGGAAGGAACGGAGGTCGGTGGTAGTTCGAATATCAGGGGGGAGGTCATTCCAGAGGGTTGGGCCCATCACAGAGAAGGACCTACTCCTAGGTGTCGCTCGCTGGCATTGCCTAGCGGACGGCACCAGAAGGAGTCCCTCCCTGTGTGAGCGGATAGGTCATAGGGACGTGTGTGGTAGGATGCGATCCTGCAGATAACTAGGTCCTATGCCATGGAGCGCTTTAAAGATGGTAATCAATACCTTGAAACGCACCCGAAAGGCCACAGGTAGCCAGTGCAGCTCGCGCAGGAGAGGTGTTACGTGGGAGTAATGTGTACTCCCCATGATAACCCACGCGGCTGCGTTCTGAACTAACTGCAGTCTCCGGATGCGTCCCAAGGGAAGCCCCATGTAGAGGGCATTGCAGTAGTCCAGGCGAGACGTCACCAGCGCATGAGTGACCGTGCGCAGGGCACTCCGGTCCAGTAGGGGGTGCAATTGGCGCACCAGGCGAACCTGGTGGAATGCCCCCCTTGCCACGGCTGCCACATGGTCCTCCATTGACAGCCGGGCATCAAGGAGGACGCCCAAATTGCGCGCCCGCTCCACAGGGGACAGTTGTTCGCCCCCTATGGCCAGCGATGGTGTCAGCTGGCTGAACCGAGGTGCCGGTACCCACAGCCACTCGGTCTTGGAGGGGTTGAGTTTGAGTCTGTTGTCCCCCATCCAGACCCCGACGGCTTCCAAACACCGGGACATCACTTCGACAGCCTCGTTGGGGTGGTTTGGGGTTGAAATGTACAGCTGAGTATCATCAGCGTACAGGTGGTACTCAACCCCAAAACCACGGATGATCTCACCCAGCGGCTTCACATATGCGTTGAACAGGAGAGGCGAGAGGACTGACCCCTGTGGCACTCCACAAGTGAGTGGCCTCAGGGACGACCTCTGCCCCCCTGTCAACACACACTGCTTCCGGTCGGAGAGGTAGGAGCCGAACCACCGCAAAACGGTGCCTCCGACTCCCATCCCCTCCAACCGGCGCAATAGGATACCATGGTCGATGGTATCAAAAGCCGCCGAGAGGTCTAATAGGACCAGGATAGAGGAACAACCCCTATCTCTGGCCCTCCAGAGATCATCAACCAGCGCGACCAAGGCTGTCTCTGTGCTGTGCCCGGGTCGGAAGCCGGACTGGCGTGGGTCTAGATAGTCGGATTCGTCCAGGTGTCGTGGGAACTGCTGCGCCACCACATTCTCAACAACCTTCGCCAAAAAGGGGAGGTTGGAGACTGGACGGTAATTAGCTAGCTCCATTGGGTCGAGCGAAGGTCTCTTGAGCAAGGGTCTCACCACCGCCTCTTTCAAGGCGGTTGGTAAGTATCCCTCACCCAATGAGGCATTCACCAGGCCCAGAAGCCAGCCTCGTGTCACCTCCCAGGCTGCCAGTACCAGCCAGGAGGGGCACGGGTCCATTGAACATGTGGTGGGCCGCAGCAGTCCACGCAACCTGTCCAAATCCTCGGGGGCAACAGAGTCAAACTCCCTCCCAGAATGGTCTCTCAAGACTCGCTGTTGACGGCTCGTCTGGTCCACTGACGGAGGTCCATCCGCTCCGGATCTGATCAATTTTGTCCTGGAGATATTCCCCAAACTCCTCTGCTCTTCCCTGTAAGGGTGTCTCCCGCGTCCTCTGTGATAAAAGGGTTGTTAAAAGAAAAAAAAAATGTTACAGCTATACAGTAAAGTCAACTGAAGTTGAAAATAGCAGAGGAAGCCCAGAGATGGCAGAATTTATACCATTAAGTAGAGTGCTGGTAAATGCTTAACAACTGCTATATAATGAAGGCAGTTTTATGCCAAAAATAGAGTCAGATACTGAAACAATATTTTATGACCATGTTAGTCCTGAACTGACAAGTGCTAACATCTAAAGCATAGTTTTTAAGGGAGTTTAAATGTTTATGAATACTGCTAATTGGTTGGAATATAAAGAAGGGGCAAGTTAGTAATCAAATATCTTTTGTTTCCAAGCACTTCCTTTTTTTTCTTTCCGTTTTCCTTTCTCAACATTTATAAATAAAACACAATGGATGTTTTTTAAGAAACTCAAAGAACAATTAAGTAAAAATTTGCAATGTCTATTAATAGCATATTTAGCATTAATTGTATAATTTGAACAACTTTATACAAACTAACATTTTTAAAATTATATTTAACATCTATTTTAAACTTTTTTCTTATCAACGTTTTAATGTCAGGCCTGCAACCATCTTTTCTTTTGGATCTTTGGCCTGCCACACTTTCTATTATTCTATTATGCAATTTCTATTCTGGAAAAATGGGAGGGAAGATTGTAGGAAGGGAGTGTGATGTAGCCATAACAAAATTCTTACTAGAAAGCAACAGTCATCCTTTGTCTTTGCACCTCTGCACCTGACCAGAACTGGATGGAAATGCCAGCATGGCAGTGGAAGATTGGACCATGTGATGAACTTGTGGGTGTGGGGGCGAGATCTTGAAGTTTCAACTAGGTGGGGAAAATCGGGAAGCTTTCAGATTAGTTTTCCCAGATGTGACAACATGGCTCTCTTAATAAATTGAAACTTTGAGCAATACTTTGCCTTGGACTCTAATTTACTTTTGTATACTTTTTGGAACCCTGACATTTAACTTATGTAAATCATCATAAAGTTAGCAAGTCCTAATTCCTATTGAATAAATATCACTGAACTCAGCTATTGATTGTATTCTACAATGCATTATTCTGATCTTATCAGACAATTATCAGTTCCCAAACAATTAACTTTGGGAATAGGGAGGGAACAAAGAAGCATAGAATCAGTGGCTTTTTCTAAACAGGAATATTGGACAGGATATATGAAAAAGGGATAATTTTTCAAAGGATAATTCAGACAATATTTACCAGTGTTTATTTACTTATTCTTCCTGTTGATTACAGCTCTACACTGAATAATGTTTTCAATCAGGAGTTGAAAAAGGGTATTTGAAGAATGGAACGTATTCATACTTAACATGAAAGTCCTTTCAAATAAAGTTAATAAAGTAGAGGTCCCACAGTAGGATTACTGTATCTGAGTAGCTTTCGTAAACAGTCACCTGTATTTTTGTAGCTCAAATATAGTAGCTATATTCCACCATTTATATATACCTTGCAAAGATGTATAAGATGTATAATGTATAAGAATCTAAATGTGTTCTGCTCATGCATATATTTTACCATGCAGACTTGTACATAAGGTCCAAGGGTGGGTTGCTGCCAGTGTTACTGCCGGTTTGCAACCAGCACACAATCTGCACAATCTGCACTGTGGTTAATACCACTTTGTAATCCCTTGGTAAGGCCACACTTGGAATACTGCATTCAGTTTTGGTCGCCACGATGTAAAAAAGATGTGGAGACTCTAGAAAGAGTGCAGAGAAGAGCAACAAAGTTGATTAGGGGACTGGAGACTAAAACATAAGAAGAACGGTTGCAGGAACTGGGTATGTTTAGCTTAAGAGAAAGAAGGACTAGGGGAGACATGATAGCAGTGTTCCAATATCTCAGGGGTTGCCACAAAGAAGAGGGAGTCAAACTATTCTCCAAGGCACCTGAGGGTAGAACAAGAAGCAATGGGTGGAAACTAATCAAGGAGAGAAGCAACTTAGAACTGAGGAGAAACTTCCTGACAGTTAGAACAATTAATCAGTGGAACAGCTTGCCTCCAGAAGTTGTGAATGCCCCAACATTGGAAGTCTTTAAGAAGATGTTGGATAGCCATTTGTCTGAAACGGTATAGGGTTTCCTGCCTAGGCAGGGGGTTGGACTAGAACAGTGGTGGGCAATCTTTTTTTTCAACTGAGCCAGATCTCGCCAAAACCACGATTGAAATTTATTTTGAGAGCCACATTTTTAAAACCAAAAATACATAGGATGGTACACTGTTATTTATCTGTGGATGTTATATATTGACCTCAGAACCTGGCCACTAACTTATTTTGCTGGCTCCTAGATTACGATATTCCGCAATTTTATGTCCACACACCCCTTTTCACATTAACCCTTTTTATGTCAATCCCACAATGTCACATTTCTCCCCTCGTGTCACATTTCACCCCCTCATGTCACATTTCTCCCCCCTCATGTCACATTTCCCCCCCCTTCCATGATGGCCATGGAAATGGAAAAGAAGGAAAGGAAAAAGGAAAGGAAATGGGAAAGTAGAAAGGAAAGGATGAAGAAGGGAGGGAAAGGGAAGGGAAAAGAAAAAAGGGAAAAGGAAATAAGGAAAAGGAAAGGAATGGAAAAGACAAAGGAAAGGAAATGGAAAAGAAGGAAAGGAAAAAGAAAGGAAATGGAAAAGAAGGAAAGGAAAAAGGAAAGGAAAGGAGAAATGAAAGGAAAAAAATGAAAAGGAAAGGAAGATAGAAGGACAGAAAGGGAAAGGAAAGAGTGGAAAGAATTGGTACTGCTCAAAAGTCCAGTCTCAAGATCGCGTGGACCCCTTTGGCTCAGACAGTCCAATTCCACCCTGGTTCCCTCTTTCCCCAAAGCGAAGGGATCACAGAAAGATTGCCCAGTCCAGAATGGGCTTCAGACGATGCAATGCCTTAGAAACCCCGGATATGCAGAGAAAAGCAGGCTACAACCAGCGAATCATGTTTTCCCAGGAACCAATGAAGCCCCATAGGACCAATGGGAATTCTCCATTCTGCAACGTCATCGGTATCCGGGCAGAATCTTCCTTGATTTCACCAATCATGGAAGAGAGAGTTCGGTGCAGACAGAGAGAAGGGAGGGAGGGGGGATATTTTCACTCACATTTTAAAACTTCTGCGCGGCATTTCCTTGTTATCTGCGCAGCTTAGAGGGAACATTGGCGGACGCCCGAGGAGGGAGGGGAGCGGACGCCCGGCACACAGAAGAGCCTCATTAAAGTGTGTAAAGAGCCGCATGTGGCTCGCGAGCCGCGGCTTGCCGACCACTGGACTAGAAGACCTCCAAGGTCCCTTCCAAGTCTACTATTGTATTGTATTGTATTGTATTATTGTATTGCACACATGCACTGTTCTATGTAAATTGTTCTGTGCGCATGCACAGTGAACTGAGCATGCACACGCACTAAAATTCAAAATGGTGATGCTCAAGTGACAGAAAGGGAACTGGTTTGGAGGCTTGTCAGGTCGGGGTCGCTGCCGGTTTTGTGACCCAGGCCTGAATTACCCTACTGGTTGGGCCGAATCGGGCCCAACTGGCAGCAACCCACCTCTGACAACGTCATTTTAGATATACTGTAATCTATGATATACAATATAATAAAATTCTAATCCTAGCAGTAGAATGCCTACTGTAGGAAGTGTGGCATCAACAATTAAAACCATATGATTTTTCTCCGGTACAGTTCTCTTTACATCAACTTAATTGAATAGAAACAGCTTTAGTTTTGAGGAAAAGCACTCTGAAACATTATATTTTAAGATAATTGGAAGTGAAAGGAAAAAAATAGTTGCCCTTTTCAATTTTAGTAAGATTACTTACTAGACAATTAAGCATATTTTCTCTTAAATATAGTGAGATTCTATTGTCTATTCTGCTCAGGCAGAAATGCTGTATAATTATTTTAACATAATTAAATATAGTCTCTATAAAAAATAATAATGCAACTTTTTGTCTATGTTGTACAATACAATTAAGGTAATGTACCTTGGAAAGGTACAAAAGAGAGTGTTACATACTCTTTCACAACATTACACCCCAAGAGTCTTATAATCACTTTTCTTTGCATTTTATTAATCTTTGGACAATGAAACCATCAAGCAAGCAAGCAAGCAATAATCAATCAATCAATTAGAATAGAGCTGAAAGGAACCTTGGAAGTCTTCTAGTCCAACCCGATCAAACAAACACATTTTTCCTATCATAGTAGAGAATCCACATATAATAAGACTATGTATAAGCAACACTACATTTTACTCTCAATTTAACAGGCTTTGGAGAATCCCATCTGCAGTTGATACTATGAAGCATTGCTTTCTACATTTAGGGTCCTTCTTACTCACTTGGATTCACAAATCTTGCACAAAAATGTAAGATCATTGTTGTGGCCATGCAACTGAATTTCCACTCCTTTGTAAAGTCAATACATATACAAAAGAGCAGGGACATTGATCACGCAGTTGTGACGGCCACCTTGATTATTTTGACTCTTCTTAAATATGTTGTTGCTCCTGAATTTCCTCTAAATAGAAGTTTGGATGTATGCCTTCAAAGCCACTAAATTTGGGATTTTTACTACAAGAAGACTGATCTTTTTCCTTTGTTGATTCTGTTCATTTTTATAAAAGTGGTAATTTGGGAGGTGGCGATGTCAACCCTGCTAGATTCAGCCTCTCTACAAGTGTGATTATGTGTTGATAGGTGGGTGAACTGCAAGAAGAGTGCAGCAAAGTCTATGGACTAGAAATAATTATTTTCCATTATGCAAGATTAAGGATGCATAACGCAATCCAAGTTGGGTAATACAATGATAATATTCACCATTTGTACTTCAAGTGTTTCACAAAGATAATATTGTGATTCCTAGAAAAGCGATTTAAAAAAGGTGAGCCACTTTTTCTGTTTCCTGGTTGCAGAGAAATTTGGGCTTCAGATGAATAGTGAAATCTTTTAGCTAGGCATACTCACTTTGTCAGACATTTATACATAAGGATTTAATATGGACACGTGAAGTATCTTCTACTTGCATCATTATTCTTTTTTTAAAAAAATGCCATTTGTTTTTATTAATTAAATTTTTAAAGAAGTTTTACAATTATTTCCCCCCTTACCCTTCCCTCTTCCCCCATCCCTACCCCTCTTCCCTCCCTCCCTCCCCCCGACCTCCCAGAGCAAAATACAGGGTATAAACATTTAACAACCATACGCTAACATAAGCTAACTAATTTTAACATGTTTTAACATTCTTGTGCTTTAACTCCCCCTTTGTTAAACTAGTTTTACATAAATTGTAGCATTCCTTATGCCTTCATTCATAAGCTAACTGAAATTTTTTAGTCCGGTATTTGTTTTGAATATAGTCAATCCATCTTCTCCAGTCCAGCTTGTACTTCTCATCTGAGTGGTCCTTCAGATACGCTGAGATTTTGGCCATCTCTGCTAAGTTTACTACTTTTAACGTCCATTCTTGGATAGTGGGCAACTCTTCCTTCTTCCAATATTGCACCACCAACAATCTTGCTGCCGTCGTTAGGTTCAAAATCAAATTCTATAACAGTACAATCTGAAACTATACCTAACAGGAACAACTGGGGCATGAACTTTATCCTCTTTTTCAAAATATTTTGAATAATCCATCATATTTTTATCCAAAATGCTTTAACTTTTTTACAAGTCCACCAAATATGGTAATACGTGGTACCAACACAATCACATCTCCAACATTTAGATTGTAGATTCGGATACATGCAGGCTAGCCTTTTTGGATCTAAATGCCATCTGTACAGCATTTTGTAAAAAATCTCTCTCAAGTTCTGAGCTTGTGTAAATTTTACATTTCTTACCCAAATCTCTTCCCATGTTTCCATCATTATTGGTTCTTCAAAATTTTGTGCCCATTTTATCATACAATATTTAACTAATTCTGTTACTGAGTCTATTTCTATCAATACATTATTCAACCTTTTTATGTGCATTTGACCCTGGTCCCTAATTTGTTTTATAAAATTATCCTCATTTTGGATAATACCAGATTTCTGGTCTTTTTTCCATCTAGCCTGTAACTGACCATACTGAAACCAGGTTTGAATTACCCTTTTGTCTCTTAGTACCGCTCACACAGAGAGGGACTTCTCCGGGTGCTGTCCGCTAAACAGTGTCGGGGGGGCGACACCCAGGAGCAGGGCCTTCTCTGTGATGGGCCCAGCCCTGTGGAATGACCTCCCCCTTGATATCAGGATTTCTTCCGATCTCCGCTCCTTCCGTGTAAAGCTCAAGACCCACCTCTTTCAACTGTCTGGCCTGGCTCAACCGTAATTTATCCTTTTCCTCCTGACAGTCCTTTTTTAAATTGTATTATTATTTCGGGGTATTTTAATGACTAATTTAATTTTTATTATTATTAATGTAATGTATTTTAATTATTACCTCCTCCATGCATGTATGTATATGTATTTATATGTGTGTATTTTTATGTTTATATGTATGTATGTATCTTTTATTGTACGCCGCCCCGAGTCCCTTGTGGAGAGGGTGCGGCTAACAAATTAAATTTCTATTTCTATTTCTACATTCAAAGATTTTAACTGTGGTACACTTCTGTCCATACTAAGAAGTTCTGCATATGTAGTTACATCTTGTTTTTGTTCTATACTTATGTTCTCTATAGTGTGTCTGGGCACCCCCCCCCCCCACATAGGTATCTTGTCATTTAACCTATATTGATATTTTTCCCAGACACGCAATAAAGCATTCCTTAAAATATGACTTTTAAAAATCTTGTCTGCCTTCTTGTCATATATTAGATAAGCATGCTAACCATATACCAGATCAAAACCCTCAATATTCAATATTCTATCCTCTGTTAGGTTAATCCAATCGCTAATTGTTGTTAAAACTGCTGCTTCATAGTATAATTTTAAGTTGGGCATTTTTAAGCCTTCTCTTTCGCGTATATCTTGCATTATTTTAAGTTTTATTCTTGGTTTCTTCCCTGCCCAAACAAAGTTGTTAATACCTTTCTGCCATTCTTCCAAATTTGGGTCATTTTTAAGTATTGGTATCATTTGAAAGAAGAATAGAAACTTGGGCAAAACATTCATTTAAACTGCTGCTATCCTTCCCAACAAAAACAATTGTAGTTTTTTCCATTTATTCATTTCTATCTGTATTTTATGACATAATGGTTCATAATTGTACTTATATAATTTCCCATTTGAAGTTGTAATATAAATTCCTAAATATTTAACCTTTTTTACTATCTCACATCCTGTTACTCTTTCTAATTCTTTTTTTTTTTTTTTTGGTTCATAGTCATATTTTTAGCTATCATCTTTGTCTTCCCTAGATTTACTTTGAACCCAGATACTTGACCATATTGATTAATTATATTCATTAAACCTGTAACTGATTCCCCCGGCTGGGTTAAAGTTACAACCAAGTCATCTGCAAATGCTCTTACTCTGTATTCATAGTGCCTTATCTTAATTCCTTGTAATTTGTCAGACCCACGTATTTTGTTCAATAACAATTCCAGGGTTAAAATAAACAATAATGGAGACAAGAGACACACCTGTCTTGTTCCTTTTTCAATTTTAAAAGATTCTGTTAAGCCTCCATTAACTATAATTTGTGCTGTCTGTTTCTGGTATATTGCTTTGATAGATTGCATGAAGTGCTCTCCGAACTGCATCTTTTGTAATATTTTTATTAAAAATTGCCAATTGACTTGATCGAATACTTTCTCCGCATCTAAGAATAAAAGCACTGCCAGGACTTGGTTATACTTTCCCAAATATTCCATTATATTGATGATTTGTCTTACATTACTTTTCATTTGTCTCCCCTGTATAAAACCAGACTGATCATTGTGAATCATTTGTTGTGCAACTGGCATTAACCTGTTTACCAATATTTTAGCAAAAATTTTATAATCTGTATTAAGTAATGAAATAGGCCTGTAGTTTTTTGGCTGGGTAGAATCCTGATCTTCTTTTGGAATCAATGAAATAAAAGCTGTTTTCCAGGATGGTGGAACCCTGCCTTCCATTTGGATTTTATTAAATAGTTCCCTAAGAGGTTCCATCATTTCTAGTTGTAACTTTTTATAATAAACTGCTGTCAAGCCATCTGTGCCAGGAGCTTTGCCAATTTTTAACTGCTTAATTGCCAGGAAGATTTCCTCTGTAGTTACAAGTTGATTCAATCTTCCCCTTTGCTCATCTGTAAGTATAGGAATTTTCTCTTTCTCCAAATATCTGTCTATGTCTGACCCTTGTATTTTGTCACCAGCATACAATCTGGTGTAAAATTCTAAAAAAGTCTTTTTAATCATATCCTGTTGAAAAACTTCTTTCCCTTTGTATTCTACTTTCTCTATATTACGAGATCTTTGTTTTTTCCTTAACATATATGCTAACCATCTACCTGGTTTATTGGCATTGCAAAAAGTGTTATGTTTAGCATATAGAAGATTAGTGGCTATCTGGTCCAACATTAACATATTAAACTGCCCTCGCAATAAAGTAATTACCTCTTTTGTCTTCTTATCATCTGGTTTAGACATTAACTCCTGCTCTTTTTTTAAATCTCTTCCTCTAATTCCCTTTGTTTCTCCCTTTGTCTGCGCCTATAAATATTATTCAAATTTATTAGAACACCTCTCGTGTATGCTTTACTTGCGTCCCAAACCATTTCCATAGATATCCCCTTATGCATATTAAAAGCAAAATATTCTTTCAATAGTTTTTTGCATTCCATAACATTTTTCTCATATCTAAATAGATTTTCAATTAATCTCCAAAACCTCTTAGGTCAGTCACCATATTCAAATTCCATCCAAACCGGGTTGTGATCTGTTAAAGTTCTCAGACATATCTTAGTCTTCTTCACCCTGGAAAAAAAGCATCATTATTCTATTGCTTGCTGTATGTAGAGATTATTGATTGATTAATTTGTATTTTCTCCAGGAGGTAACCTATGTGGGGTCCTCACTTCATTTTATCTCAAACCCTTGTGATATTGGAGTGAGAGATTACGAGAGAATGACTGACTCCTAGTGCATTTCCCATGCGTAAGTTGCATTATTTGTACTGTGTTGACATGTCATTTTGTTTTTCCATGTTCTCCCATGGAACCCATTAACAAAATTATCAGCACCTCCATACCATTTCTTAGTAGTCAAGGAGAGGGGATGGTGTGTGTGTGTGTGTGTGTGTGTGTGTGGGTGCATTCCCATGTGACCCTATATAATTTTGTTTATAAAACCAGAATTCTGCTTGAGAGAGATATGGATCGGAGAGGAAAAATAGCAGCCATGCTTAATATTTTAATAAACAGCAATGTGGAAATAGCATCAGCAGTTTTTGGGTTATTTGGGAGAGCAACTGGAATCCCCTATAGCCTCTGAACTAGGAAGTCTTGTAAATGTGAATTTGTCCAATATCTCTAACAATGTGTTGTGGATCACCTTCTGTTGCCTGCTTAATTTTAATAGCTTCCTATTTGAAATCGCTTTTAAAGAAGATGTAAAATTGGAAAAATAGAAAAGGAAATAAATATTTAAGATCAGACACTAATTGTAATTGGTTGAAGTGCTCCAAGACGATCATTTCATATTTGTGGAAAAGAAATTAAAAATCAATAAAATATTCAAAGCATTTTCCACTAGACCATAAAGTGCCCTTTACTGCCTCATAAAAGCAGCATGACACTATTACCAAATACTCATGGGGGAACAGAGCCCGAATTCTGACTGTTGTCTCTTTTTCCTGCTCATAATCCTTTTGTGGTGGAGCTTCACAATGGAATGTATATTTTTCTCAAGCAGGTTTTCCTCTTTGATCTTGGAAGACATCATAAACTCTCCACAAACATGTGCAGCACTTGGCTTTATGTGTCGTCTTATAAATAAGCATTGCCAATGGAAATTAATCTAACAATCTTTTCCATCTGTGGCTCATTTTTCTTCTTTGAGTGACCTTGAAAGGTTGCAATAAATTGTGAAAAAGACAGTTATGAAAAGTTCAAAGGGGAAATGTTCTTCTTGACTTTTAGAAATATTTAGAGTGTAATATACACAGTTATCTAGGATTGAATCCTGCTGAATTTAAGAAAGGTTATGAAATTACAGCAGTATCAGCTCACAGTGAAGTATAAGCCTGGGAAGGAAATTCCAATGGCAGATTGCCTGTCAAGGAAGTTTCCAGAAGGACATGAAGCCAGGGATGAATCTGAGTTGGAAGAGCAGGTACATACAGTACTAGTGAACATACCAATATCAGATGTACGGCTGGAGAAAATAAGAGAAGACACCAAACAGGACAAAGTACTAGAGAAACTAACTCGTGTCATGTGCAATGGGTGGCCAGAAAAATGCAAGAAGCTGTGTTCTGAGCTGCAGGAATTCTGGCCTATGAAAGATGAACTATCCATTCATGAGGATATCATACTCATGGGTGACCGTATTCTTATTCCTAAGTCACAGCAGACAGAAGTAATGGAACAAATTCATCAGGGACATTTGGGCATTACTCTGTGTAAGCGCAGAGCATGGGAGGTGGTCTACTGGCCTCATCTGGACTTTGATATTGAAACACTTGTAAAGAAGTGTGACACCTGCCAGACATTTAAAAAAATGTGAAAGAACCTCTTACACCGTGAAATGCTCCTTAACAGGCGTGGCAGAGATTGGCTACAGATATTTTTCATTTTGAAGACATTCACTACCTGATGATAGTAGACTACTACAGCAAATACTTTGAACTAGTGCAGGTGGGAAGTCTAAAAGCGTCAACAGTCATATGGGCTTTCAAGACAATACTTTCAAGACATGGAGTGTGTGAAGAACTTGTGTCTGACAATGGGCCACAATTCTCATGTGCTGAATTCCAGTGCTTCCTACATGAATGGGGAATCAAGCACAAACCCACAAGCCCTTATCACCCACAGGCCAATGGCCTAGCAGAGAAGTATGTTGGCATAGCCAAATCCATTATACAGAAAGCACAATCATCAGGGCAGGATGTGTATTTAGGCCTATTAAACTATTGTGCAACACCCATTGAGGGTTTATCACTGGCACAGCTGCTAATGGGGAGAACACTGAGGACTACAGTGCCTAATGCTCCACATAAATTGCAGCCTCGTTCCATCGCACATGAGCGGGTAGCAGCTCAGAGGAACATAAACATGAGAAAGCAAAAACTGTATTTTGATAAATCTACCAAGGCTCTTTGTCCACTGTGTGCTGGGCAAGCTATGAGACACAGAGTCACTGGGAGAATATGGGAACCTGCTTGAATTGTCAGAGAAGGCAATTCACCAAAATCATATGTAGTTGAAACCAAGTGTGGGCAGCAATTGAAAAGAAACAGGTGTCATCTTCATCCAGACACTGCTGCTGATCCTGCGTTGGAGGAAGAAAACAACAAGGAAAATGAAGCGTAAGCGCATGATGGCACAGACTTCCTAAACACGGATATACAGCCTACCGAGAACACCAAGGATAATGTAAGCATATCAGCATGTGACAATGCCAGGACTAACTCACAACCTGACAGCAATTTTACTGATGATCGTTACAGCGGTAACTTTCTCTTGCTATGGCTGGGGCAGAAGGTAGTTTTAAGATGGTTGCCGCTGAATAAAGACAAGCCTCTAGTTCAAGCTGCCTTTATTTTATGCAAAATAATCACAGTTAAGAAAGATTAATTTTTAATAGATTTTATTATGGAGTGCTTCTGCTCAGAATTCCTGCCAGCCACATGCATTCCATCACCTCTATTGTGGGCCACCAGTGGCTAGTGGAGCTGGCAGCAGAGTCAGACAGTGAGGGGGTTGAGGGGGGGAACATGGGCTAGTCCTGGATGCTAGGGAAGGCTTGGACGAGGGCTCTGCATCAGGGGCAGAGATGAGACCAAGGTCTCATCTGGCAGTTCTCAGCTGCCTTCGGAGCTAGACAGCAGTGAGGCAGAGGAACAGCTGGAGCCTGTTCCCAGTGTGTGCATGTGCAGACCCGCCAGAAGAAAAGAACAGCTCAGAAATCAGGCTCAACTTGGGAATAAAGCCACAGGTGGATGATGAATGGCCCCTCCCATAGGAAATAAAAGAGGAGTGAAAGGGGAGTGGGCTTTTGGAGAAAACAATTTGTTTGTTCATTCATTAGTTTCAGGAGTGTGAAGATCTGTCTGTGAATCTCAGAGACTCTGTGCCAAGTCCTTCCTTGCACTGCACTGTGTTTGGAAAATATTTACATGGCAGTTTTCCAAGCTAGATAAGGTCTGTGGGCATAAATTCACCTTTGAAAGACTGTTTACCAGGCCTTTGCTGAATGTGAATGAGAGGAATTCACATTCGTTTAATAAAAAAGGGTTTTGCCAGGACCAGGAATCTGCTTCATGCTTTTCTGGGGAAGGCTAGGTCAGAACAACCCCATTTCTCCTATTTTCCATTCTGCTTCCAAGAGTTATTGTTTCATGGCCATTGAAAATGCCCAGTCATTCTTTCATGTCAGAAGAAACATCCAGACAGCCCAACAGTGGTATAAAAAGGGTACTTTAGAGCTATTTAATAATTAAATAAAGAATATATTCCCATAATGGTCTCTTGTAATTTAAAGTGAAAGAGCCACTTCTGTTGCTAGAAAATGATATGTTTAATTTATCTTTATCAAATAACAAGTGTAGTCTTATGATATTCTAATGAACATACATAATCTTATGGGCATAGAACAATGCATAATTGTGCTGTGAGCTTCACAGTTAAAGATTCAATAATGCCAAGTGATAAAAACTGATACCTGCTCTGTATGGCCACAGATTCAGCATATGGTCCAGGCATCTGAGGGATGGATGAGAACAAATGCCATGCTCATCATGATGTCATCATATAAAGAGTGTAACTGATGCATCATTTCCTTGACAGGATTATGATGCATGTCATTTGCACAATAGCATCATGATGCATTTGTTATTGGTTTGACATCATCAATGCTTGCAAATGATTTCTGCAAATAGGCTGCAATGTACAGGGCTTAGCAGGATATTTACCAACACTTCCCCCCCACACCTTTTTAGTGCCTTTGCATTTGTCTTCAGAAGTTTCAGTCAGTCTCAGGAAGCCCTGTTCAATGAGAGACTCTTTTCATCTATATATCATCTATATATACCTTGAATGCTATTTAGCATCCAGGCTATAAATATTTGTACCTAATGTAAGATACAGGTGAAACTTGAAAAATTAGAATATCGTGCAAAAGTTCATTTATTTCAGTAATGCAACTTAAAAGGTGAAACTAATATATGGGATAAGACTCGTTACATGCAAAGCAAGATAGTTCAAGCTGTGATTTGTCATAATTGTCATGATTATGGCGTACAGCTCATGAAAACCCTAAATCCACCATCTCAGAAAATTAGAATATTAGAAATTAGGCTACCAAACAGCCAAAGAAGCTAAAAAAATTTCACATTTATTATATATGGATGATTTGAAACTCTATGGAAAGTCAGAAATAGAAATCCAATCACTGACAAACACAGTCTGAGTATTCAGCACTGATATTTCAATGCAGTTTGGCATGGAAAAACTGTATCCATAAAAAGGAGCTAAATCACTACCTGTGAGGGAATTGAAATGCCCAATGGCCAACTAATTAAATGCAACGAAAATGAAGCCTACAAATACTTAGGCATTTTGCAGTTGGATAACATCAAACATGGAGAAGTAAAAACTATTGTCAGGAGAGAGTACACCAACAGAGTTAGGAAAATTTTGAAATCTAAATTAAATGGTGGAAATATAATCAAGGCCATAAATACCTGGGCAATACCAGTTATAAGATACACAGCTGGTATAGTTAACTGGACACAAGCTGATTTGGACATTTTGGACCGAAAAACAAGGAAACTAATGACAATGCACTACAGTTTACATCCACGCGGTGACACTGATAGACTATATCTGCCCCGAAAATCAGGTGGCAGAGGATTATTACAAGTGAAGCAAATAGTTGAACAAGAAAAACATGCACTGGCTGATTATTTAAAAAAAAGTCAAGAACATCTATTAATCGAAGTAAAGAACAAAAATCTACTGAAGGCCCAACAGACGAAACAAGAATACAGAAAAGATATGATAAAATCAAGAATGGAGAGTTGGCAGAACAAAGCATTACACGGTCAATTTCTGGAAAAAATAAAAGATAAAGTGGACAGTGAAAAAACTTGGTTATGGTTAACAACAGGTACATTAAAGAAAGAAACAGAGTCACTAATCCTGACTGCGCAAGAACAAGCTATCCGAACAAATGCCATTAAGGCCAAAATCGAAAAATCCTCTGATGATGCCAAATGCAGACTCTGCAAAGAAGTTGATGAAACTGTTGACCACATACTCAGCTGCTGTAAAAAAATTGCGCAGACTGATTATAAATTGCGGCACAATTCAGTAGCACAAATGATCCAGTGGAATTTGTGCAAAAATTATAATATTAAAACAACAACAAACTGGTGGGAACATAAGCCTGAAAAAGTCACCGAAAATCAGATGGTCAAGATCCTGTGGGATTTTCGTATACAAATGGATAAAATACTGGCGCATAATACACCAGACATCACACTGGTTGAGAAAAATAAGGTTACAATCATAGACATCGCAATACCAGGTGATAGCAGGGTCGCCGAGAAGGAATATGAAAAAATCGCGAAATACCAGGACTTAAAAATCGAAATTCAACGATTATGGCACAAACCAGCAGTGGTAATTCCAGTGGTAATCGGCACACTGGGTCCTATTCCAAAAGCACTGGAATTACATTTAAAACAGTTAAAAATTGACAAAATCACCATCAGTCAAATGCAAAAGGCCGCACTGCTTGGATCCGCACACATATTACGAAAATACGTTATGACGTCCTAGGCCCCTGGGTGGGGCCCGACTAGTAATTAATGCCAAATCCAGCAAAACAACTGGCCGCTGTGATACAATTCTGTTGATGCAATAATAATAATAATAATAATAATAATAATAATAATAATAATAATAATAACAACAACAACAACAACAACAACAACAACAACTCCGCCATTGCCGGTCCCAAGCCCGGATGAGAAAGGAGGAGGGTTGGGGTCAGGTTGGCAACCTGGCCCCATAAAAAAAAACTCGCCAACCCATACAACATGGTGAAAGAAACGAATAAAAATTCTATACCGCATCGGTCGTCGCGCGGGTTAACAAGGGCCGCGGCGGATGTTGAGGTCCCTGGGCATCCGTCGACAAGTGGGCTACAAGTGGACCAGCCAACAAAACGACAGAAATATAGTGCAGATGAAAATCGTGCCATAATGGCCTGTTATTACAACTCAGAGCCAAAAAAAAGAGGCTATTTAAAGCGAATGTATGATTTATGGAAACAACAATATCCAGATTCAAATGTTAGTGGACAACGACTAGCAGATCAAAGGCGATTTATTATACGGAATAAAGTGTTTAGCGAAGTTGAACTTGAGGAAATTCAGGCAAATTGCAAAAAAACAACAACAACATCACAAGAGGAAATAAGTGATACTCATGACACAACTAAAGAAATCATAGGAGAACTCTCAGAGGAAGCTTCCGGAGAGGAAATAAAAACACTACCACCAGAACTAGTTACCATTGAACCAACTGATAAACCAACTCAAAAACAAAATGAACTGAAGGGCAAGATCATGGAGCATTTTCTGGCTAGGGAGGAAAGGCAACGTTTACCATCATTAAAAACTGTCCCTAAGAAAATTTTGGGTCCTATCATGAAAATGGTTAATGCAGTGCTTTCAACAATTGAATCGGGATCCATCTTGGAAACAAATCAGTTAATGTACAGTGCAGCTGTAATAGTCACTAATGAACTAGGCATTAAAATCAAAGTACCTAATCACACAATGGAAAAAGCATCAAAGCCAAAGTGGAAAATCCGATTAGAACAAAAAGTCAAAAAATTAAGGGCAGATGCTAGCAACTTAAAGAACATGCATGAGCAACGGCTTAAAAACAGAAAAATCATAGATAAGCTAATCAGAAGATATAGATTGGATACAAGAAACATCAATGAAGCTGTAGAGATTGTAAAACAGCAGATAACAGCAACAGCTAGAAAAATTGAAAGATATGAGGCACGAATCATCCAATATAAACAAAATCAACAATTTTGATCAGACCAACGGCGTTTTTATCAAAGTCTTAATGTGAATGGTGGCATCAAAAGTGAAAAACCAGAAAAGCAGGCCACAGCTGAATTCTGGAAAGAATTGTGGGGAAATGCAAAGGACTACAATAAGGAAGCAAAGTGGATACATGACTTTGAGGAAAGCATTGGTAACAAACAAATGCAAGTATTAGAAATAACAACTGAGATGGTCAAAAATCGAGTAAAAAAAGTAAAGAATTGGACATCACCTGGAAATGACCAATTACATGGTTTCTGGCTCAAATATCTGACCAGTTTACATGCAATGTTGGCCAGGCAACTGAATGAAATTTTACAAAATGGTCAAATTGATGAATGGTTGACAACTGGAAAAACATACTTGATTCAGAAAGATGCAACTAAAGGAACAATACCTGAAAACTACAGACCAATAACATGCTTGCCAACAACCTTTAAATTACTCACAGGCATTATTGCAGATAACATTATGGATTATTTGGAAACAAACAACATCTTGCCAGTAGAGCAAAAAGGCAATAAAAGAAGGAGCAGGGGTACAAAAGATGAGCTCCTGATTGATAAAATGATATTAGAAAATTGTAAGAAAAGAAAAACGAACTTGAATATGGTCTGGATTGATTATAAAAAAGCATTCGACTCATTGCCACATAGTTGGATCATAAAATGCTTAGAAACAACTGGCATTAGTAAAAATATTACATCCTTCACTGAAAAGGCGATGAAACAATGGAGAACTCAGTTGGCAGTAGGGAATGAGAACTATGGAATGGTTAATATCAAGCGAGGAATTTTCCAGGGTGATTCACTTTCACCTCTTCTCTTCATCATCGCGATGATCCCACTATCAGTAATCTTTAAAAAAATGAAATTAGGCTACCAAACAGCCAAAGAAGCTGAAAAAATTTCACATTTATTATATATGGATGATTTGAAACTCTATGGAAAGTCAGAAATAGAAATCCAATCACTGACAAACACAGTCCGAGTATTCAGCACCGATATTTCAATGCAGTTTGGCATGGAAAAATGTGCCACTGTATCCATAAAAAGGGGCAAAATCACTACATGTGAGGTAATTGAAATGCCCAATGGCCAACTAATTAAATGCAATGAAAATGAAGCCTACAAATACTTAGGCATTTTGCAGTTGGATAACATCAAACATGGAGAAGTAAAAACTATTGTCAGGAGAGAGTACACCAACAGAGTTAGGAAAATTTTGAAATCTAAATTAAATGGTGGAAATACAATCAAGGCCATAAATACCTGGGCAATACCAGTTATAAGATACACAGCTGGTATAGTTAACTGGACACAAACTGATTTGGACATTTTGGACCGAAAAACCAGGAAACTAATGACAATGCACTACAGTTTACATCCACGTGGTGACAGTGATAGACTATACCTGCCCCGAAAATCAGGTGGCAGAGGATTATTACAAGTGAAGCAAATAGTTGAAGAAGAAAAACATGCACTGGCTGATTATTTAAAAGAAAGTCAAGAACATCTATTAATCGAAGTAAAGAACAAAAATTTATTGAAGGCCCAACAGACGAAACAAGAATACAGAAAAGATGTGATAAAATCAAGAATGGAGAATTGGCAGAACAAAGCATTACATGGTCAATTTCTGGAAAAAATAGAAGATAAAGTGGACAGTAAAAAAACTTGGTTATGGTTAACAACAGGTACATTAAAGAAAGAAACAGAGTCACTAATCCTGGCTGCGCAAGAACAAGCTATCCGAACAAATGCCATTAAGGCCAAAATCGAAAAATCCTCTGATGATGCCAAATGCAGACTCTGCAAAGAAGTTGATGAAACTATTGACCACATACTCAGCTGCTGTAAAAAAATCGCGCAGACTGACTATAAAATGCGGCACAATTCAGTGGCACAAATGATCCACTGGAATTTGTGCAAAAATTATAATATTAAAACAGCAACAAACTGGTGGGAACATAAGCCTGAAAAAGTCATCGAGAGTCAGATGGTCAAGATCTTGTGGGATTTTCGCATACAAACGGATAAAATACTGGCGCATAATACACCAGACATCACACTGGTTGAGAAAAATAAGGTTACAATCATAGACATCGCAATACCAGGTGATAGCAGGGTCGCCGAGAAGGAATATGAAAAAATTGCGAAATACCAGGACTTAAAAATCGAAATCCAACGATTATGGCACAAACCAGCAGTGGTAATTCCAGTGGTAATCGGCACACTGGGTGCTATTCCAAAAGCACTGGAATTACATTTAAAACAGTTAAAAATTGACAAAATCACCATCAGTCAAATGCAAAAGGCTGCACTGCTTGGATCTGCACGTATATTGCGAAAATACGTTACGACGTCCTAGGCCCCTGGGTGGGGCCCGACTACTAATTAATGCCAAATCCGGCGAAACAACTGGCCGCTGTGATAAACTTCTGTTGATGCAATAATAATAATAATAATAATAATAATAATAATAATAATAATAATAATAATAATAATAATAATAATAATAATAATAATAATAATAATAAGCTAGAACTGCAGCACTCCACTAAGAAAGACTAAAATATTTGGAGCATTTTAGTTTAGAGGAAAGCTGGGTAAATGAAGACCTGGTATATGAATTCTACTATTTTTCTTCATGCATTCATAATATTAGAACTTAAGATAGGTACTGAAACTAAACAATGGAAGATTCAGTACTGATGCAAGGAAGAACAATAAACTATCACTTCAATGGACCATTGAGAGCAGGACATGTAGATAAAACGTGAATATCAGTTAAATGGTTTCATTTAGTATTCAGAATCAAATGTAACATGCCCAAATACTGGTTAATAGAGGGCAATAGTAGAAGAGAACTTGTGAGGACCTTAGTTAGGTGGCGGTACCTAGTGGACTTTGGATAATCTCAAAAAGCTAAGTCTTTGGTAAGTGCTTATATGGGTTAATACTAGGAAATGTTAAGACTTTAGGCTTCATCAATGTTTCTCAAATTTGGCAACTTTAATGTGTTTGGACTTCAACTACCAGAATTTCCCACACAGCATCCAAAAACATAAAAAACTCTTCCCTATTGTTACAGGACAACAATATAAATGTTCTACATGGAGCTTAACTTTTCTCAAAGTAGACTGTAAATTTTACTCCTTGATAATTTCAATTAGCAAAAGAATAATGGAATAAATAGATCTTTGACTTATCTAGCAGATCATCTTTTAAATATTATGTTTTGTGAGATGCTACAGTATGTGAAAATATTAAAGAAATGAATATTTTAACGAAGGAATTATATCTGAACCTTTAGTTACTGCCCATTGGGTCTATTGGAGCAAAATATGTCACTCAAATCACCATTGGAGTATCTGTTTTCAGAGTTTAGATTTTATTACTTCTTAGTCATCAGAAGGGTACATAAGATTACAATTATTTTCAGTCCCTCTTTATTCATCTATGAAGGGAAATCTCAGGTTTTGGGGGTATTAGATTACCTGACAGCTTGGGGTTACGTGCCCTTCATTTATAAGTACCACTTTATTCTGAGGGGATACATGGCAGCAGAAGCTAGCATAAGTCTGCCAGATGTCTGGTGGCATCACAAGGGAAGCAATGATATTTGCCTAATGCATAACTGTGATGGGGTTTAATTAAAGACAGATTCTATATTTACTTTTGCTACCTTTCCACCAAATGTGCTGTAGAGCAGAACATGTTGTGCATTATCTAGAGAGAACAGCACATGGGGAATTAACCTGAGGAGAACACATGGAGTGTTCCATTTGAAAACTAAACATGGCTGATCCAAATAAGATTGTTAGGTTGCCACTTTTTACCGTTCCTAACTATGAAATAAGCATAATTATTTCCACTCTATTTTTATCATGTCCTCTTTTTACATGCATTTCTGGAATCCGACTTGCTAGAGCAGATGAACAAGGTAGGCTGATGAAAGAGAAATGGAAACATTTAACTGCTTTGCTCCCATAGGTCTGAAATTGAAGAATGTAACTCATAAATGTAATTCATAAATTGTCACATTCCTTTGAAAAACTTTGATAGAGGCTTAACATATAGTAGTTCAGTAAGAGAATTGTAACTATAACATTGACTTTGTTTTCTGTTTATCTAAACTAGGAGAAAGGAAAACCTAAGATTAATTTGGAAAATCTTGCAATTTTATTGTACAATGCAAAAATTGGATTGGCACTTCGTGAAAATGCATAATTTGACTTGCTGTTATGTCTTAAGCCACTCTTAAGGGAAAGAAGGGAAATTAAATCCCATGACAATATTTGCATGAACTGGAAGTAAAAGGAGGAAATATAAAGTTGGTTTCTTTGATTGAGGTTAAAATAAGATATGTATTACTTCTGGCTATCTCTTTTGGACTTTCTGCTGACACCAGGGCTGAAAAGAGGGTTCTATGGATTTGTAAGATGTAGGATATATGATTCAACATGGAATGTTGAAAATGAGGATCCCATGACTGCAGCAGCAGCTGGGTAGATGAGACAGTCACAACTTTCATTCCCTTGGTTTTGTTTTTTGGACTGTTTCTAATTTCCTTTTAACTTTTGTACTATGTGTTTTTTAATGCTGTACGCCGCCCTGAGTCCTTGGGAGAAGGGCGGCATATAAATCTAATAAATCCAATCCAATCCAATCCCTTGGTCCCAGATTTTGAATTCATTTTGTAGGTTAGCCCATTTGAGGTACTTTGGTTCAAAAATTGTTGACCTATGACATACTGTTTCACCCAAATCAAAGTTTATAGAAATGAGAGTTTCAGTACTATATATATATATATTATTTTTCTCTTTCTTCTCTTTTTCTATACCCTTTCTATTCTTTTTCCTCTATTCCCTTTTCTTTATTTAAGTTTAGCTTGTATTAGATTTTACAAATATAATCAAAATGCTTAATAAAATATATATATATGAATAGATGGAGCCTTTAATCATTGGGCTATTTGAGTTTTAAGAAGGTCACAAGATTTCCTTCCACTGAAGTGTTGAATCTTATCACATTAGATTCAACAGTTTCTTTAAAGAAAGATGCTTCAGGCCACTAATCTTTCTCCAATGCCTTGTTTATGCTCCCTGACTCCTCCCTACGTATTCATGCACAGATAGATGTGCAAAAACATCTGTGCATACAAAGGTGTTTTTACTTTTTCTGGCTGACTAATATATTATCAAAAGTAATAGGAGTCAAATGAAGAAAACTAACCAAGTGAAACCCTATAAATTGGTTCTTGCACTGCTGCCATCTCTCCTAATCCTTTAGTGCTAAGGATTTTCATTCTTGTCTGGCCAATGCTAAAAGGGGAAGGATTAGAAAGTAAATAACTCCCACACCTGCAAAGGGGAACAGTCATCGGTATCACTGGCCCATTTCTTAAGCTGGTCTGAAATGCAAATAATATTTCAGAATTACCCTGCTGATTGATCGCCCCATTTTTTTAAATAAGTGATAATTCTACCTTGAAGTGGAAAGAAAGAAAGGGAGAACAGATATGGCATTGCCTTCTCTGTTTTTGTTGCATGAAAGAGTGTTTAATTTTTGTTCATACTGATGGCTCAGAAATTATGTTTGCGTTCAAACTCTGGGACAATTTTTGATATTTTGAAGAGGTGGTGGAACTCTGGATTGATTGCACTGAAAAAAAAGTCTGTCAATGGGATGCTGTCAATAGTACAGTTAGAATGAACAACTGTGAAAATAGACTTCATAGATATCACACAGAAAATGTACAGCATATGCAGCTATCAACATACTTTATTATCCTTAAAATAACACCATTGGAGAAATGTGCATGAAACTTACCTGTTCCTGCAGAGCAGAATTACAATGTTCTGCTCTGAAGTTATTTAGCCTTTTCTTACATCTTTCCTTCTAGCTAATGATTGAATGAGAATTATTATTTCTACTATTAATATTAATTACAGTATTATTGTCAGTATTATTAACCCTTCCACGTTTCTCCATTCCAGTCAACTCAGAATACCTTCAGAGAAAGATATATCTCCTCCCTACCCCTAGGTAGTTTTATTTTTTATTCATTAAAATATTTATATATATCTCCATCTTTTTTAAAAAATCCAGTGTGATTTAAAAGGAAATGAAATAACTTTGCAAATAGTCTCTCTCTCTCTCTCTCTCTCTCTCTCTCTCTCTCTCTCTCCCTCCCTCCCTCCCTCCCTCCCTCCCTCCCTCCCTCTCCCTCTCCCTCTCCCTCTCCCTCTCTCTCAGAATACCAACTTTCTCAATATTGCAATACCTAGAAACCTTGTAGGTTCAAAAGAAATCTAGTTGGACACATTTGTTGCCCATGGACAGTATTTTGGTCTAGATGTACTGTAGTCTAGCAGACAGGACTGTTGCCATAGGAAAAAACCTTCAATTTAGTTCTACATTGTCAGGAACCAAGAACAACATGTGGAGTTACTTCTGAGTAGTTTCTTTTGTTTGCCTGCAGACAGATGTCTTGTCAGATTAAAAGTAAGGGGACAGGTTAACCTTTTCCTGCATACCAAATATTCCAAGCTCCACTGTCTCTTTGTTCTCTCCCTTCTTCCTGTGACTCTGGACTACATTCCACCACAACACCTCCAAAAAGTTATCATGAACACAAAATTGTTTAGAGCTCTTTTTTCCTGTTAGGAAAAAAAGTCTGGGGCTAAATGATTAGGCATATTAGTATATTGACCTTAGAAACTTCAGATCCAGTTTGCAGAATACTAAATGATCACTAGATCAGAGGTGGTATTCAGCAGGTTCTTACCAGTTCTGGAGAACCAGCAGTGGAAATTTTGAGTAGTTTGGAGAACCGGTAAATACCACCTCTGACTGGCTCTGCCTGCATTTATTCTCTGCCTCCCGAGTTCTAGCTGATAGGGAGGGAAAGGAGATTTTACAGTATCCTTCCCCTGCCATGGCTACCAAGCCACACCATGCCTACAAAGCCACACCCACAGAACTGGTAATAAAGAAAATGAATCCCACCACTGCACTAGATGCAGGCGAAGAAGCTAGGTAAGCATTCTCAATTTTGAAACTTTGTTAAATTTAGATCTGAGCCTTAAACCTGCAAAGAATAATTTTCAAAATGGGCTCCCATTCCTTGACCTTCCTTCTCTTACTTTAAACATATTTGTACGAAGCAGCTCATTGTATGGCTGTCTCTATGACACAGTGTAGCTTTTACAACTTTGTTTATTAGATTCCAGAATATATTGGTTGAAAGAATTCCTGTTAAAGAGAATGAGAAAAATGGACACTTGTCAACTGCTAATCAAGAGATTAGTTTGACAAGACACCTTTTGACTCAGTCAGATACTTTTTCATTTTAGTTTTTTTTTTAAAAAGTAGCTCACCATTAAGGAGTTCTTTGAAGAGGTGTCTACATCATTACAAATTAGGGATGTGCAATGATCCAACTCAGAGGGAGGAAGGTGACTTGAAGCATGCATGGGTGCGCACATCACACCTGTCAGCATCTCTTTAAATCAGACATTCCCTTGCCTGGCACAAGGCCAAGAACAGTCAGAGCATTGTAAAAGAGCTGCCAGTAGGTGCATACTCACAATCTGCATATACAAACTACATACTTTCCACTCTGAATCATTTCTCTCCTTTCAGATCTAGAGTGTTGCACTATCTGGTTTCAACCACAGAGTTCTCACAGATTAAACCTTGGTAGTGATTCATTGTTGGAATGTAATAGTATTATTAATTTGTTTAATGAAATCAAATAAATACTTAGTAAATGGACCATTATCCTGTACAAAGAATGGAAAATGTTATTAAACCCTAGTGTTTTTCTTTCATTTCTTTCTTTTAGACCCAGGTTTGCTCTGTGGGCCGTGACTCAAATGTCTCAGTCCAGATTTTCTTAAACTGGCCTAGAGTCAGGCTGGAATGCCTCCATGACAGGCACACTTAAACAAAAGTATGGATGTGCCCACGGGAAGATTTCCTCAGGCACAAAACAACCTTTTTAATATTGGACTTCTCTGTATTGCCCCAATAAGACACCTCTCGTTATTAAAACCTGAATTTGCATGAAATCAATTTTATCTCGTTGAGGCCTATTGCCTCCTTTCTTCACAAAAAACTATAAAATTAAACCTTCTGAGACCACATTCTTACTGACTGAATGGCAGAGAGGAAACTTTATCATAGGAGCCCCAAATGACTATAGAATACAGAGAAAATTGCAATTAGATTATAAAGTCAAATGTTGAGTGGCAAACTTAAATCTAAGTAGGGAGGAAGTTCCATATGAATTTCTGTTGTTAAAAGACTTTTAGGATGACTCAGACTACTCTTTTTTAAAAGAAAATACATGCTGTCATAGGTTGGAAAGAGAAATGCTAGATATAATGAATATCTCAGTGGTAAAGGAACAAAAAGAAAGTTGGATATAAAAACTTACCTAATTGATCTATATCTCGCTGACAAACTTTGACAAGGATTAAAGCCAAATCATATTTTGACCAATATCTGAAAACTTATTCAAGTTCAGGAAACAGTATTCATGAGAAATGGAAATGTTATTGTAGCCATGCATCTGCCAAATATAAGATTTAAGGCATTTAGAGGCAAAACCATATGATGAATGGTTAAGGAAAATAAGCAGAGGTGGTATTCAGCTGGTTCAGACTGGTTCAGGTGAACCGGTAGTGGAAATTTTCAGTAGTTTGGAGAACCGGCAAATACCACCTCTGGTTGGCCCTGCCCTCCCGCCCCCATCGTTTCCTGTCCTATATTCCCTTGCTTTTTAGCTCACCTGTTTCATGTGGCAGGATTGCCGTTCCTCAGCTAAGCCACAAAACAGCTCAGCTCACCAGTGCTGACACTGAGGGTGGTCTTTGAGTGCTGCGCACACGCACAAAGCGCTCTCTCATAGAACCGGTAGGAAAAGATTTGGAATCCCACCACTGGAGCTAAGCATGTCTAGCTAGTTTTCTGGTACTTGAGAGGCTGTCACAGGAAAGAGGGGATTGACTTATTCTTCCAAGCACTATGGGTAGGACAAGAAGCAATAGGTGGAAGCTCTTTAAAGAGAGATCCAATATGGATCTAAGGAGAAATTTCCTGATAGTGAGAACACTTGGAACAGTTTGCCTCTCTAGTTGTGAGTTCCCCATCTCTGGAGGACTTCAAGAAAAGATTGGACAGACAGTTGTCTGGGATGCAATAAAGTCTTATGCCTTGGGAGTCTATATAAAATCAGGATTACTCTTTCATATTATATATCAAACAGGTTATAAATTATTTTCTATATCATCTTCATCATCTAAGAGTATTATTACAGACCACTCTTCAGATCATAATTGTAAATCTAACCTGATTGGATTTAGGAAGAGGTGAGGTATTAAATCCACCCATTTATCAAAAGAAATAGGAATTGTACATTAAAGGTGCTTATCTAAATACACACCATCTAACATAAGCAGGATATAGAAGCAAGATATCATTTCTAAATGTAATTTTGCATCCATCCATCCACAGTGTTCTCTGGTTTGGCAAGTGAACAGTTCTGAAACCACAATTACATTAACTTAACTGTAAAACCACAGTTGCTATACACAATTGTCTTCAACCAATGATAGAATCTAATATTCTGGACTTGTCATCTGTGTGGTATGACTGTCAGTAAGAGTTAGTATTACATGCAGCATAAATCTGATCCTGAACTTAGACTACTGGTAAAGATAATTCCATAGTTTAATTTGTTCCCATGAGATCTAACATCGTAAATATTGAAAATTAGTATTTCATAGCATACATATCTATTCCTAACTGCAGTGATGTCAGAATAATGAAATTATGTGATGATGTCATAATACAAGCTCTGTATTTTCATATTTGCATTATGATATTGAATGCAGGTACATAAGGAACTAAGTGGCTCAGTGACTAAGATGCTGAGCTTGTTGATCAGAAAGCAGTTCGTCAGTTTGAATCTCTAGCACTGCATAACGGAGTGAGCTCCCGTTACTTGTCCCAGCTTCTGCCAACCTAGCAGTTCGAAACCACTTTAAAAAATGCAAGTAGAAAAATAGGAACCACCTTTTGTGGGAACATTACAGCACTCCGTGCACCTTTGGTATTTAGTCGTGCCAGCCACGTGACCACAGAGATGTCTTTGGACAACATTGGCTCTTCAGCTTTGAAATGGGTATGAGCACCGCCCTCTAGAGTCGGGAATGACTAGCACATATGTGCGAGGGGAACCTTTACCTTTGCTTAAGGAACAGAATAATAAATTATGATATCATAATGCAGGTTTCAACAATTGTCCCTCCTCCCCATCACAGATGCCTAGGTGCCCTAGAGATGAATACAGCCAAAATGTCTCCCTGAGACATTCTCTTTGTATGAATACAACAGTATTCATATCACACAAATTCCCATCTGCTGTTTAAAAGGATCCATATCATTCAAATTGTAGAAGTTATGATTCAGAATTTCCAGCCAACATAGTCAAGGATCATGCCAGTAGTAAATTGCAGGTATTCAAGGTCCAAAGGAAATGGAGAGCATCAAACTGAGAACAGATTTAAGAAATATTTAAATTGCCCCTTAACTCTGGCTGGATTTTCATAGCATAAAATGTTTTGGTAGAACAATTCCATATCTTGATAAAGAAAACCCAGATTTACTCACATTTTAGAATTTGCAGAGGGTGAAAGAAAAGGAAAATGGAAAAGTTTGATCCCATTTCTATATTATTGCTGCATATTTGATCAAGTATAATTCTTATTTTGATTCTCACATTATGAAATGATTACTCTGGTGAATAATTCATTTTATGATTTTTATGTTCATAGCAAGGTCTTCCAAAATTCTGACATTGAAGAAACATCAGATGCAGAGCTTGTATGATCAGATTACCCAGCCTAAATCCTAAGTTATTTGTATTAAAAATGAACTAAACCTTCCATTTCCCTCCTAATTATCGGTTATCTTGTTTGGAGATATTGGGGGGAAAAACCCATATAATTTGATTTTTAGAAAAGCGAAGGCTATATCAAATCAGTGAAACCACTATGGGAGGTGATTGTCTACATTTAAGTCCTGAAACATAGGTGTCTGCAGCTGCATGCATGTCAGAAAAGTCAAGATCATGATTATAGCCATACTGTTGAAGGATAATCAACTTTTATTTGTTGTATATGCAGCAAATTAAAATATAATGTTTTTTGACCTGTTTGACCTGTTTGATCTAACCTCCTACAAACACAGGCACAGACATATACACCAGTGGTTTGCCAATTTTTTTACTACTGGTTCAAGTTCGCGTGCATGCGCCACTTCTGCACATGTGCAGAAGCATCTGGGTGGGTGGGTGGAGCCTCCCACCACTTCTACTACCAGTTGACCCAATCTAGGCCAAACCGGCAGCAACCCACCTCTGATACACACACACACACACACACACACACACACACACACACACACACACTATGGATACTCCTGTGAAATATTGTGGAATAGCACATAAGATTGACCAAAGAGAGAAGAATGGAAAACAATATCTGTCAGGGTATATCTGCCATCAGTAACCAAGAAAGAAACCACTCAACTCCATATTTCAGAATTAAGAGTACTTTTACTGCTTATGAGTAGATAGCAGCTAAGCAAAGCAAGATCTGAGGCAAAAGCACGCGTAATCATAGATATCAATATGTGACCCAACTCTCTCCCTCTAGTAACCCCATCCCCCAGTCCAATCTGCACACCCCACAGGTGTCATGTGGGCTGCAGCTTCAAAACCCATCATCAGGTTGGTATGCCGGACGGTTGGTTTTGGCGGCAATTCCACGATCTGCAGCATGCACAGTAGATGGTGAGAAAACCACTCCCTTCTTCATTCACTCCTGTGCTTAAGCTTCCCCTCCCAAATACCATGTCACCCTCCCTCCCCGTTTCAATGGCAGCTGAAAGCAAGCAGCAAAGCAGAGGCTGACATCCGGCCCTCCGTCAGGAAAGGACATCACCCCTGGGAAAAAAAACGTAGAGAGAAAAACAGGAACAAGACAGGTTAGACACATATATGGCAACATGAGTCAAGGTTTATCAGGATAGGTAGAGTAGAATTTTCGCAAAAGTCTAGGAGCTCTAACATGGGACTTATCAACCCATTCATCTTGGGATGGGGGAAAATGTTTCCAGGAGACCAGATATTGAACCTGATTCCTACGTCTCCTGGAGTCCAAAATCTCTTTGATCTCAAAATGCTGCTCTCCTTCAATGAGAAGAGGGATAGGAGGATGCGGCACGGGTGCCCGAACAGAGGAGGTGTGCACTGGTTTCAAAAGGTTAACATGAAACACGGGGTAAATACGGTTGAGATACTTTGGCAATTCCAACCATACAGAAACAGGATTAATGATCTTCACAATAGGAAACGGACCAACATACTTAGGCCCTAATTTCTTTGACTTATGGGTAGTTTGGAGAAATTTGGTAGACAGAAAAACTTGATCTCCAACCTTGTACTCCCTTTCTTTCACCCTCTTCTTGTCAGCCTGTTTCTTTTGTGTTCGATGAGCAGCTTCCAACCTCTTTCAGGCTATGGGCCAAACCTTTTGGAGCTGGTCACTCCACTCGGAGAGAGACAAGACTTGTGGTTTTTCATGGGGCAATTCTGGGATTGGCACAAAGTCTTGTCCAAAGACAAGTCTAAAAGGGGTGAAACCGGTGCTGCTGTGCATAGAGTTGTTGTACGCTACTTCAGCATGTGGTAACTGTTCAGTCCAATTATCCTGCTGATAATTGATAAAACACCGGAGGTACTGCTCCAAAACAGAGTTAGTCCTTTCACAAGCTCCATTAGTCTGAGGATGGTGGGTGGAGCTTAACCCCTGGATGGAGACAATCAACTTCAAAAACTCCTTCCAGAAGAGGGACGTGAACTGTACCCCTCTATCAAATTGGATTGAGAATTGTTTGATTTGCTTTTGAACTCAAGGGAAAGAAACTAGGACATTTCCAGATCAGTCCAAATAGAAGCAAATATCTGGGAAGAACTATCTTATACATGATATGTCTACTTTTCAACACTTACCAAACTTGATTCCAATTATAAATTCCAAACTTTGCAGTGGTGTAGGTTGTCCTGCCTGTATCCTGTTCCTGGTCCTTCAACCATCCTGGCTTCTCTTAAAAATCAATGAATAACCAAGTCTATTAGACGTCCTGCAGTTTAAGAGTCAATATTATTTTAACATTGATAAAGCTTAAGACAAATCGACACCTTATTCATGGGTTAGAGTCAAGATGAATGTAATATCAATAACACATCACCAAAAAATGAGGCTGCCACCTCCATTTAACCAGGTTATTGTGGTTAAGTGCATATGGAGAAGGCCCCTAAGCAAAACAGTCAGAAACAGTTTTGAAAATAATACAGAGATGCAGGGACAGCTTGCTGAATAGAAGGAAAATGCTGTCATAGATTTTGTCATTCTCGTTGTCTGATTTGTAACTTAGATGCTTCAGAGTGTCTGGCCAGGAAGGTATAGAAATATATAATCAAAGAACGTGCTACATTCTATAGTCAATCACCAAAGGACTGTGCTCTTATGACTGATTTTCTCATTTTCATTTCATTGAGAACAACAATAGTAATGCTCAACTTTAGTATTTATTTGACAAGCACAAATGACTTCATCACTTCTTTGAAGAACTGAGAGGTAATTGATAATGCACTGTTGGCACAATCAGAGCTGTTACCACAGGACAAATCTAAACTCTGCCAGCAAAAATGCCTGTATCAGTATGTTTCTATCATACTCTCTCTGTTGAAATTCTCAGGTTCTACTTAAAGGAAACCAAAATTCACATTTATGTTTCTCAAGTGTGTATATGATTAATCATGAAGTGGGTTGATTAATCACGTAAGACATGATTTATGCTACTTTGTTGCTTTGGGAGGGACATATATCAGAGTTCCCCTTTGCACAATTTTCAAAACAAGCCATCATGTTATATTATTTTTTCTTTCCCCCCTCTCCTCCTCACTTCTGTTTTCCCCTTTTCCTCCCTACTGTGTCATACTATATGCTTTTGTACTTTTGTATTTTATTCTATAATCTAATAAAAAGTTATACAACTTTGAAAATAAAATAATATAAAATAAGAAATACACGATCTTCTTTGTCATTTGCTGTATATTTATTTAGGGGGCATTCACATTTAAAATAAGATCATAGCTTGCATACTTGCATAATGCTTCATCTACAAGGAAGTGCTCAGGAAGGAATCCTATTCCTAATTCAGAATATCATTGATACTAGATTCAGGGTTGAGTCCAACTTTCATGTGTCTCATGGTGTGATGGATTGTGCAGTTGCAGGAGCCTGTGGGATAGTTTTGGCAACACAGAGCTTTTTTCAAAAAAAAAAAGGCTCAAATGATGAAACTTGAGTCCTGAGCTGGATGGAAGGGTGTGGGACAGGTTCAGGGTAGCCAAACCCTAGAATCTCTCAGGATATAACTAGTAGGCAAGAAAGTTATAATTTTAATTTGGTGAAATTCTATCCATTAAGTGTAAGCTAATAAAGAATTCCATTTGAGTAGAACTCCCTTCCTCATATCTGAGCTTGGTATCTTCGACAAAGAGCAAAAGTGGAGAGAAAATTATGTAGATGATTGAGATTCTCAATCATCCAGGTTGTCCCAAATATGGTCCCCCCCACCTCAAAAGGCAACTGGAGCTTCTTGATTTTTCTCTCGCAAATTATGTTGCTTCGTCACTGCGTTTATTTGGTTTGCCAGCCGTGCTTTCATTCTGAGTTATACGGTAGAATGAACTGACTTCTTATCTTAGCTTCACTGCGCATGTCACACATTCTTTCTTTTGTCTGTCTGCCAAGATGTGCCAAGATGTGATCATTAGCTTAGTAAGTTTGTATTTTTACTTTCTTTACAATAAAATGTTTTCTTAGAATATATCTTGGGTTTATTTTGCTTATTTAAAAAGTATGCTTCAAGGAAATGCCACAATTTCATACTTCGTTAATTACAGGGCTTAATTTACCCCTGACACTTCTTACCCAAGAAGCTTCTTCAGAAAAAAAGAAAGCACCCCCGTCCAAAAAAATCCAGTTGCCTTTTCAGAGAAAAACGTATGTCTTGATATTGACTCTAACTATGATCTATTATTTTCCTTTCCTGTCTTTATTTCTGAGCCACTTAATTATCTCATCTGTGGCACAATGACAGACTCGTCAATGTATTTCCATAATTTCATTAAGAAAAACAACTATCTGTCATGGGTTTTGAGAGCCAGCCATGCAAAATCTGTAACTGCACAAGCTCTGGTTATTTCATCAGATCCCTCCATTGTGAAAGAACAAAAGTAATACTAATCCCATACAATTGGGGGCCATGTGTTGGCTTTGACGAAGCTCTTCACTTTTATTTGTGAACTTCAAGTCTTGCAGAAGCAGGAAGAAAATCTCTTAAATGGTAGGAGTGTAAAATGACTAAAGGAGTCTGAGCATGCTCAGTGGAACATTGGCTGACTTGGGCTGTTTTTGTCAAACATGCTTCCATCTTGTTTCAGATTGAGGTGCTCAATTTACAATCATTGGATGCCTCTTAGCCCTGTTCATGCCCCCATCAAATGGTGAGACACTGAAGACAAAATGCTACTTTGCAATATCATTGCTGTCCTGTAAAATAATGGCATTGACTGATCCTGTTGCTTGAGTTCACATATAACTCAATTCATTTTTCTACTTGCCTCTCATCTTTTCAGGAATATTTTGACTAAACTCTGTTGCTAGCCTCTGCCCCACCCTCCCCATTACCCAAGGCCTCCCATTTTCTATAACCACTTCAAGTAGTACACCAAGTCTCCAAGGAATAGCTGGCCATCATTGTCAGTAAGACCTTGGGACTTTTGAGACTGCATGTCTCTTTTCTACTTTCCTATATCCCACTGTTAGCCCTTCAGAGTAGACAAGGTCAAGAAATAGGCACAGCTGGGATTCCAGTATGCTTTTTATTCTTGCAGAATATAATTACAATTGAAAGCCTGCCTCATCTTATACCAAAGAAAATCAAGGTAGAATTATTCCAAGTTTCTTTCGCATGCTTTCCTCTTTCTCAAAACTGAATGATCTTTTTAACATCCCCACCCTACTTTTATGGTTTACCTAGAGCCGAGGTGGCACAGTGGTTAGAGTGCAGTATTGCAGGCTACTTTAGCTGACCGCTAGCTGCAGTTCAGCAGTTCAAATCTCATTGGCTGAAGACTGACTCAGCCTTCCATCCTTCCAAGGTGGGTAAAATAAGGAACCAGATTGTTGGGGGCAATATGTCGACTCTGTAAACCACTTAGAGAGGGCTGTAAAAGCTCTATGAGGTGATATATGTCTAAGTGCTATTGCTATCATTTGCAAAATATCTCTGTGCAGAATTAGGAGTGCAATCTTAGAACTGCCTCCACATTTTAGCTTTGACTTTCAGTTAATAAATGCTTCCTGTCAGATTCTATATTTTATAAATCGAATTCATTCCACTGCCAGCTCTTTAATTATCCATAAAATAATGGTTTTCTTAGATTTATAACATTTGTAAGGAGAAATCTAATGATGACATATTGAACTACGCAATGATTGTCATTTACCACAATTAAAAGGAGCAGATGCCAAATAGTGATTGGTGAGATGGGACTAGGGATAGTTTCATCCTTTCAAGAACATTAGGTTGAGTTATTTTGAATGAAACACATGGCTAAATTTCTTTCTCAGATGAGCTAAAGAATTCTGATTTCAGGAATAATAATTATGTCTACTCATAATATGTAACATTACCTGATCCCCTACAATATAAATACCTAAATTGAACAGAATTGTTAGATGCACATAATAAAAATATTTTGTTTAAACAGTGTGAAGCATAGAGTGTAGAACTTATTATCCTGACATGACTGGGAGGAGAATAGAAGTAAGGGAATTCATGTTTGGATCCATGTTAACTGCCACCTGGACTGAATACCTGGACATTATTATGGCCAAAATCGAGAAAAAGGCAGACAACAAGCAGCCAATTTTTTTAATTTTTTTTTGCTTCATTTCACCTGAAAGCACCTGGGCAGAAAAGGCCTAAAACTCATTAACTTCAGATTGAGCATTTAGAGTTAAATATGTTTCATTCCTCTCTCTGGATTACAACAACGTAGCATTTCAAAAGCCATAAGCTCTGCTTTGACGCAACTATAACTTGAGCGTTCAAGTTTGTATATGTTGACTTCACATTTCTTCAGGCCACATGCAGTTTCATATTGTAAAATGTATTTATACAATCTACCACAAAAGATTGTAAGATACAAAATCTTTATGATAATAGTTCTTGCAGGAGAAAATAGTTTTCTTTAAGGAAGTAGCTAAACTAATCTGTACACCGAAATTAGGTGCAACACTTTTAGGAGAGCACAATTTATAAGGAAATCCCTATAACAATAGCAATAGCACTTAGACTTATATACTGCTTCACAGCTCTCTCTAAGCGGTTTACAGAGTTTGTATATTGCCCCCATTTTACCCACCTCAGAATGATGGAAGGCTGAGTCAACCTTCAGCATGGTGAGATTCGATCTGCCAAACTTCTGGTAGCCGGTGATAAGCAGAAGTAGCCTGAAGTACTGCACTCTAACCACTGTGCCAACACGACTCTATGGTGCACCTTGGGGTAAACACAGGCTACTTCAGTGGAGCACCATGCATAAATTGCTAAAACCCAGACAGCCAATAGAGGGCAACCCATCAAGATGCCATTAGGGTGGCATTCTCTTAATGCTTTGCTTTGTTCTATAGTGGTCAGTTAGAATTTTGCACTAGCAACTCTTATTTTTCAGGTTTGATTTTATTATGTTGTTGGACTGCAGTTCTCATAATTTCTCACTTTTGGTGCTGTTGGTTAGGGCTGACTGGAAATGGCATTCAACGAAGTTTGAAGGGTCACAGATTCTAGTGTAAAAACCCAATAAAATGACTTAGCTACCCAATTGCTACAAGGATTCTATCGGTTCCGGTGGAAATTGCAGAACACTAATTTTTTTAGCTAGAGGATTGCAGAACCAGCCGCTTCAATGGCTTTCAAAGGTCATCTCCATAATGTGTGTCTGCTTGGATTGTGACTTCATTTCCCTGAGACGCCACTCAGAAGTGTTATCTTCGCAGGCAGATTCACACAATCTGAAAAAGCCCTTGAAGCAGCTATGCTGGCCTTCCAAAGGACAAAGCTGCTTTAGTGTTTTGCTATATGCTCCTTTGAATGTTTTATACAATATTAAATACTAATATTAAATATGACTTTCCTATTCAACGTTCTTACTTGCAATAATGAAAAAGCTAAGGAACACAGAGGTAGGCTGCCATTAAAAGTGTTATCTTTTAACACTGAGCTCTTATTACATGCAACTTTTATTCATGAAAAAAAACCCAACAAAATAGGTTTAACTAGAGGCCCAGAGACTAGTAGTGAAGGTGATCCATGGATTAAAAAAGAAAGAGATAATGTAGTTATACTATAATCCTGTATATCCTCTTAAGTTCCCGCATTATTATTCACAATGCAAACATTCTTGTGTAAATGTAATATTCTCTGAGTTTAAAATGTGGTACAGCTATGTGACAGGAATATAAATCAATCTCTTTGCCTACTCATCAGACAGACCTACAGTCCTCCAAACATTCAATGGCAAGGAAAGGTCTGCATAAGAATGTTGGGGGAAGGGAGCCATTGCTCTAAGTGCTTCATTATTACCAGAAGCAAAGCCTATTAACTGCTACCAATATAATTGTAGTTGTGATGCTATGAAAAAAACTCCAGGTTTGCTGGATTTGGGATGAAGCCCAATCTGCATAAAACAGCAGAATTTTGGATTGCTCTGTTCAAAATTTTTTGAAAAGCACCAACTCTATTTTGTCATTTTGGAATTACAGTATATTGTGTTGTAAACAGTGTCGCTGCAGTAGTTTTAATATTTGTTGTTTTAAGGCTTTATCTTGTTTTAATGATTGTAAACTGCCTAGAGTCACATCTAGGTGTGATGGATAGAATGTAAATGTAATAAATAAACAAACAAATTTGGGGAAATCTGATAAAGAGATTGGAGCAAATGTTTGGCTAAAGTCAAAAGACCAAAATAAAAAATAGAGCACTGCTTACAATAAGGTAAAGGTAAAGATTCCCCTCACACATATGTGCTAGTTGTTCCTGACTCTAAGGGGTGGTGCTAATCTCCATTTCAAAGCCAAAGAGCCAGTGCTATCTAAAGACATCTCCATGGTCATGTGGCCGGCATGACTAAACGCCAAATGCTTGCTGGCCATGTGACCGGGTAGGAGTGGCTTGCTGGCCATGTGACTGGGTTGGAGTGGCTTGGCAGTCATGTGACCATATAGGAGTGACTTGGCAGTCATGTGACTGGGGTGGGAGTGGCCAAGACGATGTCACTGAATTCTTTGCTCCAATGGATGATCTACGAAAAGATATAAAAAAGGAAATTTATTATTTTGTGTACTTACTACTTAAATAAGATTAAACTAAGTACACAAAACAATAAAAGAGCTACTTACAAAGGAAGATGACTGTCCTTGCCAGTCTTCAATATCACTGACTCCAATGAATGGCCTGCACAAAGAAGAGACACAGAAATGAACTCTTTCATTGCATGCACTGCATTAGGCTTAAACCAGCACACAAAATAATAGAAAAGGAAGATTACTGTCCTTTTGTGTGTTGAAGTCATCCACTGACCACCTTGCTCCAATGAATGGCCTGCACAAAGAGATACAGAAAGGAAGACTTTATTTAAAAACAAGAATTTTATTGGTTTTTACAAATATTTATAGGAAGAGGTAGATAGGTACAAAAAAATTTGACAGCTACATCGTGCGAAAGGCAGAAATCCCCCCAAATCTCACAACTTTTACAGAAGAAAATAAAGATCAAAAATTAAGAGATAAACATTGGCAGCTTTTTGTTTTACATTGTATCAACAATATATTCAATCATCTTATATGTCACTTCCAACAATTACATTATAACAACAATTGCAATAATGTTTCAAACTTGTTTTTGTGACCTGAGTCTTTTCAATATTGCTTCCTCCCCCCTGTCTTCTGGCAGAGCCATGGCCCCTCCCTCCTTCATATCTTGTGTAGTGTCCCCTGTTCCATCTAGGAAGGCACTGTGTTTTTTAATGAAGGCCTCTGCCTCCACAACTATTTTTATGATGGACATAAACTTCCTGCTACCCCCTTGAACACTGCTGGCTGCCCCCCCCCCCCCCGTGGACATGTCATCTCCTCATTCCATCTCCCCATGATGTCATCCCGTTTGGTTGATGCTTCACTCTCCTCTATGCTATACTGCGACAGAACTTTATTCCCTCTGGGAACTCCCCCTTTCTCAGGGATGGCCTTCTGGCCTATCAAGACGCTTCCTTAATGACAGATCTTGGGATCCCGAGAGGTGACATGTGAAGAAGAGACTTCTTAAGGGTTTTTTACAGGGGCTTTTAAACCAAATTTTAAGGGGGGGAGGAGGGGTTGATTCGGATGGCTCAGACAGGCTTGGGGGGGGGAGTCTGCCAGGGCACAGGCCAGAGCTAACTAATGGGCACGGGTTGGGAGGGCTAGGAAGGGTTGGGTTTCCGGGGGAGACATTAAGCCATTCCATTGGGGGGTTCACCATCTCTACTGTTTATGGGAGAGGCAGAGGGCCAAATGATGTTCAGAGGACGCGGGTTAGCTGTTTAAGAGCGATCATGCGTTCTGACCCTCATTGCCCTTATCCCAGCCCCGGGTGCCTGGGATTACAGGACCCTGGTCTCCGGCTGGTGTCACTTAACGCCAGGTCCGTGGTACATAAAGCTCCCCTCATTTACGACCTCATACAAGAGATTAGAGTGGACCTGGCATGCATTACGGAGACCTGGTTGGGCCATGAGGGGGGTGCCCCTTAGCGAACTATGCCCACCAGGCTTCTGGGTGTTTCACCAGCCAAGAGCCCAGGGCAGGGGCAGGGGGGGTGGCGGTGGTTATTAGGGAAAGTCTCAGACCCCAGGAGGTCACTATGCCTCAGATAGGCGGGTTTGAGTCCCTCTTTGTGAAGTGGGGCCTTGGAGCTCAGGTGGGCCTTGGAGCTCAGGTGGGCCTTTTTGTTACATACCTATCTCCCTGCTACATTCACCGGCCCTGCCGGATCTGCTGGATGTGTTAGCTGGATTGGCGGTTGATTTCCCCAGGCTTATGGTCCTGGGGGATTTCAATCTGCCTTCCATTGGCGAGACATCCGAGTCAGCTCGGGAGTTCATGGCTTCCATGACAGCTATGGACCTAACTCAGTTAATTCAAGACCCCACCCATAATGGGGGACACACGCTTTACCTGATTTTTGTCTCTGGGCAGTGGATGAATGATCTAGATTTAGGGGATATTTCTATTCAACCCTTGTCATGGTCTGATCATTTCCTCATCAGGCTTGACTTCCATACAGCTGCCCCTCACCGCAGGGAGGTGGAACCGACTAGATGGTTCCTTCCCAGGCACCTGATGGACCCCGAAAGGTTCCTGATGGAGCTTGGGACTTTTCCTGAATCCCTTGCTCACAACTCGACCGAAGCTCTAGTGGAAGCCTGGGATAGGGCGGCCGCTGGGGCCTTGGATCGCGTTGTGCCTTTGCGGCCTCTGACCCAGTGTCGATCCTGGGTGGCTCCCTGGTTTACCGAGGAGCTCCGAGAGATTAAACACTGCAAAAGACACCTAGAGAGTGGCTGGAGGGCCAGTCGATCCGAATCTGATCGAACACTAGTAAGAATTCCTATTAAATCCTACTTAGTGGCGATAAAAGTGGCAAAACAGCAACATTTTTCCATTCTTATCGCATCCACAGATAACCGCTCAGCCACCCTGTTTAGGGTGACCCACTCCTTACTTAACCAAGGAACTGGGGAAGACCCCTTGTATGGTAGGGCTGAAGAATTTGTTCAGTATCTGCAAGATAAAATCGCTCACATCCGGACAGGCTTGGACTCTGACTGGGTATATTCGGGCGAGCCGAAGGGGATGAATCTTGAGGAGACAATCTGGGATGAGTTTGACCCTGTGACCCCCGAAGGCATGGACAGGATTATGGGGAGCCTCAGTGCTGCCACTTGTGTGCTGGACCCGTGTCCCTCTTGGTTAGTTTCGGCTTCCCGGGAGGTGACACGAGGCTGGCTCCAGGCAATTACCAACGCTTCATTGAGAGAGGGGTTCTTTCCCACCGCCTTGAAGGAGGCGGTGGTGAGGCCCCTCCTTAAGAAGCCTTCCCTGGACCCAGCTTCTTTAGCCAACTATCGTCCGGTCGGGTATCATCAATATGCTGATAATACCCAACTCTTCATCTCTACCCCAAACCACCCAAACGATGCCCTCGATGTGATGTCCCGATGCCTGGAGGCTGTGCAGATCTGGATGGGGAGGAACAGGCTCAAGCTCAATCCCTCCAAGACTGAGTGGCTGTGGTTTCCATCATCCCGATTTGTGCATCTTGTTCCATCTTTGATGACAGGGGGAGAAATTTTAGCCCCCTCAGAGAAGGCTCACAATCTGGGAGTCCTCCTGGATACGCGGCTTAGTTTAGAAGAACACCTGATGGCCGTGACCAGGGGGGCCTTTTACCAGGTTTGCCTGGTACGTCAGTTGCGCCCCTTCCTGGATCGGGATGCTCTGTGCACAGTCACTCATGCCCTCGTCCTTTCTCGCCTGGACGACTGCAACTCTCTCTACATGGGGCTGCCCTTGAAGAGCACCTGGAGGCTTCAGCTGGTTCAGAATGCGGCCACGCGGGTTATCATGGGGGTACCTAGGTGCTCCTATGTTACACCCCTTTTAGGCGGCCTGCACTGGTTGCCAGTTGTTTTCCGGGTGCGATTCAAGGTATTAATTATGACCTTTAAAGCGCTCCATGGCTTAGGCCCAGGGTACCTGCGAGACCACCTACTGCCAATGTTAACTTTCAGAAAGGACTCTGATTCCCTCCCCCCTTTTCCACCTCTTGCAAATTATCAACTAGTATTACCTCTCCCTAGGGATCTGGTGTAGGAGTTATACGTTCAGGCTGAAGTATGTGCATGTGTAATGATGGGAAAAGAAAAGGGGAAGGGGCTTCCTTCACCTTGGATTTGAGGGGTTTTATTGTGCATTACTTTAGTAGGAGCAAGAAAGGCTCTCAGGCTGCACTAGAATGATTACTTTCCAATTATTTTCTCAGCTTAGAAACAAAATAGCAACAAGGTTGGATTTTTATGATCTACAATATGACACATTTCTTGATTTTTTTCATGAATCATGCTTTAGAGTAGAAAAGTCAGGACTAAGTCACCTAGATGACCTGGGAATGACAACCTATTTTTAGCGCCCAAATTATATATAGACCATGTAGTATGTCAAGCAATCTCTGCACAAGTCTAATTTCTTTCTTCCTATTTATATACTTGGCAGGACTTTGATTCTGCTGCTTATGAAATATTGATCTGGACATTTCTGCTGTTTCTTGTCCTCTTAGATAATCCATGTCATTTGCTCTCACTCTTGCTGTGAGATTTTAGAATGAGATTTGGACTTTGTGGTGCCTGGTGGTGGCATACCGAACTTTGGGATTTTTTTTTTTTGTCTTACCTTTTAATTGTTCCCTTCCAGTTTTATGTGATGAAAAAAATGTGTGATTGATTCATTCTTTGTTTTCATGCTTGAAATCTCCATTTGAGACCCATACATTTACATTTTACTACAAGGAAAAAAATGATCTCAGACACCTTCTCTATATAATATAACACATCTTATTCTTTCTTCAGAAAGGGACACAATGGCTCAGTGGCTAAGACACTGAGCTTATCAATCAGAAAAGTCAGCAGTTTGACAGTTCAAATCCCTAGTGCTGTGTAATGGAGTGAACTCCTATTATTTGTCCCAGCTTCTGCCAACCTAGCAGTTCGAAAGTATGTTAAAATGCAAGTAGAAAAATAGGGACCACCTTTGGTGGGAAGGTAATAGCGTTCTGTGCACCTTCGGCGTTGAGTCATGGCAGCCACATGACCATGGAGACATCTTCGGACAGCGCTGGCTCTTTGGCTTTGAAATGGAGATGAGCACCACCCCCTAGAGTCGGGAACGACTAGCACGCATATGCGAGGGGAACCTTTACCTTTATTCTTTCTTCAAAAGGGAGGGGTCCTTGGTGCTGTCTGAGCTTGATTGTTTTCTTGTAGATGTTTCATTACACAAAGTCAGTGACATAATCAGAGCTAGCACTGATGATGTTACCTAGTTTGGGTAATGAAATGTGTTCAATAAAACAATCAGGCTCAGAGAGCCCCCAAAGACCCTTCATTTCAACCCTGAGCTACAAATATTCTCCTTTATTCTTCAAAAGAATAACCATAAAAAGGCATGTAAACCTTACTGATATTTTCAATGTCCTAATTAGATAGAAATCGGTTTGATTATCACTATTAAAATACATTTAGAACGAGTTGTGCTTTTAATTTTCCTTAGAATATGTTCATTTATTTATTTTTTGTCAGTAGATAAAATCAGAAATTTTTCTCTCTATTGCTTCTGAATAAACCTCAAATGGGTAACAAAATCCAAATAATGATTATTACTTTTTTCCCAGTGATATCTTAACCATTATTAGGATTACAGACTATAAAAAGGTATTTTGGGATTCTGAGAACATGTTGAAAAATAATTTACAGTTGTGCTCTTTGCTGATATAATGTTAAATCACATTAAAACTTCTCATTGCTCAATGCATGTTCCACTTTCGTTAAGAATGAATGAGTCCATTGTCTTTTTCCCTTTCTTATTGTTTTAAATAATATGTTTTCTAGGGTTCTAATGTACCAGTAGGGAATTCTTCCTGGAATTCAATTAATTATCAGTACCATGATGCTACATATTAAATACCAAACAATGCATAAAGTAAAAGGATGACATAATATGGCATTTTTAAGGTGCACCTACAAATTACTATTGTTTCCCACAGCTGCTTATGATTATGAAAGTTGGACCATGAAAACACTAGATAGGAGAAAAATTGATAATGTACATTCAAGCTGTGATTTTGGAGAAGCCCCCTGTCACACACCAGGAAAATCAGAAGATCCATGAAGTTCATATGGATATAAAGATTTATTGCAAGCTTAAATTCTCTACAATAACCTGAACTACTAACAATAAAAACAAATTGGTGGTAGATAAGAATCAAAGGAATTCAAGGTGGGCTGGATTTAGATCTCCTGTGGGCATGAAAGGTCTCATGATTGATGATGAATTTGACTCCTCCCTTGGGCTCAGCCTAGTCATCTCCTACAAGATGATAAACAAACAAATACTGGAGCATATAAAATCAGACATACGGACCGGGGTGGGTTCTGGCAATCAGTACTACCGGTTCGCTTGTGTGCGCACTTGTGTGTGCTTGTAGTGCACATAAGCAATGTAATTAATTTTTTTCTGTGCATGCGCAGAAGCGAAAAACAAGATGGCGGTGCCTATGGCGACACCCGGAGAACCGGTTTGGGGACATGGCAGGCCTGGGTCGTTCCCAATTCCAGCAACCCAGGCCTCCAAACCACTACTGGTTTGTCCGAACCAGTAGGAACCCACCACTGATATGGACTCAGGCCAGATGGGCATGGAGGGGTTCATTGAGTAGAGGGGGTCATGTGGCTTTCCTCTGTCTCATCTCTGCTCTTTGTCCCCCTGTCTCTGGGGCTTTGTCCCCTGGGCCTCGCCCTGCAGAGTTGAGGAATATAGGGACATATCTAATGTAAGACTTAGTAGCTAAAATAAATCTCAATTTGCATCTTGATCAGTTAGGAAATCCCTGCTTTATTAAGGGGCTCCATTCAGAAATCTAAATCTCCAGTTCATTATTGTTAAAAATCAACAAATGGACACATATTTTTGAATAAAATTACAATTGGTTCAGGAATTCCTCTTTCCAAATTAAGCAATTAATACACTGAAGATATTGGTATTGCAATTTTCTTCTAGATGCTTTTAAATATCTTTCTCCTTTTTTTCAAAAGGGCTTATTTTATTTCTTGGTGGAATTGAATGAAATGACATTTTTTTTAAAACAGCAGTGTTTACATTTGGGAGGCAAGCAATCAAAATTTAACAAAGGAAGCATGAGGGCCTTAAATTCTAAGCGACAGTAGGTACTAAAGTTCAATGAAGAGAATAATTGCAAAAAAGATCCAATATAATGTCTGTCTATTTTGTGATAATTTAGTGTTCAGATAGTCTGAGACAAACTAACAAGACCTATGTGCTCGAATAAGTTCATCAATAATATCCGAGTTCAAACTCAAAAGGACTCAGAACTTCATGATTTGTAACTCAGATTCATTCCAGGCATCCTGTGGCAGTCAAGGTCAGTGATGTGGAACGAGCAGTATGGCCCGATATGGGCATACCTGTGGCTGCTGGGAGCAGCGGCCACCCTACCGGAATGGTGTTTTGGGGCCCACCTGCCGCGTTCCTTACCTCTTTTTGAAGAAAATGGGCCAATTGCGCATGCGCGCACAGCGTATGGCACCAGAGCGACCTCGCCGAGCAACTGGGGCAGCACAGGGTGGTGGCATGCACATATGTGTGCAGTGCACGTGCCCGAGGTGGACGTCTGGCCCTGTTGCAGCATACCAGTTGCGACGGGATCCAGAACCCACCAATAGTCCAGGTGTTATTGAAATACAATTCCTAGCATCTTTCACCATTGATCATGATTCTCGGGGATTCTAAGAATTGCAATAATACCTGGAACAATGTTTCCCAACCTTTGCAACTTTAAAATGTATAGATTTCAGCTCCCAGACTTTCCCAGGCAGCATGCAGGCTGGAGAATGCTTGAAGCCCACACATGTTATATAGTGATTTTTTAATGTTAATACAAATAACAAAATGTACATCCAAAGCACTAAAGAGAAACACTAGGAAAGTCTTGGAGTGCTTGATTAGATTTAGATCTGTATCCAAAAGTTATAAGTATATGCTAATTATAACTAATACTACTATTTGAGATGGTTTGTTTAAAAAAATACAATAAAATGTTACCTTCCTCTAATTGCCTTGAACTATTAGCAGAGTAGTGGTGTTGCCAGATAGATTTCTGTCCTCACTAGATTTTGGATTAGCCAAACTTTGTGAATTTACTTGCAGGATCGAAGCTGGAATTGAGATAGACATGAATAAATATTGATCATTCTCTGAGAAATTCCCTTCAGTCTAATTAACCAAGGAAGAAAATACCTCTGATTCACCCATGCAGCATATAACAGTAAGCACACTAAAAAAAATCTTAGTTATATTTATTCTTAGTATATTCATTAACCTTTCTTTATTTTAGGTGGCCAACTTTTTTTCTGGGAGAAAATGGGAGGGGTATCGGTAATATTCTAAACAGAATATCATTTCACTAAGAGAAACACAAGGCAAAAAATATATTGAACAAGGAATAGCAGATCTGAGCTCTTTGGTTAGTATCAAATATTATGCTTTATATTTTAGAATCTAAATTTAAAGTAGTCATTGCTATGGCAACATAAATGCTGATATTCACTAAGGTAAGAAAAGCTGGGTGAAAATGAAAGCCTTGATGGATTATATCAAAGTTCTGTTTAGTCCCATGTTCTATTTCTATGTTGATTAACTGGCTGTGTTCAAAATCATGAGTGTACTAGCACTTTCCCATTCATTCTGTACACTAGCTTTAATATGGAAGTCATATTGTTTATTGCCTATGATAGATTAATTAATTGATTGATTCTTTATTTGCTCTTTATTCCACCTTTATTATTTTATAAGAACTCAAGATAATGGCAAACATATCTAATACGCCTTCCTTCTCCCATTTTATCCACAACAACAATTCTCTGCGGTAAGTTATGCTAAGAGGAAATGGCTGGCCCAAAGTAACATAATTGGCTTTCATGCCTAAAGTGGCACTAGAACTCACAGTCCCCTGGTTTCTAGGCATCTTCACCACTACACTAAACTGGATCTCTATCCCTATTCTATGAAAAGGTGTCTAAGTCCCCTTTAAAGTCTTCTAGATTGACAGCCATCATTCTTGTGGAAACAAACTCTTTAACTCAGCTGTGCACAGGGTAAAGAAGTTCTTCTTTTTGACAATTCTATGCTTGGCACTGTTGCGTTTCTGGTTCCCATCTTCAGCATGTCAGAGAGTTGCTGCTGTTGTTCATTATATTATTCAAAGGTCTGTTGACTGAGCACATTCAAAAGAACATATGGTAGTTTTCTGTAATCAAAGACTTGAATTCAAATTAATTTATGTTGTTTTCAAATTTGTATTTGCCCTGTCTTAAATGTTTTGATTGCAATATCCAAATGATCTGAATATCTGAATATGATTGCCTTTCTATTATTTAATGGCTTGGGTACAAGCCATTGTACATCAAAACATTAAACATTAAAAAAATGTTTTTTTTAAAAAAATATTCTGTTTATTTTTCAATAATAGGTACCAAACAATCAATTTATACTACATATTGTAAATGTGCCTTATATTATATAATGGTTTGCCATTGTTAATGTGTCCCAATATCTTTTGTCAGATAGCACTATATCGCTGTGAGTTGTATAGAAAGACCAGGGACTGGATTCTCCCCTCCCCTCCCATCCTGAATATGACCTTGTCATTTTCAGACAACTTCAGAAGCCGTTTACATGGAAATGTTTTAAGGACATAGCATACTAGTCACAACATGTAAACTAGAATATTGTTTTTCCAATGTAAAATCAATAATTCACTGTTATCACATTTGAAGTCCTCTGTGGCTATATGTTCAAGCTAGGGGGTGTGGGTTGTGAGTCCCATTTTGCAGAACCTGGGAAATGCATCTATTTCTGTTGCAATATTTTCCCTGTGGAACAATAGGTTTGTTTCACACAATGTTATTCTGAAAATCTTTAAAGACAATTGTTTGTTCTCTCAGGCCTCAGGGATATGGTGAATATGAAGTCTGTCCCCCCTCAGTTAGAATAACAAAATAACAAAGTTGGAAGAGACCTTGGAGGTCTTCTAGTGCAACTCCTGCTCAAGCAAGAAACCCAAGTCATGTCATATAAATGGCTGTCCAGTCTCTTCTTAAAAGCTTCCAATGATGGAGTACCCACAACTTCTGAAGACAAACCATTGCACTGGTTTATTTACAATACAATACAATACAATACAATAGTAGAGTTGGAAGGGACCTTGGAGGTATTCTATTCCAACCCCCTGCCTAGGCAGGAAACCCTATACCGTTTCAGACAAATAGCTATCCAACATCTTCTTAAAGACTTTCAGTGTTGGGCATTCACAACTTCTGGAGGCAAGCTGTTCCACTGATTAATTGTTCTAACTGTCAGGAAATTTCTCCTCAGTTCTAAGTTGCTTCTCTCCTTGATTTCCACCAATTGCTTCTTGTTCTGCCCTCAGGTGCCTTGGAGAATAGTTTGACTCCCTCTTCTTTGTGGCAACCCCTGAGATATTGGAACAATGCTATCATGTCTCCCCTAGTCCTTCTTTCTCTTAAGCTAAACATACCCAGTTCCTGCAACCGTTCTTCATATGTTTCAGTCTCAGTCCCCTAATCATCTTTGTTGCTCTTCTCTGCACTCTTTCTAGAGTCTCCACATCTTTTTTACATCGTGGCTACCGGAACTGAATGCAGTATTCCAAGTGTGGCCTTACCAAGGCATTATAAAGTGGTATTAACACGTGATCTTGATTCTATCCGTCTGTTGATGCAGCCTAGGACTGTGTTGGCTTTTTTGGCAGCTGCTGCACACTGCTGGCTCATATTTAAATGGTTGTCCACGGGGAATCCAAGATCCCTTTCACAGTTACTACTACTGAGCAAGGTATCATCTATACTGTACCTGTGCATTCCGTTTTTGTTGCCTAAATGTAGAACCTTACTCTTTTCACCATTGAATTTCATTTTATTAGATAGTGCCCAATGTTCAAGTTTGTCAAGATCCTTCTGTATCTTAAGCCTATCTTCTGGAGTGTTGGCTATTCCTGCCAGCTTGGTGTCATCTGCAAATTTGATGAGTTCCCCATTTATTCCCTCATCCAAATCATTGATGAAGATGTTGAAGAGTACTGGGCCTAAAACAGAGCCTTGGGGTACTCCACTGCATACTTCCCTCCATGTAGATGCAGTTCCATTGAGGACTACATGTTGAGTGCGGTTGGTCAGCCAGTTACGAATCCATCTGGTGGTGATGCTGTCTAACCCACATTATTCTACTTTATCTAGTAGTAGGTTATGGTCTACCTTATCAAAAGCCTTACTGAAGTCCAAGTAAACTATATCGATGGCATTCCTCTGGTCCACTAATTTTGTCACATTATCAAAGAATGCAATAAGATTTGTCTGGCATGATCTGTTTTTGACAAATCCATGTTGGCTTTTGGCTATTACTTTGTTTGCTTCTAGGTGTTCGCAAATTCGTTGCTTGATTATTTTTTCCAGAATCTTTCCTGGTATTGAGGTCAGGCTGATAGGACTGTAGTTTCCTGGATCTATTTTTTTCCCTTTTTTGAAGATGGGAGCCACATCAGCTCTTTTCCAGTCCTCTGGTAGTTCCCCGGTGTTCCAGGATCTCTGAAAGATATAATTCAGTGGTTCTGAGATCTCGTCTGCCAGTTCCTTCAGAACCCTGGGGTGTAATCCATCCGGTCCTGGTGATTTGAACTCATCTAGGGTAGACAGGTGCTCACTTACAATTTTCTTCCCTATTTCAACTTGTGTTCCTAATCTGATTTTTGTGGTGCTGCTTTTGATAGGTTGGACTGTTTTATCCCTTTGTGTAAAGACAGATGCAAAACATGAGTTAAATAGTTCTGCTTTCTCCCTGTTGCTTGTCACCTTCTTGCCACTTTCTCCTAGCAATGGACCAATTGTTTCCTTAACTTTTTTCTTGTTTTTAACATGTTGGAAGAAGCTTTTTTTGTTAATTTTTACTTTTGTGGCAAGCCTTTCTTCATTGTGAGCCTTAGCTTTCCTCACTTCATCTTTACAGGCTCGGGCTATAATGTTGAATTCCAATATTGCATGGTCACTTGCCCCCAGGGTTCCTATGGCTTGAGTCTATTAAGTGTTGGTATTGCTGCCAGCTTGGTATCATCTGCAAAGTTGATGAATTCCCCTTTTATTCTCCCATCTAAATTGTTTATGAAGATATTGAAGAGTACAGGGTCTAAAACAGAACTGCCAGGGGTCGGTTCCTGTTGGTTCTAACCGGTTTGGTAGAACAGGTTCCACAAATCTACCATGCCACTAAGAACCGGTTGGAACATCTGGCTTGCTCCCCCCGCTGACGCGATCTCCTTTCATTCTCCGTCTGCCTCATTCACTCATTCGGGCAGCAGAGAACGAAAGGAGATCGCATAGCTGAGGGCAAAGGAGCCTGCAGCCTCCTTCATTCAAATGTTCGGGCAGTGTGGGAGGGGGCTTTCTCACACACCTTCTTTTTTTCTTTAAAGGGGTGCAAGAAAGTCCCCCCCATTGCCCTAACATATCCCAGAACTGTGCCATGAGGTAAGCAGGTCTTGGGAGAGACCTTCCGTCCCCCCTCTAGAGAGCCCATGCCAAAAGAGAGGGGGCGGGCTGGTTTTAATGTGGGCGAGCTGGCAGTTTAGTGGCCCACCTTTTTTGCTAGTTTGGGTGGATGGAGAAAGGAGGCATGCAATAGTCAGCATTTCACTGGTCCACTAATTTAGTGTCTTTGTCAAAGAATGAAATAACATTTGTTTGGCATGATCTGTTTTTGACAAACCCTTGTTGATTTCTGGTTATAACCTTGCTTATCTCCAGGTATTCACAAATCTATTGGTTTGATTATATTTTTCAGGATCTTCCTAGGTATTGATGTCAGGCTGAATGGTCTGCAGTTTCCTGGATTTGTCCCCCCCCCCTTTGAAGATGGGGACCACATCAGCTGTTTTCCACTTCCCTGGTGCTCCAGGATATTTGGAAGATATGGGTCAATGGTTCTGAGATCATGTCTACCAGCTCCAATTCTGGAATGTAATCCATCAGACCAGTAGTGGGTGTCTTAATATTTTTTACTACCGTTTCGCTCATGTGTGCAGTCTCATGCGTGATTCTTCTGTGCATGTGCAGAAGTGTCCAGGCAGGTGGACAGAGCCTCCTGCCACCTCTACTACTGTTTCAACCGATCCGGGCCAAAGCAGGAGCAACCCACCTCTGCATCAGGCCCTGGTGATTTGAACTCATTTCGAATGAACAGTTGTTCTCTTGCCATTTTCTTGCCTATTTTAATTTGTATTCATAGGTTGTCTTTTATGGTTTTGTTTTCAGTAGGTTTATAGTTATTATTGGTTTATAGTTGTTTTGTTCTTTATTGGAGTGAGTTGCAAAATATATTGCTGATGGAATATGATCAAATGAGGTTTTTGGCATTTCAAACTTCAGTAGGCAACTTGGCAGAACATAGTTTCAATATAGCTTTAAATGAAAATAATTTCCTGACCATCGTAACACCTTTATCAAACACTTTTTATTTGCTTTAAGCAGATTGGCCTTAAAACCCCTGAACCACATGTATTTTAGCTTCAACTTTTTCCTAGACTATGATAGCAGCATGCTTAACTTTTTCAATAAAAAAGTGTTTTCATAAACACTGAAAATGAAATTTAAGTTGACTTATTCTTCATCATTTTACAATTTAGAAATCTGAAGGAAGGATGGGATCCCTCTGCATACTGTCTTTATCTTATATCTTGCCGGCTTTTCATCAGTGAGAGTGTTAATCTTTTTGTGCATCCTTCCTGCTTTTCCCTTCCCAAAGCAAGGATTCCCTTAGAACTTCCCTACATGTTAGGATTTTCCGATGTCCATATTTTTCAATTATTTTTGTTGAAGTTATGGAGGACTAGTTGACAGATCCTAGCTCAGATTAGATTCCTGCTTTTCAGGAGCACAAACATTGTTCCCTCTGACAAGGGGCACTCAAAAGCAAACTGATTTCTTTTTTAATTCATCCTTTATGACCCCCACTATTGGATATGTATTCTAGGGAAAGATCAGTGCACAATGTAATACATATTTATATGGATTCAGATGTTCAGCCTTACCTTTACCACGATTCCTGCAAGGCTATCTTATGCCTGTGGTGGCGAATCTGTTCTGTCCCAAGCCTCTAAATTATACTGATGACGGCTTGGCCATCTGCCATGACTAAGGAGGGAGATAAGCCACACCTTGGCTAGGAGCCCAGAAAAATTATCTCTATGAAAAATAAGACTCATGGAACTCACGGAATTCTTCAAACTTTAAACTGATGTTTCCTGCAAAATTTCCCTCCCGTCACTCCACCTATAAACTCTCTGGGAGGGGCCAATCATTAGCCACCTGTTTCCAATTTCCTTCTATGAACCTGTTTCCAAAGCTTCTCCCTTCTCCTATCAGCTCTGCACATCCTCACATCAGGAACAACCTCCCTCTGTTCCTCCTCACTGCTCCCTGACTCAGACACCTCCTGGTGGCCAACAGGTGTCTCTAGTCCCTGCTCTGACTCCGAACACCCCCCAGAGTCTTCCTCAGCCTCCAGGGCAGTCCCATAGTTTCATCACTGTCAGATTCCACCAACAGCTCAGCCGGCCGCTGCTGGGCCACAACACTATCCCTCACCGCAGGACCCTTCCCCCGGGTCTGACGCTCAGGGTGTCGCCTAGATGGGAATTTCTCATGGAAGGCCTGCACCAAAGCAGGTGCGTGCACGGAGGTCGCATTCTTGTAGGTAAAATCCTCTGGCCCGTGGCCCTTCCATTCAACCATCCTTTCAGCCATCGGAAATCCCAGATACTGGCAACTTCGTATTCGGGCGGCTCCTCATCATCACGAGGATCTGGCTGGGGCTGATATGGTTGGCAAAGAGAACAAGCCGGCCATTCAGGAAAAAGGAGAGATCGATGAAAGACCAGATGGACTTGCATAGAGCGTGGCAATGTCAGGCGATAGGCGACCGGATTGATGACTCCTCAACAGGTAACGGGCCAAGGTAATGGTGGTCTAACTTCTTGACCAGCCAGTTTGACAAAAGGTGCCTAGTGGACAGCCACACTCGATCCCCCATAGTCAACGCCAGCATTGCACACTGAGACCTATCCACGACTCTCTTATAGTCTTCCTTGACTTTATCCAGATATTGTTGCACCACTTGATGGACTGCCTGTATTTCCGACAGGAAGTCCTTAGCTGCAGGGATTGGTGGGTCAATTGGTGTGAGGGGAAAGAACCGAGGATGATACCCTACATTGGCCAAGAAGGGCATCGTCTGCATGGATGCGTGCTGTGAGTTATTGAACGCAAACTCCGCCACTTCCAGGTAGTCCGCCCAATCATTTTGCTGCTGGTTCACAAAACAGCGTGGGTACTGCTCCAAGATCCCGATCACTTTCTCTTTCACTTTCTGTCAGGTAGGCCATGCAGCCTGAAAACATGTTGGATAAACATGCGGGTGGTGGCGCAGGCTGTCAGTAATCTCTGACATGGGATAAAATGCGCCATCTTTGTCAGCATGTCTACCACTATGACCACCATGGTAAATCCAGGAGATGGAGGCAAGTCGTTCAGGAAGTCCATAGAAATGGCCCTGCAGGGTCTCTCTGGGGTCGGCAATGGCTGGAGCAGCCCTGGAGGGGCTCCCGTCGCTCACTTGGCCTGCCGACACAGTACACAAGATGTGATGTAAGATTGTATGTCATGTCGCAATCGGAGCCACCAGAAGGCATGGGAGACCAGGTTCAAGGTCTTGAAGAGGCCAAAATGCCCCACCACAGGATTATCATGGCACTGGAATAGAATAAGTCCCCAAAGTGGCCCTGCTGGCACATAGAGTCTGTCTCGTTACTGCAAGAGTTCATAAGTGAATGTCCATGGGGAGGCAGGCCCCACCTCTGCCTTCCGTTGTTCCACCCAATCGACATGCCACTGCGCTTTCCGTATCTGAGGCCATAAGTCCACAGGCTCGTGAACTGCAGAGAAGGACTCTATGGGCAAAACTGTCAAGGGTGGAATTGGGTCTTTGGCACACGAATACTCAGGTTTCCGTGATAGGGCATCTGCCATTTGGTTGTGCACGCTGGATGTATGTCACACGGAAATTGAAGCATGCAAAGAAAAGGGACCACCAGATTTGGCGCTGGTTCAATTTTCGCGCGGGCTTCAGAAATTCCAAATTCCTATGGTCCATCCGGACTTCAATTTGATGCCTGGCCCCCTCTAAATGATGCTTCCAGGTTTAAAACACCACTTTAATGGCTAGTAACTCCTTCTCCCAAATGGTATAATTGCGCTCAGAGGAACTGAGTTTCTGCGAGTAATAAGTGCAAGGGAAAAGGGTACCGCTGGAGGTGTGAGCCTGAGGTAACACCACTCCCACAGCGATATCTGATGCATCCGCCTCCATTACAAATGGACGGTGGGGATCAGGATACTTCAAAATGGGCTCTTTTATGAAGGCCTGCTTCAAGGCCTGGAACCCATGTTGCTCAGGCCTTCCCCCGAGTGAAACGGAACTTTTTTCTGCAGGAGCCGAGTGAGGGGCGCAGTCAGGGAAGCAAAGCCGGGGATAAAAGTCCGATAGTAGTTGGCAAACCCGAGGAGTCGCTGGACATCCTTCACTTGCCGAGGAGGTTGGCAACTACGCAAAGACTCCACCTTGCCCGGCTCCATCACAATGCCTTCGGGAGAGATACGATGCCCCAGGAACTCAATGGTGGATTGCCAAAACTGGCACTTCTCCAGTTTTGCATACAAGCGATTCTCACGGAGCCGTTATAAGACCAGGTGTAGGTGCTGCCAATGACTCTCTTGGGAGGACGAGTAAATTAAAATGTCATCGAGATAAATAACAACAAACTGGTCCAAAAGGTCCTGGAAGATCTCGTTCATAAAATGTTGGAAGACGGCAGGGGCATTGGTCAGCCCAAAAGGCATGACCATATACTCAAAATGCCCATACCTGGTGCCGAATGCCGTCTTCCATTCATCCCCGGGATGAGCCGCTCTAACAGTTGAGGAATAAGGGGCAGAGGATATAGACTGCGCACGGTGATATAATTAAGTCTATAGTAGTCACAACAGAGTCTCAAATCTCCGGTCTTCTTTTTGATGAACCAGACCAGGGCAGACAGTGGCGAAGATGAGGGTCGGATAAAACCCCGAGTTAGGTTTTTGTTGAAAAAGTCCTGCAATGCAGCCAACTCTGGGTCTGACATCGAATAAAATGACCCACGGGGAGCGGCGCATCCAGAATCAGATCGATGGGGCAATCATATGGCCAGTGCGGTGGCAATTGGTCTGCTTCTTGTTCACTGAACACGTCTGCAAAATCTGCTATGTCGGAAGGCAAGGACACCCCGGGTGGACTCTGCAGCTGGCCTGCACAGACATGATGGGTGTGGTCCACATATTGCAAGGCTGGAAAAATGACAAGGTTCTGAGACCAGTAGATCTGTGGGTCGTGCACCCAAAGCCTTGCCTAGCCCAAGACCACGGGGAAATGCAGGCCAGAGGTAACGTAGAACTGGATGGCTTCCTCATGAGCCCTGATGACCAGGCGCAAGGGTTGCGTGGCAGCCTTGATAGGCCCAGACCTATAGGAACCTGGTCATCAATCGTCTCCACAACCATAGGAGGATCTACCGGACATAGAGGGACTGCATACTTGGTCACAAACGCCTCGTCCATGAAGTTCGTGGTAGCCCTGGAGACGACCAGAGCATATGCTGGAATCCCTTGCGGACTACTGGACAGGACTATTTGGGATGCCAGGATCAGGTGTCGGAGAGGCTCGCAAGTCACTGTCTTCGAGCATGGCTCGGAATTGGTGTGCGCCTGACCCAAGGTCTCACTTAGATCAGGCTTGGGGGCGTTTCCCGACAAAATGCTTTGGGGCTGTGGGGTAGGTCCAGTAACTGACGCACCTCATCTCTTCTTGGGGCAAAAGGCTGCCATGTGTCCAGGTTCTCCACAATAAAAACATAACCCCCCCTAAGCACCATCTGTCTTTCTCCGTTATCGATGAGCGGGGTTTGGCTGCACCTAATTCCATGGGCTCCTCCCGTGGAGTTGGAGTCTCATGCATGGCTGGAACCAACCTGTTCTCCTGGGACGTGCGGCGACTTCCCTGTCTCTGCAACCGAGAATCAATCAGGAGACACAGATGGGCCAGTGTGTTGAACGTTTGTGGCCTATCCACACACACCAGCTCATCCTGCAATTCTTCTGACAACCCATCCTGAAATGTGTCCATGAGGGCTGCTTCATTCCAAGCTGAATCCTGGCTGTAGCCTAAACTCACTGATGTATTCCTGCAAGGAACCCTGGCCCTGCTTCAGAGTCTTCAGACGTCTGGTAGCCATCTCCGTCTTAATGGGGTCCTTGTACATTAACCTGAGGTGGTCACAAAACCCCCTGAAGTCATCCAGCAAAGGGCTAGCCTGGACCAGCAGTGGGGTAGCCCAATCAGCTGCGGAGCTGGGGAGCAGGCTAATCATAAACCCCACTTTATCTCAGTCAGTGGGGAAATCTTCTGCTCTCAAGCTGATAAACAGCTGGCATTGTCCCAAAAAAGCAGGAGACATGGCTTGGTTGCCATCGAATTTATCAGGCACTGTGACTGGGCATTTGCTCTGAGGTGGGGTGGAGCAGCATGAAATTGGAGCTGAGCCACCTGGGCAGATAGCAAAGCTGCCTGTTGCGTGAGCTGGGCGTTTTTGGCACGAAGCTGCTCCATTTTAGATTATATGTAAATCTGCTTTAAAAGGCAGGAAACATACTGTTCTGTCCAAAGCCTCTAAATTATACTGATGCCGGCTTGGCCGTCTGCCACGACTAAGGAGGGAGATAAGCCACCCCTTGGTTAGAAGCCCAGAAAAATTGTGTCTATGAAAAACAAGACTCACAGAAATCACGGAATTCTTCACACTTTAAACTGATGTTTCCTGCAAAATTCCCCTCCCATCACTCCACCTATAAGCTTTATGGGAGGGGCCGTAGAGTAGTAGCCACCTGTTTCCAATTTCCTTCTATGAACCTGTTTCCAAAGCTGCTTCCTCCTCCTATCAGCTCTACGCATCCTCACATCAGGGACATCCTCCCTGTGTTCCTCCTCATTGCTCCCTGACTCAGACGCCACCTGGTGGCCAACAGGCCTCTCTAGTCCCTGCTCTGACTCTGAACACCCCCCAGAGTCTTCCTCAGCCTCCAGGGCAGTCCCATAGTGTTCATCACTGTCAGATTCCACCACCAGCTCAGCCGGCCGCTGCTGGGCCACAACAGAACCTATGGCACATATGCCGGAAGTGGCATGCAGAGCCATTTCGCCTGGGATGCGTGCCTCACTGTGTCCACTTCTGCATTTCTGTGTATACACGCTGGCCTTCATGCATGTGGGAGTGCTGAAACCGGAAAGAGCAGCATTCTGGCACACATGCATGTGATGGCACCCCAACTTCTGGGTTTCCATCCAGTGCATGTGTGATGGCCAGTTGTTCATTGGGTGCGCACCCACGCTGGAAACTGAAAGTTTGGGTGCCAGCGCGTGCATGCATGGAATGCTGCTCTTTGGGGTTTCGGTGCTCCCATGCGCCCATAGTCCAGCGAGGTTCTTGATGCCATTTCTGGCATGGAGGTCAGCATGCGGTGATAGAAAAGGTTAGCCATCACTGATCTATGCATTTTGAGTCAGCCCTCCCAATTTTATTTTTTAAAAAATCATGAGTTAAGTTTATGGGCTATGGGCTGCTGACATATTTGTTTTGATAAGTTAAGTGGTTGGTGAAAAATCTCTTCTTCATTACTGTTTCCCTTTCATGAAAAAAAATACCATTAGATTAGTTCATTGGACTATGCTCAGGGTGGAAAGTTGTTAGTCATGTTTTCTTTCTGTGTTTTCTATTATGTTATTTTGAGAGGCATGCTATAAAGTTACTTAAATATATTTTCTGTGGGGAGACAGCTGTTAATGAGAGAAAAAATATATCCCGATAATCAGTTCAAACTTAGGAGGAGAATTTAGAGGATCTGCTAGAAATAACATTTTAGTTTGAAGTGGTTTTTTTTTTTTTTTGCAAAGCACTTAATTTTAGCATTTAGTTATTATCTTTTATCACCAGGAATAAACTAGGACTATAGATTCTTGACAAAACAGGCTATATTACTGCAATTATACCAAATTTAGCAGTCATTGCAATGCTGATTAGTATTCAATGCTTACATCAGTTAGTTTAAACAGAATGCAATGATAATAATCTTTTAATAGACAGATTACATGCCATTACTGTACTTGTGATAATAATGATCAATTGAGTAAGTACTTAAAGCAAACACATGTTAGAAATGTATCCTGTGATATTACAACACATTTTTATTTTATAGTAAGAAAAACAAAGGTTTTAGTCAAACGACAATTTACTGTGATTTATTCTCATTAAAAATATTTATTTAATTTGCTTAAATGCTCCTTTCCATGCTGAAGAATCATGAAATGGCTTATAATACAGTATTTTAACAAGAAATGTAGATAAGACAACTTCCTCTTAAGCATAATAAAGCACTCTGAATCCATTGGCAATGTCCATTTTGCTCTCCAAATTCATAGTGATGTTCTGAGCCCCCTCTTTCGTACACCAAAACACTCCAAGACAAGAATACTGCTAGACGATTTATTCACAGTAAATTAACACACTGACTAGATCTTGGCAGCAATCCAGACTTCCAAGATAATTAAGTTGAATCCTGTAACCAGCCTCCTCACAAAATCTCTCCTTATATACTATCTTGAGAGGAGCCTAATTACAACCACCTGGGTCCAATTGTCTTCTGTATCTGCGTAGTTGTTCTCTACATCTATCAGCCCTCCGTTGCTGGGCATCCAGGACCAATTTCCTTGTCTCCTCCCCACTGCTCCAATACATGACGTCAGGAGCACACTCCCTTTGCTTTCACCACTGCTCCATGCCTCAGGTGCCTCCTGGTGGCCAACCAGCCTCTCTGATCCCTGCTCGGAGTCGGAACTGTGTCCAGGGTCCTCCACATCTTCCAGAGATGGCTCATAGGGCCCCTCGCTGCTGGAGCCTGTTTGCTGCTCCAACGGCTCCTGCTGGGCCACAACAGTGATTTAACCCTAACCCTAGTTGGATTTGCCCCCCAAGGGGATTTTCCCATGTATTTTACCAAGAAATGTAGATAAGGCAAGTTTCAGAGGGCTTAAACTGGCCCTAGGAGCAAACCGGAAGTCCATTCCCAAATGTCCAGTTTGTCTCTAGGGCCACTTTTTTGCGCTCCAGAGGCTTCAGGGAAGCTCCTGAAGGCTCAGGAGGGCCTCCCCGGGGGGGGGGGAGGCTGTTCCTATAAAGCCTCTGGAGCATGGGGAGGGCGAAAAATAGCCTCAAAAAAAAGGCTAAAGTCAGCTTGCCAGTGTGTGCATGCATGCTAGCCAGCCGACAGGGCAACACCTTGCATGCCCTGACAAATGGCTCTGCGTGCTACCTGTGGCAGGTATGCCATAGGTTCGCCATCCCGGATCTACACCATTTTTCTCTTTCTCCCTTAAATCAACTGATTTCACTCTTATCTGTGACATAATATCTAGGCCAGGGTTGTCCAAACTTGGGAACTTTAAGACTTGTGGACTTCAACTCCCAGAATTCCCCAGCAAGTCTTAAAGTTCTCAAGTTTGGACACCCCTGATCTAAGCACTATGTAAGTTAAATTCTAGTTGTGTAAGCATACATTTGTTAGCATGTCGAGCATCATTTGTGGTCTAATTCTATCACATGGGCAGAGAATACAGCAAGTAGAAAAAGTTTTTTCCCCATGAAACAATCTGAATTTGCTAAAGATCAAACCTGAGGCATCACCCCTCTTAATGCTGTTGACTTCCCATTAGCCACAGGCTACTGCCTACCAAGTGGCCATTGCTGCTAAGTTACTGCAACTCCCTCTTGACCTTTATGCTCTTTTATTAGTTACTGCCTATCCTTATCATTTACCTCAGTGATAAGTCACTGGTTCGAGGAGGAATTGCATATCCCGGATGGATAAAGATGAAACAGAAAGTAATCCACAGAAAAGTTTGATCTTTAAGCTTCAAAACTTCTTTGGGGGATTTTGGGTCGCAACAAACTTACAGGGCTATGCTGTGAAGGTATATTTTTGACAACAGCAACAACAATATGTAAAGGGGAAGGACAGATCCTTAGGCGGTTACACACTTTATCTTTAACTTCACTACGGCTGTCTTTCCATGATATGGGGCTTATACACAAACAAGGTCTGGTTGATTTTATCTCTCCTGCAGTGACTGCTTATATTAAAAAAGGAAAAGAAAGAAAGGAAAGATAATAATAAGCGAAGGGTACATCGCTGTAGAATGTATATCCAGTCCCATGAGAGTGAGACAGTTGCCTCATGTAATTGATTTTGGATGTCATAAAAGGGCAGCACATTTTTAGTTATTTAATATGTCATTAGTGCATGCATGTGTGTATGTGTTTAAAACTGGGAAATGAGAAAGACATAAGTGAGGTTTCTGCTTCAGTTGTCAAAATAACCTGGCTATATTAGTTTTTATGCATCTTAACGTTGGATAGGGCAGGTAGCAGTTGCTCTGCCTTAGGTAATGCAGTAAAATACTATATTTTTCAGAGTATAAGATGCACCAAGGTTTTGAAGAGGCAAATTAAAAAAAATTTTTTTGCACTCTGCAGACCTCCCGAAAATGGGGCCCTTTTTTGTTAGAAAATGGGCCCCTTTTTGTTAAAAAAGGGGAATGCATAGCCTTTAGGAGGCTTATAGCGTGCTCCTGGGGGGGTGGGGGTGGACAAAAAGCAGCCTGTTTTTGCTCATTTTTGCCCTCCCCAGCCCCCAGGCTCTGGAAGCCCCTTAAAGGCTATGCATGGCCATTTTTGCAAAGGGGGTGGAGTTTCGGGAGGCCAAAAATGCCGTATTCAGTGTATAAGACACACCCAGATTTTCAGCCTCTTTTTTGAGGGAAAAAGGTGCATCTTTGTCACTGCGTTATTTTGTTTGCCAACTTGAGCTTCTATTCTGAGTTATACTGTAGAAATGTGGTACCTTGAAATCACCATGCAGAATATATAGGTCATGTCTACTTACAGCACAGCAGAGCAGAGCCACCCAAAGTTTGGGGCATTAAGGCATTAAGATGAGAGAAGGTCCACATACTAATTGAGAGCCTGTGAACCCCTCAGAATTCAAATCAAACACACAGCCAACCAGAGACAGCACTGATCTTCAAACAACTCACACAACCACACACCCCAGCCAAAGTTTGGGGCATTAAGGTGTTAAGATGAGAGAAGGGCCACAGATTGAGAGCTGTTTATTATAGTGCTGCCAGCATAAAGGACGAGCTTTAGCAATTCAAGAAGTGACTTATCAAGGATAAGAAACACAAATGGCTCTACCATCAGACTTTCAGAATATAAAGTTGCTATCCTTTATTTAAGAGTCAATTCTGCTGTGCTTATGAAAGAAAGTTCACAGGAATACTTGAAGGTTTCTTTCTAGTAATATTATATTTTACTTCAGTTGAACTAGCACCAGAATCTAAAAAGTTTGTTGGTGAAAATGAGACATTCCGTCTCAGGCAAATCAACTAGGGATTTTCAAATGAAGTAAAAAGTTTTGATATTAAACCAATAGAATTTTCCAGAGTGATTTTCTGTACATCTTGATTGTTACTTGTTGGGCCAGTGAAGGAAAGAAGGAGGGCCTGGAAACAGGAAGAACATCTGGTTGGGTTATTAATGTCATGTCTGAAAAAGTGGAAAGGGGATTGTGAAATGTGTATTTGTGTTGTATGGGTGTGATTGTGCTTGAAAGAGACAGATGGATATATCGGATAACATATTGGGCAGGGGTTTCTGCAGATATCCTTTGGGGCATATATTTTAGGAAATTTTGTGATGGCACATTGATATTGTATAGTCCCTATAATAACCCTAAGGGAAAAGAAACAAATAAAGTAGATTAAGGTAGTGATGAGGAAGGGAAAGTAGAACTAAAAGCATAAGGCATATGCCATTACTTGAAAAGAGAGATCAGCAATGTATTGCTAATTCTTCTTCTGGCCTCTCAGCTATATTCTATCTAGGAAGTTTTGATCTTGACCTTAAACTGCAGTAATTATCTTGAATTTCAGGTTCAGGTCTATTGTAAATTGAACAACAGGTGGCCGGACATGCTGAGGTAACCTCAAAACAACTCTTTATTCAAAAACAGCAGAACCAACATTAGAACGACAACTTCCGCACCACGCTCTGCTTGACAGCTATTTATATATGAGCTGTCAAGCAGAGTAGCCAATAGAAGAACAGTAAAACTCCTGCTTCAGCCAGGCATGTCTTAACCAATAGGCACTGTCCAATTGTTGCCGGGCTGATAGGTCGTAGGTCAAGAATTGCAGGCAGTTGTAGGTCGAGGACTTTCAGCTGGTTGCAAGTTGAGGACTTTACACCCCTCTTCTCCTGGATGGCGCATACATAGTTATCCAGGTAGGCAGGGTGCTGCCAGTTCTGCCCCGAGTGCCTCAGTCCTGGGGTGATGGCCGAAGAGGTAGGATGTACCGGCTCTTGCTCCTCCCTGGTTTGGGGAGGCCCTTGGATTACATCACAAGGCTCCACCTGTGGAGGCTGACCTGGTTCTTCAGGTAAGTCCCCCACCGAGAACACTTCAGGTTGAGGAGGTGGAGTGTCTGGTGGTTGCTGGTAGGCGGCAGTTGGCTGACCGGTAGCCAAGGAGAGGCCTGACTGGGGAAAGGCCTTGCTTCCTTCACAGCACCTCACTTGGCACTACCGTTGTTGGCTGTCTTGCTGTAGGACCCTGTAAAAGTAGGGCCCTATTAGGTGGGTGACCAGGGCCAGCACCCAACGGGGGTCTCTGGCAAAGCTTTTTTACAAAGACCCTGCCCCACACCTGGAACTGCTTGATGTCTGGGGCCTGGTTGAGGGTATAGTCGACATTATAGTTTGGGTGCAGCCTGTCTAACGTCATGTGGAGCTGCCGGCCCATCAGCAGTTCCATGGGGCTTTTATGGATAATGGGCCATGGTGTTGAATGTTGTCCCCAGAGGTAGGAGGCCACTTTGTTGGGCCAACTTCCTTGTTCCATCATCCCTAGGACCTCCTTGGCTGACAGGACAGCTCTTTCCACTTGGGCATTACAAGCCAGGTGGTAAGGGGCCGCTAAGGTATGCCTAATTCCCAGGCTGGCCAGGAATGTCTGGAACCTGGCTGCAGTAAATTGTGGCCCATTGCCAGACGCAAGGGTGTCTGGCAGGCCATGGGTTGCAAAGATTCTTTGTAACCCTCTGATAGTTGCCCCGGTGGTAGTGGACGTCATGAGCACCAGCTCCACCCACTTGGAGAAGGTGTCGACCACCACCAGGAAGGTTTGACTGTGGAATTGTCTTGCATAATCCACATAGATTCTGGACCAGGGCCCCCTGGGCAGTTCCCAGTTCTTGACTGTCGCAGTGGGAGGCACTGGCCTGGACTCCTGGCATGGGCAGCAATTGGCCACTCAGCAGTGATGGCCTTGTCTAACTTAGGCCACCAGACATAGCTGTGGGCAAATGCCTTCATCTGCGCTATGCCTGGGTGTTCTAAGGGCAGACAGCCTACTATCTGGGAGCATAAGGTAGGGGGCACCACCACCCAGTCCCCCCACAGTAGGCACTCCCGCATGACCGACAGTTCCAGCTGCTGTTGCTTAAATGTCTGGAACTCGGTGGCCACCTTGCCTAGTGGCCACCCCTCTCCCCACCCAGTCCAGAACCTGGGCAGTGATGATGTTGGCACTCAAGTGGTGTGCTATATCTGCAGCTGAAGTGGGAAGATTGAATTTCTCAATGGAGAGGACACGGGAAGAGGGGTGTGGGGTCCTGAGCCATGCTGGGCAAGGGACAATGGCTCAATGCATCTGTGTGCTGAGTTGTTTTCCCAGCTGGTAGACTAGCCTATAGTCATATGCGGCCAGGAACTTGGTCCACTGTGACATGCACAAGGACCGAATGGGGGTAGGGGTAGGGTGGTCACTGGCCAGAAGCCCAAGGAGTGGCTTATGGTTGTGATCAAGGTGAAGTATCTCCCTTACACATAATCGTGGAATCTTTTGATTCTGGAAACTGCAGCCAGAGCCTCCTTGTCTTTCTGGCTGTAGTTTCTCTCCAGTTTGGAGAGTGTACAGGAGAAGTAGGCTATGGGCATTCCATGCCATTTGGAAACATGGCTGAGGACTGCCCCAATGCCAAAAGGCGAGGCATCACATGCTAGCATCAGGGGCAATCTGTCATCATATTGAACCAGAATGGCCATGATGTCAGCATGGATTTGACAGCTGCAAACGCATGCACTTCATGGCTGCCCTCGTATCAGATTGCAGAGTGATCAAGCAAGTGATGCAAGGGCTTGGCTGGCGAGGCCTTGTTTGGCAGTAAGGAGGCATAGTAATTTAGAAGGCCAGGAATGCCTGCAGCTCTGTTTTAGAGATAGGAGTGGGGGCATTCTGATGGCCGCAATTTTAGATGGGGTGGGGTGCAGTCTCTGGGCATTGATAAGATAGCCCAGGAACTCCAGCTGGGGAATGCTGATGTGGCATTTACTGCGGCGATCAGAACATAATTGAAATAGGGAATGACCTCAGACAGGCCATAGGGTTGGGAGTCCTACTTATGACCTGATGAATCTAGATTGGTATTGGAGTTCCTTTATATGTGAGTATTAGAAATTAGCAAAATTGGATAAAGGTGTCCCTTACAGTAGCCTCACCATGTTTGCAATAGTAACTATGAATCTAGGATAGGAGTGCCACTCTATTCAGAGACAGTGGACAAAGGTATCTCAGTCTTGCCTGAGTTCAACTTTACCTTCTTTCCATCCAGATATCCTGCAGTCTCTAATCACTGGATCAAGATTTCTATGGCATCTCCAGCTCTGCCTATGTCATCTCTCAATTGGTGTACTGGACTTACAACTAATTGTTTGCAACCATTTGAAGTTACAACAACACTGACAAAAGTGACTTACAACTGGTCATTGCACTTAGGATCATCATATTTTGCCCAAGGTGCATGATCAAAGTGTGGGTGCTTAGCAACCAGTATGTATTTATGATGCTGGCAGATCCCGGGGTCATGTGATTGCCACTTGTCACCTTTCCAGTCAGTTTCTGATGAGCGACTTGAACAGGAGAAGCTGGATTTGCTTAATGACTTCAAGATTCCTTTAACAACTGTAGCAATTTGCTTCACAACCATGGCAAAAATGGTGGTAAAATCAGGGCACAACTCACTGAACCATTGCTTTGCTTAACAATGGAAATTCTGGTCCCAGGGAAGGTCATAGGTCAATGACTACCTGAATATCCTTTCCGTATAGTCTCATGTAGATGATAAATAGTAGGAGGGAGAAGCCTGATTTCTGAAAAACCCTTCAGTCTAAACAAATCACAAGATTTGACAATACAGAATAAATAAATAACGGAAACATTACTTTGAGGCTATTATCATTGGTGTTGAAAGAAGGGAGAAGCACTAATTGTCCTTTAAGATGCACATGACTTTAATCATTACTTTATGTTTGTGCCACTATAGAAAAAATAAGTGAGAGGTCTCCATGCTCTTCAAGCCAAAAGAAGTAATGACTTATGACAAAGTTATCTATCTCCTAAAAGAAAATAGAAGAGGGAGGTGAGTGTTTTAAACCATCACAACAAAATCATTCTGTATGACAGCTCAGATTAAGGCATCCTAAAAATAGGCTAGTGATTGTTGAAGACAATTCTTCTGTTACTTTGTGAAGGTATTAGCAACTATAAATATGAAAATAATGAAATCCAAAACCCTTAAGACAATAACAACCACAGCAACAAATTGAAATGATTTCCCTTTCTATTAATTATGATGTCTTTTATTGCAGCAATACTGGAAGGACAATATTATCCATAGTCTGCCTTCCAGTGCAGCAAACTAACACAAAGTAATTATTCTGCATTTATATTTTCCCAATTCAACTTGAAAGAGATATCTCATCATCCCCCAAGGTTTAGGTACCAAAGAACAAAGTTTTTTCCCCCAATCAATATTCAGATCTGATTAATGTTTTGCCCCTGAAGCTGTGATAACCATCCACAACTTCAAAAGTAACACTCCAGTCTGTGCACAAAGAATATTTATTGAGATAATGTTAGCTGAATAATGGCCTGCTTGAAAAGTGAGATCTTGCAACAGTGCAAGAAAAAAAGTAGACCTGTGAAAGAATGGTAGCTATACAATAATTAAAACTGGCGTTTAAAGGAAAATAGTTGACCCATTACAGTCAGAAAACCATTTGTCAGAAAACTTGTTAAAAAACCATTTCACTTAACAAGAAAGAAAGAAAGTTTACTGTTTTCTGTACAGTAAACACCCTGATAAAGATGCTATTTGGGTTTCTTTTATATCTATTTACTCTGTTCATATTCCTCCTTTGAGAGAGTTAGCAATGTGGATTTTTTTCCTTTTCAGTAAAACTATATGAAGAAGATAAGATTGCTGTAAAATGGCAATAGTCAAGGATATATATTAGAGAGGAGCTGCAGGCATCCCATATTCAATTATTATTGTATAGAGTAGGGAAACAACAAGAGAATTCAGGATAATGGACAATTCAAGCCCATTTGAATCCTAGTCACAAAACTGACAATATTTGGAGGCAAAAATCAGGCATCCCTGAAGCAAAATAAAATGGTGGGAGATAGACCTTTGCATACCATTTATGCATGTGTGTGTCTGTGTATTAATTATTTTTGTAGCTCATCCCCTCATCCCCAAAAGATAATAAATATGTTACTCCCACAAACAATATGCTGAGACATAATTTACAGAAACCCAAACCAGGTTTTTTGTTGCTTGGGTCAATGAGGTGACAAACGTATTATAAAACTCAGGACTTTTGGCTGAGCAATCAGGGCCAACGGGTGCAGGATTACAGAAAAAAAAGTTGTTTATCTGTCACAAATATATGAAGAATTAAAACAAAGAAATAATTGTCTCTTATTAGAAATCAAATCCAACAAGGAGAGAATATCTGAAAACAACGTACCGTTCTGAGAAGAGCAACATCCAGAATCAGAAATAATTGATAAAATTACTTGGATTTTGCTTATCCACCATGATTTCCCAAAGATTACCAAATTACCTGTTAGTTCCTTTAGTAGCCTGATTTAAACAATTGGCCTAAATTAATTTAAATTAAGCAAATTATGTTTCCCCCCCCCACCCCCATCTATCCTAATTTGCAGCTCCTTCCTACCCTCAGTGGCATAAGAATTTCCAACTAGGGCTTCATTTCTCTTCTGAGAAAAGGCAGATGCAAAATAGAGGTTAAGAAGTTCACCTTCCCGCCACTGTATATTTAAAAAAAATGAGTAGACATTGTAGTTTAAAAAAAATTGCACTGATCGAAGTGTGAAACAACAACTGACTGCTAAACAGAAATCCATGGTAATAATGTCTGGTGAAGAATAGGAAATTGTCAAGTCGCATGTCTTCTACATAACATGAATTGATGCGTTTTTTTAAAAAAGGAGGGGAATTACAGATATGTTTGCACCTCTTCAAACAACAAGCACTTCACTGTGATTTATTTAGTCAGGAGAGGCTAAAACGTACTGGTGTGATAAAAGGACTATTTGTCTTATACAATAGTAGAGTTGGAAGGGACCTTGGAGGTCTTCTAGTCCAACCCCCTGCCTAGGCAGGAAACCCTATACCGTTTCAGACAAATAGCTATCCAACATCTTCTTAAAGACTTCCAGTGTTGGGGCATTCACAACTTCTGGAGGCAATCTGTTCCACTGATTAATTGTCCTAACTGTCAGGAAATTTCTCCTCAGTTCTAAGTTGCTTCTCTCCTTGATTAGTTTCCACCCATTGCTTCTTGTTCTACCCTCAGGTGCCTTGGAGAATAGTTTGACTCCCTCTTCTTTGTGGCAACCCCTGAGATATTGGAACACTGCTATCATGTCTCCCATAGTCCTTCTTTTCATTAAACTAGACATACCCAGTTCCTGCAACAGTTCTTCATATGTTTTAGTCTTAGCAAATATCTCGTTACTGGTGATCAATAATGGAGCTAAAATGACTGATCGTTTTATTTTCTGGTGGTGCTCAACCGCTCTAAATTATTTATTTGACATGGAGCCTGAGGGCCAATTCAGAGAAAGATCCAGAAAGTGATCATAAGTTTGCCCTCTTATATCATATTGATGAACCTGAACTTTTTTCAAACTGCAGTGATACACAGCTGCAGAATATAGACTGGCAAAGATATGCTGAGTAAAAAGAATTTTATTTTCTCTCTTTCTCTGTATTGCACAATTGGTCATTCCTGAATTTTAAAAAAAGTCTTTGTCTCTTAAGATCAAATCAAATCTTTATTATGGTAATAAACCAACTTCCGGGAGAGGTGGGATAGAGTCAATTAGAAAGCATGGAAGATACATAAGAATCAATTTTAGAAGCTGCTTTGCAAAACAAACCATTGTTTGTTGTAGCATGGTTGGTAACTGAAAACAGCAGGGAGGTATAATATTGTCTTATGTATGTCATCTGGGTATTTATGTAATAATGGTGAGTTAAGAGTCATGCTGGTGCATTATTGCAGGCTAATTCTCCGATTGCCCGCAGTTCATTCCTGACCAGCTCAGGGTTGACCCAGCTTTCCATCCTTCAGAGGTCAGTAAAATGAGGACCCAGATTGTTGGGGGCAATATGATGATTCTGTAAACTGCATAGAGAGAGCTGAAAAGCACTATAAAGTGATATATAAGTCTACGTGCTTTTGCTATTGTTATGAGGTTAGTGCCTCTGTAATAGAGGCATTGGAGAAGCACATACTCTATGGTTTCTGGGGGACCAGAGTCACAGGGAAATGGTATCTTCAGGAAGGAAATCTTCCAATTCCAGTCATTTTTTTAGGAAGATCAAGGAATGTCTCAGGATTAAAAAAAAACTTTATTCCTGTAACAGTACTAACCAGAAGAGAAAATACCAATAGCTCTGGAACTACCAAAATTAGATTCTTTGCTTTATTGTCAATGAAAGAAAAAAAATGGAACAAATGAAAATGTGTGTATCTTCCAGTAAAATGTCCAATGATAATTCTTGACTTTCTCTCTAAACCACTTAACTACAGCACAAACTTTTTTTTAAAAAACCCTCAACTGGACATAGTCCTGAACAATGTTCCCTCTAATTTTTTTTCAGTGTGTGCGGAAAAATATAGTGTTTGAGCAGCACATTTTCATCCCTGAGCACCTGATTTTTTTTAGCCATAATTGCCATCAGAGCAGATGTTGGGGAGGGGGGCAAGTAGGAAAAGGGTCCCCTCCCTCAGATCTCCAGGAAGGAAGGAAGGAAGGGAAGGGAGGGGGAGGGAAAGGAAAGGAAATGGGAAAGAAGAAAAGGAAAAAGGAAAGGAAAAGAGAAAGGAAAGGAAATGGGAAAGAAGAAAGGAAAGGATGAAGAAGGGAGGGAAAGGGAAGGGAAAAGAAAAAAGGGAAAAGGAAATAAGGAAAGGGAAAGGAATGGAAAAGACAAAGGAAAGGAAATGGAAGAGAAGGAAAGGAAAAAGGAAAGGAAATGGGAAAGTAGAAAGGAAAGGATGAAGAAGGGAGGGAAAGGGAAGGGAAAAGAAAAAAGAAGGGAAAAGAGAAACAAAAGGAAAAGAGAAAGGAAAGGAGAAAGGAAAGGAAATGGCAAAGAAGGAAAAGGAAAGGAAAAGAAAAAGGAAAGGAAATGGGAAAGAAGAAAGGAAAGTAAAAGAGAAAGGAAAAAGGAAAGGAAATGGCAAAGAAGGAAAGGAAAAAGGGAAAGAGAAAGGAAAAGAGAAAGGAAAGGAGAAAGGAAAGGAGAAAGGAAAGGAGAAAGGAAAGGAGAAAGGAAAGGAGAAAGGAAAGGAGAAAGGAAAGGAGAAAGGAAAGGAGAAAGGAAAGGAGAAAGGAAAGGAGAAAGGAAAGGAGAAAGGAAAGGAGAAAGGAAAGGAAATGGCAAAGAAGGAAAAGGAAAGGAAAGGAAAAAGGAAAGGAAATGGGAAAGAAGAAAGGAAAGTAAAAGAGAAAGGAAAAAGGAAAGGAAATGGCAAAGAAGGAAAGGAAAAAGGAAAGGAAAGGAAAAGAGAAAGGAAAGGAGAAAGGAAAGGAAATGGCAAAGAAGGAAAGGAAAAAGGAAAGGAAAGGAAAAGAGAAAGGAAAGGAGAAAGGAAAGGAAAAGAGAAAGGAAAGGAGAAAGGAAAGGAAAAGAGAAAGGAAAGGAGAAAGGAAAGGAAAAGAAAAAGGAAAGGAGAAAGGAAGAAAATGGAAAAGAAGGAAAGGAAAAAGGAAAGGAAATGGAAAAGAAGGAAAGGAAAAAGGAAAGGAAAGGAGAAATGAAAGGAAAAAAATGAAAAGCAAAGGAAGATAGAAGGACAGAAAGGGAAAAGAAAGAGTGGAATGGTACTGCTCAAAAGTCCAGTCTCAAGATCCCGTGGACCCCTTTGGCTCAGACAGTCCAATTCCACGCTGCTTCCCTCTCTCCCCAAAGCGAAGGGATCGCAGAAAGATTGCCCAGTCCAGAACGGGGCTTCAGATGATGCAATGCCTTAGAAACCCCGGATATGCAGAGAAAAGCAGGCTACAACCAGCGAATCACGTTTTCCCAGGAACCAATGAAGCCCCACACGACCAATGAGAATTCTCCATTCTGCAACGTCATTGGTCTCCGGGCAGAATCTTCTTTGATTTCACCAATCATGGAAGAGAGAGTTCGGTGCAGACAGAGAGAAGGGATGGAGGGGGGATATTTTCACTCACATTTTAAGATATTAAAAAACACTGCGCGCAGTTTAAAACTTGTGCGCGGCGTTTCCTTGTTATCTGCGCGGCCGCGCAGGCGCGCAGCTTAGAGGGAACAATGGTCCTGAATGGCCTACTAAAACTGTATTGTAAAGAGGGGAGGACCCGAAGTTGTGACGATACGATGTGCAATCTCAATACTCTGAGATCGCAGTCAACACTGGGTGGTTCAAATGGACCTAAACTGTCCCGCAGAGATGGTGAACAGGTAGAATACATCTTGCTGATCTCAGGGACATTGCAAAGTCCCTGATCGATCCAAGAGAAAGTCTTCAAGCCGGTGACAAAAAATCCAGCCATTTGGCTGATGAAGTTGGGGTGGCTCCAAAACGGTAGGATATGGAAAGAGAAAGTGTTTCCAGCTGGTGAGGAAATTTTATTGTTTGAAGAGTGAATGCCTATAAAAAACTTAAAATAAATTCAAATTGGAGAACAGAAGAAATAAGTGGCGGAATTAAATTTAGAATGGTTTTTGACAGGGGGTTATCTTTCTTTTTTTTGAATGCTATCTTCATGGATGGAATTTATGTAAGACCTTTAAAACGAATGGACTAAGCCTTCTTCTTCTATTTTCCTTTATTTTCATTACTCTCTGTAACCTACGGTTTAAAATTCTCCTCTTTCATTACTGTGAGTGTTTTTCTAACTCATTTAAGAATTGGACTTTCTTTTCAATTTGAAATACAAAAAAGACATTTTTAAAAAATTGCAACATTGTAACAACAGTGCTGCTACTTCAGAAGCTAGAACTTTGTGTATTGGAAACTAAACACTTTACTTTCTCTCACTGATTATCTCGGTTCGGCACTTCAAGGTCTTACTGCTTTTTTATAGAGAGCGATAAGAAGAAAAGCACACAGATGTTCCTTTGAGGTATTTCTAACCAGAGAGAGGTGAAGATGAAATGATTATTGTGAATTGAAGTCTAACCCTTTCTAAAAACTTCTAAGCTAGAATAGCAGTGTTTATTAATTGAAAACAATGGTGCAATTCTAGCAGGAGAAAGAGGCTTTAAGTCTGCAAAAGATATTCTCAGAAATACAGAAATTATCAAATACACATGAGAGGATTGAGAAGAAGTTGGATGACTTAGTACAATTAACAGCAAAATATGACGGAGAAGTTATCAAATGGATAAAGTGGCAGTTAAAATTAAAAAAACGAAGAGGAAAATGAATATAAAGAAACCCAAACTCCTGATATTTATGGTGATTGGTTTGTCTCTGAAAATGGAAAGAATGGAATATTGAAAGAGGAATTAAATGGAGGGAAAACTTACTTCAGATGGCAAGATAGAAGAAGAAAAAAATAAAAGAATTTATGGATCTAAAGAGATAGATTTTATTAGCAATAGTTTTGATAACACCACTGACAATTAAAGATAAGCGGATTAAGGAAACAGAAGGGCATCAAAATTACATGAGAGATTTTATAAGCAAAGAGTTGCTAAGAGGAGTCCATACAAAGTTGATTAAAGAGAAGATAAGAGGACTGATACCACAAACAGCAGAAGATATTCGACTGTTTTGTTACTGGAAAGATACAGGTTGATAGATGGAAGATTATAACTTAAAACTAGCTAAATTTAGTGAAATTTAGTGATAATAGATAAAGTTAAAGAAATAATTAATAATGATAATAATGTATACAATGTGTAGTATCATGATAAGCAATAATGGGATATGAATATTGAATGGTACCCATGAAAGGAAGATTAGAAACTCTCTTGGATTATATATAAAGATTAATAAAAAAAGATCTAAGTTAGATATAGTTAAGTTTTGAATATTAGGGGGGAAATGTTATGATACAGGATATAGTTAAATAAAGGAGGGATAATGATAATAAGGTATATATAGGCATGGGTACAACATAAGGAAATTGGATGTAAATTGCAAATAATGATTTGGAAAGAAGGATTAGAAAATTTTGTTATTGAATATTATGAATGTTTAGCTAGAATAGGACATAAAGATTCAGTGTTATTGGAGGATTTTAGAAATAGTAAATGAAATGCTAGTATGTGGTTATGTATTAAATCTTGGTATATTTTATGATGAAGGACGTTTAAACAATTATAGTCAAATGTAAATGGAGGTATGATAATGGTAATATGTATAAATATCTGAGTTAAAATATTTGAGTTAATATGAATTATGTTTGATGACTGTGGAGGAGATGCACGAAAGCCTTTTGTAACAACTGATACACTTTCTACAGTATGCAAAAAAAGAAGATTTTATGTGTTGTGTTTATTTTGAAAATAAAAAATAAAAAATATATAAAAAACTGTATTGTAAAGTATGAAGATAATAGTTATCTGCAGATATTGATTAAACCATCTTTCTAAATCACGAAAGCAGGTGTGAAATTAACATTTGAAACCATCATTATTTAAAAAAATGTGGGATAATAATCTTTATCTTGGCCTTATTTTTATAATTTATTCACAAACATAACAATTAATTAGGGATGTTTAACACAAATGGCAAGTGTTTTCAGGTTGTTAACAATGCAATCGTAGAACAATTTTCACAACTGATAATTTCTTGAAAATTAGCTCGAAGAATGAAAGACAAAGAACAACTTCTGTGATTATTAACCTGCTTTATTATATTTTGATAATGAAGTAATATGCTTTTTTTTTTAAAAAAGTAATGACTGAGATATTTAAATGTCAGGCAGATCCAGCTGTAGTTCATACTTGACTTCAGTTCCAAAGGGAAAATGAATTATGCTTTTTGAATGAAACGCTTAACATAGAATGGAATATCAAATTTCAGATGTTAAGTTGTTTGGTATTTTTAATTCTTCTTGTTTGAGCAGCTATAGAATTATGTTAAAAGCAAATAGATGATTTTTGAGAATTGAAAACGTTGTAATACTGATCATTAATTTGTTTGATAATGGGAGATTCTCATATCATCATTTATGTTTTTATAATATTTTCAGACATGTAATAAAATGTGGCAACCTTCACAGAATAAGTTCATCCTTTGAACTCAGGTAGAATAGACATATTTTAATTAGGCAATTGCTAATCCCTAGTAAATTTACATTGATTTACCATAATGGAATCATTTTTTCTATTTCCCCTTGATTGATATACTTGCCACTCTTTCATTCTCTCATCACTTTATATCCAGCGGTGGGATCCTGCCGGTTTAACAACTGGTTTGGTGACCACGCACTGTGCGCGCATGCATGATTTTAAGAAAACTTACCTTCCGCGTTACTGCTGGGGAGTGACACAGCTGAGGCGCGGCAATCCATTCTGCCATGAAATTCAACTGAGAAGATATAGGTCAGTAAAGCACAGGTGCAGGCTGGTGGGCCCATCTGATCATCGGAGCTACCAGTTTGCCCGAACTGGTCTGAACCAGTCGAATTCCACTCCTGTTATATCTCTGGAGGAATTAGTCTTAAAGTTTAGAATTGAAATGGAATGGCACAGTGGCCTAGATTTGAAGACCTTCCCCTTCCACTCAGAAAGTTGACAGTTCACTCCTAGGCAGCAACAGATGATTCTCTATCAGGGCACAAAGAAATAATATCTGCTGAGAACTCTGCATAGGTGGCAAGAAGGCAAGTAAATGCTCAGCTCCATTCCATTGCCCTGATTCCATCCTGATAAAAAAGGATTACAGGGTCATAAAAAGAAAAAAAATGTTTAGAATTAGAGCAATCACATGTGGGTTTTTTTAATTTGTCATCATTTACTTAACATTAGTATAATGACACTTGACTGTCAAAATGACTTTTTTAAAAAAAATCAGTAGGCTTATGATTCATTTGAATGACAACTAGAAGAAAGATGAAAATAATTATAGCCACTTCGGTTTTTCTTGCTTTTCTGTAATGGAAGACATTTGAGCATGGTGATAATTTTGTATTAAAAAAGTAACTTTTAATGCTGTGTTGTAAAGTGTATTTTATACTTGCTTTTTAGTACGTTGCACTTGAAACCTGTGTGTCCTCCTCCTCCTCCTATCAATCTTTTGAAATTGGTGGAATAGCGTACATTGCAGTATGGTGGGAACATCATTTTTTCTAAAATTATTTTTCTCTTTATCAGTTTCTTTCATTTATTTGTGCGGTTATACTCAGGAGGAGGAGGAGGAGCTTCCTGGGGAAATGGAGGTCTGCCTCTGAGCTCCGCATGACTATGGGGGCTCTTTGACGGGGCAGGGATGCTGCCGGCCCTCTTTTCCATCCTGAGGGCCGGGGATCCAGCTAACGACCACCCTGGCTTTTTCTAGGACCCGAGCTGGTCCTCCAGGGTGGTCGGACAGCCAGGGGGAAGGAGGAGAACGTGCCGGCTGGAGATGGAGACTGGCGGTTTGGGTCGGGAGCCGGAAGCGGCAGAGACCCGAGCGGCGGAGGGACGGCGATGGCCCGTGCGGCGGAGGAATGCGAAGGGAGCGGCGGCGGCGACCCAAGTGACCCAAGCGGCGACGGCACTCGACCCGGTGACCCGAGCGGCGATGGCGACGGCGATGGTGATGGCGATGGCTGGAGACGCCGAACGCCAAATTTCCGGCTGCTGTGAGTTTTCAAACCAGCGGGAAGCCTGGCAAGGGCCATTTGAGGGCCGTGGGAGGGCGGAACGAGGCCCGAGGCGCCGGAGGCTGATGGAAGGCCGGCGGGAGGATCATAAGCCGGCCGGAGCGGCGCTCGGGCCAGGAGCAAAGCTGTGGGTCGCCAAGCAAGCGGAGGGCCACTCGTGGCGGATGCAGGCCATGGGGACGAGACGCTGGAGGTCTGCGCCGGAGGTTTTGGTATTTTTACCCATGCCGTTTTACTGTCCATCTGCCTCCTCCGCTCACTCACCAATTACCAACTATGGGCTATCTGCCCCCTACCGCCCATTACTAACTGCCTCCCAGCCCCCATCTATAGACCAGCTGACCAGCTTACCATCCCTTCCATCTAGGATGTGGACTATTGGCACCTGTTATGCTCTTTCGCATGGAACCCTGGCTTGCTAATTTATGCTAACATCGACAGCACCCAGTAACAAGCTTTGGCCCTGTTGCAGTTTATAAGATCATTATATATTTGAGGCCAGACCTGCTCCTGCTGTGAGAGTCCCCCCTCTTGCAGGTATGGCCCTCCGCCCTTTCAAGGGCCCACTTTGATGACGGATTCATTAATCCAGAGAGGTGGAGGAAACGGAGACTCAGGGGTTTTTTAACTAGATGTTTTTTAACTGTTTTAGGGGGTTCCAGGGTGGGGGGGAGGGTTACCCAGGCCAGGAGTGTGATTAGCGCCAGGCGAACAGGTGTGGTCAGGAGGGGAGTGAGTGGAGTGGGGGAGGGGAGGGAGAATGATATTCCAGTAGAGGGCCTTTTTATTCCAACGGTCGTAGGGAGGGGTGGGTGCGAGATTAGACGAAAATCTTGCAGTCGGTTGGGAGGCCGTGGCCGTTGGACACACCCGGTCACTTGCACCAACCCCCGCACTCTAGGTGGCCAGGACCTACAGAGTCAGGGCCTGAGGCTGATGTTATGCAATGTGAGGTCCGTTGTCAATAAGGCCCCCCTCATCAATGATCTGATTTCGGAGGGGGAGCCCAACCTCGCAGGGATAACGGAGGCCTGGTTGGGCCACGAGGGGGGCTTACCCCTCGTGGAAATGTGCCCACCGGGCTACCGAGCATTCCATCAGCCGCGGGCCCTGGGTAAGGGTGGTGGGGTAGCGGTGATTATACGGGAGGGTCTGGAACTGAGGGAGTTCACTGTGCCACAGATATCCGGGTGTGAGTCTCTTGGCGTGAGGTGGGGCTCAGGGAGACAGTTGGGCTTGCTGATTGTATACTTGACTCCTCGCTATGCATCAGCGGCCCTGCCTGAGCTCCTCGAGCTGATCGCAGAGATAGCGGTTGAGACCCCCAAACTTTTGGTTATGGGGGATTTCAACCTGCCGTCGATGGGTGAAGCATCCGAGGTGGCTCGGGAGTTCATGGCTTCCATGACAGCCATGGACCTGACCCAATTAATTCAGGGCCCCACACATGAGGGAGGCCACATGCTGGACCTTGTTTTTGTCTATGGGCAGTGGACGAGTGATCTGGGAATAGGGGACTTAGTTATTACGCCCCTGTCATGGTCAGATCACTCATCTCTCCGGCTTGACTTCCCTGGCGCTACCCCCCACCGCGGGAAGGCGGAACCAGAACGTCCTAGATGGTTCTGCCCCAGGCGCCTGATGGAACCGGATAGGTTCCAGACGGAGCTTGGGCCACTTCCTGTAGCCCTGACCCGCACCCGGATGGAGGACCTGGTGGCCGCATGGAATAGTGCTGCTGCCGGGGCCTTAGACCGGGTTGCGCCTTTGCGGCCTCTCCTGCGGCAACGAACCACCCTCGCCCCTTGGTTTACCGAGGAGCTAAAGGTGATGAAATGCCACAAGAGACGCCTAGAGAGCAGATGGAGATCTTCACGCTCCGAATTTGACCGAACACAGGTAAGAGCCTATTTACGGACCTACCTTGTGGCATTAAGAGTGGTCAAGCGTCTTATTGCATCCGCAGACAACCGCCCTGCCGCCCTGTTTCGGGTGACCCGCTCCCTTTTGTCACAAAGGCCGCAGGAAGCCCCCTTGCAGGGCAGGGCAGAGGAATTTGGGGAATATCTGCAGGACAAAATCGCTCAAATCCGGAGTGAGCTAGGGGGGACGTCAGAGGCGAGTCTTGAGGGACCACTCTGGGAGGATTTTGACTCTGTTGCCGCCGATGATATGGACAGGTTGCGTGGGCGACTACGAGCCACTACATGTTTATTGGACCCGTGTCCCTCCTGGCTTATACTGGCATCCTGGGAGGTCACATGAGGCTGGCTCCTGGGGCTAGTGAACGCTTCACTGAGTGAGGGGTCCTTGCCGGCCGCCTTGAAAGAGGCGGTGGTAAGGCCCTTGCTCAAGAAGCTTTCTCTGGACCCAGCTGAGCTAGCTAATTACTGTCCCATCTCCAACCTTCCCTTTTTAGCGAAGGTTGTAGAGAATGTGGCGGCACAACAGTTCCCACATCACCTGGAGGAAATTGATTATCTAGACCCACGCCAGTCCGGTTTCCGGCCCTGTCACAGCACAGAGACGGCCTTGGTCGCGTTGGTGGATGATCTCTGGAGGGCCAGGGATAGGGGTTGTTCCTCCATCCTGGTCCTATTAGACCTCTCAGCGGCTTTTGATACCATCGACTATGGTATCCTATTGCGCCGGCTGGAGGGGTTGGGGGTGAGGGGCACAGTTTTGCGGTGGTTCTGCTCCTACCTCTCCGACCGGACGCAATGCGTGTTGGCAGGGGAGCAGAGGTCGACCCTGAGGCCGCTCACTTGTGGGGTACCGCAGGGATCGGTCCTCTCACCTCTCCTGTTCAACACATATATGAAGCCGCTGGGTGAGATCATTCGTGGCTTAGGGGTTGGATACCATCTGTACGCTGATGATATGCAGCTCCACCCCGAACCACCCCAACGAGGCCGTCAAAGTGATGTCCTGGTGCTTGGAAGCCATACAGGTCTGGATGGGTGTCAACAGACTCAAGCTCAACCCCTCCAAGACGGAGTGGCTGTGGCTACCGGCGCCCCTGTTCAACCAGTTGACTCCATCGCTGGCCATTGTGGGTGAGCAACTGGCCCCCGTGGAGCGGGCGTGCAATTTGGGCATCCTCCTAGATGCCCGGCTGTCGATGGATGACCATGTGGCAGCCGTGGCGAGGGGGGCGTTCCACCAGGTTCGCCTGGTGTGCCAATTGCATTCCCTATTGGACCGGGACGCCCTTCGCACAGTCACTCATGCACTGGTGACGTCCCGTCTGGACTACTGCAACGCTCTCTACATGGGGCTCCCCTTGAGATGCACCCAAAGACTACAGCTGGTCCAGAATGCGGCCGCGCGGGCAATCATAGGGAGTACTAGGTACTCCCATATAACACCTCTCCTGCGCGAGCTTCACTGGCTACCTGTGGTTTTTCGAGTGCGTTTCAAGGTGTTGATTACCATCTTCAAAGCGCTCCATGGCACAGGACCTAGTTACCTGCGGGATCGCATCCTACCTCATACATCCCTGCGACCAATTCGCTCTCACAGAGAGGGACTCCTCCGGGTGCCGTCCACTAAGCAATGCAAGCGGGCGGCGCCCAGGAGTAGGGCCTTCTCTGTGATGGGCCCAGCCCTCTGGAATGACCTCCCCACCGATATTAGAACCACCACTGATCTCCGCTCCTTCCGCAAGAAACTCAAGACCCACCTGTTCCAATTAGCCAGCCTGGCCCAATTATAGTTTTATCCTTTAATCCTCCTGGCAGTTATTTTAAATTCTGGGGTAGATTTTAATGCTGTTTTTATTTTCATCAGTATTGTACAGATTTTATGTAATTGGTTTTATGGGTTTTGATGCCTCCTCTATGTAAATGTCTATGTCTATGTCTATGTATATGGTGTTTTTTAACTTTGATTGTACACCGCCCCGAGTCCTTTCGGGGAGAGGGAGCGGTTTATAAATTTAATAAAATAAAATAAAATAAAATTCTTCATACATATTCCAAATTTCTCATTTACCTCCCATCCATTATTTTTTTCATTCTCAATAACCTTCCTTACTATACTATGTAAAAAGGAAATGGGAAGGATGAGAGAGATACTGATGCAAGACAGTGGGGTGGTGGGGAGAATAAATGTGTATGCACCAGTGGTGGGTTCCTACCTGTTCGGACTGGTTCAGCCGAACCATTAGTGGTTTGGCGGCCTGGGTTGCTGGAACCGTCAGTGACCCAGGCCTGCCACGCCCCTGAACCAGTTGTCTGGGCGGTGCCATAGGCGACACCATCTTTTTTTTCCAGTTCTGCACATGCGCAGAACAGTTTTAATTTCACTGCGCATGTTGGCGCAGGGCACATCAAGCACGCCCACATGCACAGTGTGGACACGCAGTGCACCCATGAGTGAACCTGCAGTAGTGCCTTCCAGAACCCACCCCTGGTATGCACTCTTGTTTCTGAGGATCACAACGCCGTGTTAGATGTTGCTTTGTGATATTCAAGCCTGACTAGATTTTGTGTATTTTATAGCACAGTCAACTAGAGCAGCAGAATATGGAGAACACATTTTTGTCTCGGATAATACATTTATTACCAAGGCCCCTTCGTAAACTTTGGCTAGTATTTCTTCTTCTTATTGAATGGATGCTACAAAGATGAGGCAAAACTGGGCATTTATAAAGGAAGTTAAGAGCAATTAGTTCTTATTTGCTTAACACCATTTCCTAATTTGGAGCTGTAAAACTTTTCTCAGAATCTTCTAAACACAATTGATTTTTCCTGAGCCGTTCCCTGATATTTCAAAGCAAATGCAGGACCAGGCAATTGCAATCAGGCTATTTACAGGTCGATAGTCATTTTCTTTTAGTTAAATAGGAACAATCAGTGATACAAGATGAGATTTCATTGAGAGTGATAGTATATTTGTCTGTTGGGTAAAGTTGTTCTATACACAGACATACACACAACATTGTAGAGCATAGAGAATTGGAACACTTCACTTTTCAAGGAATTCAGCCAGGAAAAGATACAAAGGGGGCATCCTTTCTTAAAGACAGCACTTTCTTTGCTTTACTTCCTAAATGTTCTATTTCTTTTACATGGAATGGAAAGCTTTTCTCTCATTAGTTATGTCATTGTCAATTTCAGAGCCATCAGATGTTTTTTCTGGGTTTCAAAGTTATTTATTTCAGATAAAGTTATGCATAAGAAAGAAAAAGGATACTTTCTTTCCAGAAACTGCAGCTTAGTGTTGAAGTTTACCTATTTGTTGGAAATAAAGGAAGTAAAGTAATGTATAGAGTGGATCAAATCTACCAAGTTGGATTTCATGCATTTTTTAATCCTTTATTTATATTTCAAAATTTATTAGTTGGTTTTAAACCATTTTTGTGTGTCATATGACATTGGTTTTTCTAATAACTTCCAACAGTGGTATAAATTTGTGAGCATTTCACAATATGTACCCTGTTTCCTATTTATTTCACAGAATTAAATCAGTTCGATTGCAAAGGTGGCCAGTTTATTGCTCACCCCCAAGTACATAAATTTACTGAACCAAGTAAAAAAAAATGCCCATACAGATTCACAGGGAAATGCCACTGTTTACATTCCTCTTGTGACAACTTAATCCTAATCCCAGTTTTTCATTTTTCAAGAGTTATCAGCGCATGACAGGACCCACTATTTTATGCCGTGTCTGCTAATCTTTTTTCCAAGACTGAGAAATTGTAGGAAAGAAATATTTAAATGTCAGTGTACACAGCATTTGCCAGAGCATCACTAACCAAATATGTATGACCCTCTCAAAAAACTCTTAAAAGTTAGTGAGACAGGAATAAGTTTTTTAAAAATAAATAATGATGATTCTCCTGACATGTTCTCCCATATTCTTGATTATTTTATTTATTAGCTGCCATGTCCTTTCTGGACGGCTGTCATTGGAGGTTATTTTAATTAAATGTTATTACATTTAATAGATTCTTATTCTCAAATATTAAGAAAGAAAGAAAGAAAGAAAGAAGGAAAGAAAGAAAGAAAGAAAGAAAGAATGTGTGTGTGTGTATATATATACATATACATACATACACACATATATATATACACACACACATATACACACATACATACATATATATACATGTATGTATGTGTATGTATATATGTATGTGTGTGTATGTATGCATGTATATATATATATGTTGTGTATGTATGTATATATACATGTATGTATGTATGTATGTATGTGTATGTATGTATGTATGTATGTATGTATGTATGTATGTGTGTTACAACCCCTGGTATGCCCAAATATGATGGGATGAGAGCTAAATAGCTTGAAATGGATCCATACTAGTCTCCCTTTATTTATTTATCAGCACAAATACAACACACACGCACACACACACACACACACACACACACATATATATATATATATATATATGCTGGTTTTGTTGTATTCGGGTCTTTTCCCGTGTAAGGTTGAGATTGTCTTTGCAACGTTTCGGCAGGATCACACCTGCCATCTTCAAGCTGTGGGCTTAAAACAATCTCAACCTTACACGGGAAAAGACCCGAATACAACAAAACCAGCATACCTACACCCGTGAAAATCTACGAAAACATATATATATATATATATATATATATATATATATATATATATATATATATATATATAGTCAATGATCAGTAATTTTACTTCTCAGTTATTTAAGAGCTTTCAGGTGAACTCCACTTGGATCTAGTGATGTATCAATTTTTAATTTCTTAGTACAACCTACAGCATTATTTCTTGTCATTGTTAGTTATTTCAGTTCAAAGAATTCAAATTCCAGCATGAGTAGAAAGGGCTCACCGAGTAATAGGAAAAAACTATCCCTGTTTGGTGAGCTTATCAAGAGAGTAACAACGCCGAGAATGTAACTTGTTAGGCATTAACAAGTTGATGAGATAGGAAAATAGCAGTTCTCAAGACCGAGAGAACTTTTCACCCAACTGATTTGAAGGCAAAGTATTCATTGCCTCAGAAAGGAGGAAGGAATAAGACTAAGAGTATATGAGATGCAAGTTTAATGGATTTAAAGACTACAGTAGGTATGGTATGTATCTACATGCATTTGTGCATGCATTTGTATTTGTGGGTGAGTATAAAAAGCACATCTTATGTTGCACATAGCTTCATCCTAGTTTTGATAATGCAACTATTCATATCAAGTCTTGTCCTTGAGTCTTCAGTCACAATACTGAGTCTGCATAAGGGGTTGATGTTAGGGCAGCTGACATTTCCTGGAAGGAAACCTGGTCCCATCATCTAATGGGAACAAACTTTGCACCTAGAGACCAAGGTGACACTATGGCTACAGACTGTTTTGCAACCCAACTAATCATTGATCTAGTTGCCAATATCATGCCAAGCAGTGACCCAGAGGCCTTAAATAATTCAGAAGGAACTACTGTAGATAACCCAGCAAATAGATAGGATAGAACCTACATCAACTGCCTAAGATCTGGCAGTTATTCTAGAATAATGACATTTGTTGCAGGTCTTTAATACCAACATCCTGCTTGAAAAAACAGATTATGGGAATCCAAGCAAATTGATAATCTTTCTTATTCCCTGTGAACTATATGAATGTGAAATCTGTTATCTTTGTCAAAGTAAGGGTGCTGTAGGATAATGCTGCTGACTTTCAACTGTTAGGTCAGGAGTTGTGAAACTTCTTCTCCGGTAACATTGTACTGCAAACTACAGCATACAAAACCTTTGCCAGACCAATTCTCGAATACAGCTCATCTGCCTGAAATCTACATTGTATATCAGACATAAATACAATTGAATGAGTCCAAATGTATTTCACGAAAGTAGTACTCACTCCCGTGCTCACAACAGAATATCTTATGCCACCAGGCACAAAATTTTGGCCTTGGACAACCTGGAACTACACCACCTACAGTCTGACCTAAGCACAGTACACAAAATTGTCTGCTAAAACATCCTACTTGCAACAACTACTTCAGCTTCAACTACAATAATATGTGGGCAAACAAAAGATACAAACCCAAGGTAAACCGCTCCAAACTCAATTGCAGAAAATATGACTTCAGCAAGAGTTGTCAACACCTGGAATGCTCTACATGACTCTGTTGTTACATCCTCAACCTCCATAGCTTCAACCTCAAATTGTTTATTGTGGACCTCACCCCATTCCTAAGAGTCCATAACGGGGCATGCATAAGCACGCCAAGGTGCCTACCATCCCTGTCCTACTATCCACATTTATTTGTACTCATTTCCTTTGTTCTTGTCCATGTTTATACTTATACCTATTATCTTGTACAAGTTTGTCAAACCAAATAAAATGAAATAAAATAAAATTTGGGCTGGAATGAACCTTAACTGTGATCAGTTTAGAGAGGAACTAGGGCATTCATTCAGACTACTGCTCTCCTCTCCCTCCCTTTCTCCATCATGTACTGTCAGATTCAGAGGCTGATGATATCTCCTCCTACCAAAGGAGCCATTTGATAGTGTTCCCTTAAAGCATATGGCATTCTACAGATTAACCTCAAGTAAAGCAACTTGTTTCACATGAGAAGTTGTCATGGGTACAGATAAGTTGGTTTACTATGGTTTCACTATGGGTTTTTCCCCCTCTGCATCCTACTGAAATATGTTCTGGAGACAGAGTTCATTAGAAAGAAAAAAAAGACTGCATTTATTTTTTCCTCTGAGAATTTAACCAGATGAAAAACATTCCCCAAATGTAAAATATTGAGGCAACACAAATAATTGCTATAAAATGACTTTAATACCAATACATAAATCCTAAGCCTTTAAGTCTAATTCCATACCAACATGCATTTAAGTCTTATCCAGAAGAGTAGAGCTGTGGAATTTTAGGAGGAAGAACTGTTATGTTTCTTTCTTTCAACAATAATTTTATACAGAGCATACAAGTACAAAAACTCATACAAACTAAGGAAAATATAAAAAGTAGAGAAAAGAAAAAGAGATGTGGAGAGAGATACAAAAAAGAAAAAAAAGAAAAAATGATACATAAAAACTACTCTCTTTTCCTCCAGAGAAGTATAATTTCAGAAATTTAACTCCAGTCTAGTAATTCAATTAAAAAAAGATACCTTCTTCCCATGTTTTTTCCTCTTATCAATAATCAAATTATAAAAACTCATTGTTTAGTCCTAATTAGTAAAAGTCTATTAAGAGCTACCAGAAATAGTCACACACACACACACACACACACACTAACCTTAATCAAATAAATCCATTTTGTAATCCACTATATCTCTTTCTCTAAAAAATGAAGCGAAACAAATTTCTCCCCATTTATAAACCGAACTTTAAAGCAGTGGTTCTCAACCTTCCTAATGCCGCAACCCTTTAATATAGTTCCTCATGTTGTGGTGACCCCCAACCATGAAATTATTTTCGTTGCTACTATGTAACTGTAATTTTGCTACTGTTATGAACCGTAATGTAAATATCTGATATGCAGGATGTATTTTTATTGCTATAAATTGAACATAATTAAAGCATAGTGATTAATCAGAAAAACAATATGTAATTATATATTGTGAAATATTCATTTCTAATTACAAATAAATGAAATTTTGTCTTGAAGCATGGTGTAGCACAGGGGTCGGCAATCTTAAACACTCAAAGAGCCATTTGAATCTGTTTCCTACAGAAAAGAAAATACCGGGAGCCACAAAACCTGGGTGGATGTGGCCAACTCAACCTCACTCCCACCCAGTCGCATGACATCCCCCCCAGACATGCCTACCAAGTTTCATGGCTCAGCATTTTCTGTGGGAATAGGGTCTCTCTCTCTCTTCTCTCCCCCTCCCTCTCATTTCTGTTTTTCTCTATTTTTCCTCTCCCTTTCTCTTCTTTCTTTCTTTCTTTCTTTCTTTCTTTCTTTCTTTCTTTCTTTCCTTCCTTCCTTCCTTCCTTCCTTCCCTTTCCCTCTTTCTTTTTCTTTCTTTCTCATTGAACATGATAGAAAATCCAAAATAAAGTTATTAATTGTAGGAAATTGCTTCTCTGTAATCTTTTCATAGTGAACTCTAAGTTGATAGAAGCTGGCAAGATTGTACTAACAGCAATAGGATATATATATATATATTTTCTTGGCAAGAGATCTAGCTTGCCATTGCCTTCATCATAGGTCTGAGAAAGTTTCTTTCTTTCTTTCTTTCTTTCTTTCTTTCTTTCTTTCTTTCTTTCTTTCTTTCTTTCTTTCTTTCTTTCTTTTCTCTTCCTTTCTTTCCCCCTGATTTGTTTCCCTCTATTTTCCCTCTCTCCCATTCTCTCCTTCCAGCTCTCTTTCATTTCTCTCTCTCTCTCTATCTCTCTCTCTTTCTCCCCTTTTCTCTTTCATCTCTTTTTTGTGCAGGCAAGCAAACTACCCTCCTGGGCCGGGATCATGGTGGTGGGGACAGCGACTCCTTCCGCTGCTGCCACTGAAAAGTGAGTAGCTGGACAGGAGACTCCTCAGCGCTAGACTCTGGTCAGCCAGAATTGCCAAATGTTTTTGTTGCTATTGTTATCATTACAATAATAATTCTGTGATTTCAACAGACAGAAGTCATGCATTGTGAAGGGAGGGCTAATGCGAGCAGTTCTGGCAGTTCATTTCATTTTATTTTTCTTTACTGAACTAATTTTCCTCTCTGAAGTTGTTTCCCCCCCCACCTCATCTCCTCCTTCTCCCTTTCCTCTCATTCTTTTTGTTTAGTATAATTTGAACAGATAGCAAACAGGATAAATTGTCAACCCACAGTTCTGAACATTGGAGAGATAATATCTGTTGCAAGTTCCAAGCAACATAAATATAATTCATAGAAAAACTTGGTGACTTTTGTTAGATTTGCATGGCTAAAGGTGACTTGTTAGCTGTAGCTCTATGAAAGTTGGTATAAAGGCTAGTTGAGTTGATTTAGTATGTCAGTCTCGATTAGAGCCACTAGAATTCATTAGAGTCAATTAATGTTTGAGTGAAAAAAATTCAGAAAATTAATGAAAACTTTTCTGACGGCCACCATACAATTCCATATAGTTATTTGTTAAATATTCCAAACAGTTCCAGAGCTGAGGACAATTTAAGAATGAAAATCTGAAGCTTTGGAAAAGTTCTTATTTATTAGAATTTGTCAAACAAATTCGAGAACAAGAATAAAAGAAAAACAAGTACAATGATAGGGACGACAGGCATGTTAATGCAATTAGGCACGCCCCCTCTCCTGACCACTTAAGTATGAAGTAAAGTCTACAGAAGTCAATTTGTGACTGAAACTGAAAATTTGTAGCTGAGACAACTGAATCAGGTAGAGCACTCCAGACTTTGACAACTCTATTACAGAAATCATAATTTTTACAGTCAAGTTTAGAACAATTTTCACTGAGTTTAAAGCGGTTTACATTGAGTTTAAAGCACATATTATTGCGATTAAAACAGAAAATAATCATTTACAGGTAAAGCATTACTACATATAATTTTGTATGCAATGCCTAGGTCTGACTGCAAGTGACATAGTTCTACATTATCCAAACTGAGAATTTTGAGCCTAGTAGCATAGGGAATTCTATTGTTTACAGAAGAGTGCAAAACTTTTCTCGCGAAATAGTTCTGAACCTGCTCGATTGTATTGATATCAGATATATGGTGGGGATTCCAAACAGTTGAACAATACTTTTAAGATTAGCCTAGCATAAGTTTTATAAGCTCTAATTAGCAATATAATATTTCCAGAAAAAAAAGCTTCCCAAAATTACAACTCTTAATGCTTTTTTAGTAATGCCATTACAGTGAACTTTGGAGTATAAGTTGTATAAGAGTATAATATTCTTGAATATAAACACGATCCAACGTAAAGTGATAAATCTGGAATTGGGCTGCCTGCAAGCAGGAATTCAATCAATTAAATGTGTATCCATGTTGGAATATAATAAACAACTTTCTATATGGCATTAATCTACCCTTCAGCCAAGTGAACCAGTGTGAAAACATGGTGGTTTCTTTTAAATTTTAGACACTGTTTTCTGTACACTTTGCATGGTCTGACAGATTTCCTCTTAAGTTTAAGTCTTTCCCAGTCTAGAGACATCTTTGGAATCTGCCAGTTTTGTCAGAGTGAGAAAAGGACTGTTGCAATGTCATAGTGCAAGCTCAGCCTCCTATATATGTGTGTGCAGTAAATGCGATGGATCTTGTACTGCAGTATCACAATACTTATTCCATTATTTCTCCTCCATGCCTCACTTTTGTATGCTTATGTCCCACAAAATAGAATTCCATTGTTTCAATTTGAAGTCTCCATGTCCAGTAGAGAAATTGTCCAGCAGTTTTCCAACCAATGCTTAATGAATAATTTGCTTTAGAAATTCTCGAGAAGAAAATTTCACAGAAATTATTATGGATGGAGGTTGGTATTTTTGCATTCACATATTTCGCTCAGGGTGCAGTTGTATAAAATTATTTTCTTTAAGTGTACAATCATTTATCCAGCAGGCATTCTACACTGTAGTTTAATCTCAAGATAATTCATCATGAAAGGATTCTTCCCGTCAATCTGCCCCCTCAGATTTCTCCTTCCTCTGGAGAAATTCAGAAAAGTCACCCAAAATTTTTGTTGACAATTTTAAACAGTTTTGAATGTTCCTCCTTTCCCTAGGCAAAGTTTCTTAAATATCTACAAAGAATAGCTGGTGTTCAAGATGTGTCAATGCTTTTTTATGCCTTTTTATATTACAAGATGTGTAATATGCCTTTTTTTAACTAGCATATATATGAAATGATTGGTTACACATGCCTAGCGAACCAGCCATTTTTTCCATAGATATTCCTAGAGAAAGGGATTCAAACTTAGGTATTTGAGCTCATTGGTACAAATAGTTACTTATAGAATTAGTAGCTCAGCAACTACATATGAGATACGGGCCCTCCTTCTTCACTGCACATGTTCTAGTAGAGATGGATACCAGTTTGTCTGGGATAGTCCAATCTGGATTCTTTTTCTGAGTAAGACTTTGAACAAATGATCCTTTCAAATCTACCATTCTATGATAACTCCAAGTTATGGCCCTATTTGGAAGTTCCATGCAGTAGCTGCCATGTTTTTTTATCCATAGTGGGAGAAAAATTGTTAAATCTAAAATGTGCTAGATCTTGTTCTTAAACATCTCAGATGTGGGAACGAATAAAAGTGAAAATGAATAGGACCATGCTTGGCTGAATTGTTCATTATTAATCTAATCTCTTGGGGTAATTTAAGGACCTTATCGATATACATGTTTCTGTTTCCACTTGACACAGTTTTGTAAAGCTTCTCAAAATAGTGCATTCCTTCACTTCTTTAAAAGCTTTCCTCAGTAAAAGCAGGCATATTCATTCTGAATCTTTCAAATCAGAACCTAAGCAGTTGAATGATCTGCATGCCAATTAGCTCACAAATTTATACCCTCTCTCGCTGTGCCAAAAGGATTAAAATTCATTCATGAAACAATAGCTCCTTGTAATCACATCAAACCAGACTTCAATAGCAATTCAGGCATATAAAAGGCTCTTGGTTTCATATGTATTAAAAATAACTTCTTTTCATTTTCCAGTTTCTGCTTTGGGTACAAACTTTCTTCTTCTTCTTTTTTTAATATTCCTTGTTCACTGTAGTTGATTCTCTTCCCTTCAGTGAATCCTACCATTCTATAGACAATGAGTATTTCTCCTTTATTAACAAAAAAGAGAACACAACAGAGAAATCTGAGTGATTGATAAGGGCATTACAAAGGAAACCCTTTCACCTTGAGATCGTCATTTTAGATCAAGCTCTTATGAATTGTGACTGAAAGTTATTATTTCCAGATTTTAGCTTTGGATATTACACAGGATGAGTCTAGAAATGCTAGAGGCAAATCTTTAGTAGAGTAATGCATCAGATTGCAAACATTATCTTTATGAAGATGACAAAAAGGCAGTGATAACATGCCTGCATTAGTAAATGTGAGATATTTCTTCCCCAATTTGCTAAACCATTTCTTTAAACCAATGTTTCTCAACTTTGGCCACTTGAAGATTTGTGGCCTTCTGCTGCCTGGGGAATTCTGAGAGTAGGAGTCTAGACATCTTCAAATGACTGAAGTTGAAAAACATTGCTCTAAACAAAGGGCAGGTCTAGACATGGTCAAGTCAAAATCTACCAAAATACATTGCAGTTTGAACGTTTGGTTGAATAATTCTGACCTGGTACAGGTCTAGTGAAATTAAAACCATGATTATATATGTTACTGGAAAAATCACCGAAGCTTTAAATAATTGTTGGAAGTGTGAAAAGCATGAAGTGATACTTCCAGGGGTGGGCAGCTGGGGGTTTGCAGGGGTTCGGGAGAACCTCTAGCTAAGATTCTGTGTAGTTCAGAGAACCCCCAAATCCCACTCCTGGCTGGCTCTCCCCTCCCCTCCCAGCAGTCCCCACACAGCCCATTTTGGATGCAGGTAAGTGTAGGGCATGCACAGAGGCTCGGGGAGGGTGAAAAATGGGCCTGCTGGACGTTTGGGAAGGCCAGAAATGGGCTCATTTCTGGCCTCCAGAGGGCCTCCAGTGCCTGGGGAGGCCGTTTTCACTCTCCCAGAGGCTCGAGGAAAGCCTCCAGAGCCCAGGGAGGGTAAAACCACCCTCCCCACCATGGTGCAGGAGGCTGACTAGGCCACACCCACATGGCCATGCCCACCCAGCAGAGAACCCCTTACTAACATTTTTGAAGCCCACCACTTCACCATGCATGGTGAAAAAGTGAAAAATATTGGACATAGATACATTGGAAGATGCAGAGCATTTTAAAAATTAACATCCAAATGAATCCAGAATTATTTCTCTTAAGACTTATGGATGGGCAATTAGCATTGACTTATAGACAATTAATTTCTTTATGATAATTGCAGTGAGTTTATTATGTGCACAAAGTACAAGAATGGAAGAATACTTAAATACCCACAATGACGGAACAGACAATGAAGATGGCTGGATTTAAAAAAATGGATAAGCTGACTTATCTGAATAGGGAGGGAACAACAGCTGATTTTATAAAATAGTATTTTTTTGGGGGGGATTTTATGAACATTTTACTGGAAATGGATAATGGTGAAGTGATGATTTCTGTATTTACGGATTAATAAGGGCAGAAAATGAGGAGGAGGGAACTGTGTTATATAATTTTGAAGAGAATAAACAGTTTTAAATATAAGTGCTGTGGAGAAGGTAGGAAACGACTTCCTTAGCTATCGGTCCGTTTTTTTTTCCTATTTTTAAGTATTGCTCTATCACTTTCCCTTTTCTGTTTTCTAACTCTTTCCTTACATTGTTTTGCATCTTTTAAAATAAAGATTTACTCCCACCCCCACAAAACTCCAAATCTGAAGCATCTTGGTTTTTCTAGATTTTGCCTGAGCCAAATGCTGGAAAGTGTTAGATCTGGGCAACGAGATAACAGACTGCGGACACGAAGTGACTTAACAGCTCTTTATTAGTAGCAGTAGTGATCCAGCTTGCTCTGTGGCGGGAGGGTTCCCCTTTTATAGTACTCGGGTACGCCTCTCGACCAATCAGAGCGATACCTGTTTCCCGCTGTAGCAGCGGACCAGAGAGGAGACTTCCTCCGATATATGTTAATATCTAACACCCCTCCCCTCCTAGACGGAACGTTGCGGTTAGTAACATAGTCTTTTAGGTATGTTGGAGTTTGCCTTACTCGGGAGGAACGTCGCAGTTCGGGTTGGTTAGAATGGTTGCAGGATCGGATGCTTTTTCTGTTTCTCGTTCGGGTGGTTTCGTGCCTTCGTTGCTAGGGCGTTCCGGAGTCTGCTCGGTTACGTTGCTTGGGGGTTGCTCTGCTTCGTGCTCGATCTCTTGTTCAGACCTGGGCTCGCAAATGTCGTAGTTCTCTGTATTGGGGCTCTTGAGTGGCTGACTTTGCGTTGGTAGGTCGCTCTCGTCCTCGGTTCGAAGGTCTGAGTGTGCTAGGCGACCGCGAAGTTGATCGATGTGCCTTTTCCAGTTCCGCCCATCTTCCAGTTCCAACAGATACGATCGTGGACCCGTGATGCTAATGACCTTTGCCGGCATCCACAATGTTCCCCCTGCATAGTTGTGGGAGTATACTGAATCCCCTATGCTGAAGGTCCGAATTTTGCTTGTGGAGTCTGGGGGTGCTGTGGCAGAGTAATTTGGGTGAAGACGGTCCAGGTGAGACCGTAGACGGCGGCCCATGAGTAGTTCAGCGGGGCTCCTACCCGTCGTTGCGCTTGGGGTAATATGCTGAATTAGGAGGTAATGGTCAATGCGTGTTTGCCAATCACCTGGACCCATCCTAACGCGGGCCTCTTTTGCGAATCGCACCATCCTCTCCGCCTGTCCATTTGACGCCGGATGGAATGGCGCGACGAGGGCGTGCCGAATTCCCTGACCTGCTAGATATGTTTCAAATTGCATGGCCGTGAACTGGGGCCCGTTATCGGAGACCAGGAGGTCGGGCAGGCCATGAGTGGCGAAAAGTCGCCGTAGAACCTTAATGACTGCCTCTGCCGTGGTTGAAGTCATTAGGACTACTTCTAGCCATTTCGAGTATGCATCCACAACTATAAGGAAAGTCTGACCTTGGAATGGCCCTGCGAAGTCGATGTGTATTCGCGACCAGGGTGCTTTAGGCTTCTCCCATTCTGTGGCGGGCACTTCCGGGGGTGCTGGTCTCGATTCCTGGCATGGGTCGCAAGTGGCCACCCATTCCTCTATTTCTTTGTCCATGTTTGGCCACAAACGTAACTTCTTGCTAACACCTTCATCCTAACGATCCCCGGATGACCCACATGTAAAGCATCTAATACATTCCTACGTAAAGCATACGGAATAACAACTCGATCCCCCCACAATAAGCAACCTTGTAACACTGATAGTTCGTCCCGTTTTGACCAAAACACTTTGAATTCCGGGCCCACGTTTCCCTTCGGCCACCCCCTCCAAACCCAAGTTTGAACTTGCTTTATTAACATGTCTTTAGAAGAAAACCTTGCAACATCGTAGGAAGAAACTGGTCCTGAGTCCAAACAATCAATGAGCAGCACCGGTACTTCGGGAGTGGGGTCTGGCAAAAGGTCCGGTAGTGGGCAACGGCTGAGTGCGTCTGTGTGTCCTAGAGTGGAACCCGGTCGATGAATTAATTTGTATGAGTACGCAGCCAGGAAAACAGTCCACCTGGTCATGCGTGGAGAAAGGGAGACTGGAGTGGGGCGGTTTCCCGCCAAAAGTCCCAACAGCGGTTTGTGATCTGTAATTAGTTCAAAATCGCGGCCGTAGAGGTATTCGTGGAAACGTTTTACTCCAGCTACAGCAGCTAGCGCTTCCCTGTCCATCTGGCTGTAATTCCTCTCGGCCGATGAAAGAGTCCTGGAGTAGAAGGCGATGGGTGCTTCTTTTCCGTCGGGCATCCGGTGGCTGAGGACTGCGCCGACTCCAAAAGGTGATGCGTCGCAGGTCAATACCAGCGGTAGTGTCTGGCTGTATTGGACTAACAGTCAGTCGGTGGTGAGCAGGCGCTTTACTCCGGCAAAAGCTGCTGCTTCGGATCGTCCCCATTTCCATGGTGTGTTCCTCTGGAGTAGACGGTGTAGTGGCTCAGCAACGGTCGCCTTCTGTCTCAGAAAAACGCTGTAGAAGTTAAGTAGTCCGAGGAAGGCCTGCAACTCGGTCTGATTTCGTGGTGTGGGGGCGTCCTGGATCGCCTTAATTTTCTTTGAAGTGGGGTGTATTCCCTGACCATCGATTCTATAACCCAGGAATTCTACGCTAGGCACGTTAATTTGGCATTTTTCCTTTTTGAGGCGGAGACCCTTTTCTCTGATTCTGGCCAAAACAGTTCTGACTCTTTTATTTAATTGCTCCTCGTTTGCAGCGGACACCAAGATGTCGTCAAAATAGGGGACGACTCCCGGTATCCCTTGCAAAAGTCGTTCCATGACGCTCTGGAACAATCCTGGAGCAATGCTCACACCGAATTGTAGCCGGTTGCATTTGAATGCTCCTCTATGCGTCACTATAGTTTGGGCCTCCGCTGTGGCGCTATCAACGGGCAGCTGCTGGTAAGCTTGTGCCATGTCTAATTTTGCAAATACCTTTCCTGGCCCCAACGAGTGCAACAAGTGCTGTACTACAGGCACAGGATATGCGCTTTGTTGTAGCGCGACATTAATTGTGCATTTATAGTCCGCACAGATGCGGACTGATCCGTCTGGTTTGACTGGGGTCACGATGGGCGTTTCCCAGCGCGCGTGATCCACTGGCTCAAGGATTCCTTGCTCCACTAACTTATCTATTTCCTTATCTATTTTTGGGCGGAGTGCAAAAGGCACTCGTCTCGGTTTAAGTCGGATTGGCGCCACTTTGGGGTCTAAATTGAATGAAATCGGTTTACCCACATACTTACCAAGACCGGGGCTGAACACATCCTCGAACTCCTTAAAAATCTGCTCAGCGCTGCTGTTTTCCACGGCGTTGATTCCGGTGACTTCTAGCCCCAAGGATTCAAACCAATCCAGTCCTAGGAGGTTTTGTAATGGTGCGCTGGCGATGGTCACGGGCAGCTGGGCTACGATGTCCTTGAAACGGATCTGGAACGTGCCTTGGCCTACGATGGGGACTCGGTTCCCCTGGTAGTCTCGTAGCAGGATGTCTGGAACGCGTAGTTGGCTCTTTTTGAGGCTAGGGATAGCCTGTTTCATGGATGCCCATGAAATGATCGTCAGGGACGATCCTGTGTCAACTTCCAGCTCGCAAGGTGAGCCCTCCAAGAGGACTGTGACTTTCAGCTTTTTAGGCCGCTTGGTGCGGACCTGGCTTATTGTGGTGAGATACGTTCGCAATTCCTCTCTCTGGGTCAACTCTATCTCATCATCTGTATCCTGAAAATACTCTCGTTGAGCGTCTTGATAGAACGCTCTCTCAGCTCTTTGTGTGTAGTCTCTCTGGGAATACGCTCGCTCAGCTCCTTGTGTGTAATCTCTCTGGGGATACGCTCGCTCAGCTCTTTGGGAATTTTCTCTCTGGGTAAACACTTGTGGATTTCTCTCTGGGCGCCCTTTTTGATTTTGCCAAGCCCCTGGGTTGGGCTTCTGTTGGCGGTACATGGGTGGTTGCCTTGAGGCAGGGGCTTTGCTCCAGCACACTCGTGCGATGTGCCCCAGTTTGTTGCAGTGCGAACAAACAACGTTCCTGAACCGACAGGTAGACCGGGAGTGATTCCCTCCGCAGCTTGCGCAGGGCGGCAAACGGGATCCAGGTCTCCCCCCAGGTCTCACGTGACTGCTCCGCATCAGGTGACTTTCCTCGAGCTCGGGATCCCCGAAATCTGGAATGGTGTCCTCGTAGTGGACTCTGGTGTGTCTTGGCGCTGGCTGGCCTGTGTTGAATCCGCGTTGAATGGTCTCCGATGATCTGTCTGCTGCTTCTGAAGCTCTTGCCTCGTCGAGTACAATCTGTAGGCTTAAATTGGTTTTGGCTAACAGCCGTTTTTGTAGGGAAATGTCTCTCAGCCCGCTAACGAGTCGATCCATAATCTGCTCATCCAGGTCTCGGAATCCACAATGTGTGGCTGCTTTTCGTAGGGCTGCAACGTACTGGTTGATAGATTCTCCCGCCTTCTGGTTCCTCGTGTTGAATGCTTGGCGGCAAACATGGCGGGAAGGTTTTGGCGCGTAATGAGTCTGTAGAGCCTGTTGCAACGCCGCCCATGATACTGCCTGTATCAGAGTAGGCGCGGTGAGGTCTCTGGCCGTGTTGAAGACTTCTTTTCCGCAGTAGCCGAGGAAGATGTTTTTCTTCCGGGCGTCGGTGATCCCCGTGTATTCGTTCGCTTCGAGAAAACACTCGAAACGAATCATGAAGGCTTCCCATTCGTCGTTCTCTGGGTCGAATGGAGCGGGGGGAGTGTGCATTGCCATCTTCTCTCGCTTGAATTTGCCGCGCTGTGGTGACCTGAGATGGCTGCCGGAATTTCTGCCGAATTCCTAGGCTGGATCAAATCCGGAGATTCTGGAGGTAGCGTTCTTCGTCCTATCTGTCTCTCGATCCCATCCTCGTCGCCAATGTTAGATCTGGGCAACGAGAGAACAGACTGCGGACACGAAGTGACTTAACAGCTCTTTATTAGTAGCAGTAGTGATCCAGCTTGCTCTGTGGCCGGAGGGTTCCCCTTTTATAGTACTCGGGTACGCCTCTCGACCAATCAGAGCGATACCTGTTTCCCGCTGTAGCAGCGGACCAGAGAGGAGACTTCCTCCGATATATGTTAATATCTAACAGAAAGGTCTTGCAAAGAAAGTAAGACAAGACTGAGCCCAACCTCTCTTCCCTTCCTACGGGGCTTTCTTTGTACCATCCCACTCAACAATCTTCCTAGGATATTTCTGCTACACTTGAATTCACATGTGACTTGCTGGCCCATCTGTTCCCTCTCCCCAATCTTTACAATATTTCTCCTCACCCTTTTTTCCTTAACTGCTGCCAATGATTTTGTCCTTTTTCTGAGCAATTTTGCCCTTCAATGCCTGTGTCCAGGCCATACATGCTTCAGTCAGTGTGCGTACGTTACCTGAACCCAGCTGTTTCATGCATGGAACAGTCAATTCACGGAACACTTTTCATTTCCCTACTGTTTGGTTAGCCCGAGGAGTGATGCCATGTGCACAGCCATGTGCTAGGCTGTTGGGTGTACCCTTTTATCTTAAGGAGAGTAATGGAAAACTGTGGGGAAAGAGTCTGTCTTTATTTATGTACTGCCTTAGGTTCAGATTGTGTGTTCAGGCAGAGGTTTAGTATTTATAAATCATGCAAATGGTGGCAGCCTATCTCTCTTGCAAATACACACACACACATATATATATATATATACAAAGGTGCCTGGCAGCCTGCTGTGCTTGGCAAACCTGGAGATGCAGACAGCTTGTAGGCTTGTCATAAGGAAGAAGAAATGTTTAGAAATTTTGCACATGGCCTAAGCAATTTCAGATTAGTCAAATATATTCGTGTATTATACTAGACTAGAACTACTCTGTATACAGTATTTGAAAAGTAAAGGTTAACTGTTATATGGAATGCCATTTCAACATGTAAAACTTGCTGCAAGCAAAAGCTTTTTCTTTTGCTGTTGATAGTGGGATGGTCTTCAGAGTGGATCAATTGCCTGATTTGCTTCTTGAAAGAGAAACGCTTAGGTATCACACTGCATTTCCTGCTAATAGAGAAATATTGGTTTGATATGTTGAGAAAAGTGCTGCCAAGAGAAAGGGAGGGACAAAGTGGTCCCCAAAGCAGTGGCTTACAAATACTGACTTTCAAATAAGCTGGACTGGAAAAATTTCTCATCCCTCCTTCATGGATAAGTGAACATTAAACAAACAGATCGACATAACTGCATTGTTTCAATTGTTTGTAAATTTTTATGGCTTCAGTACAATAGGGAAGAAAGAGATAAAGTAAGAAGAACTCACAAATAAATGCATTACAACAAATTATAATGGATGTCAATGCTTAAACGTAATACAGCTTAATTTTCAAGCAGCAAATTAAATGTTGACCTTAGGGAATTATATTGTCTAGTCTTTCCATTGCAATATTAAAAGGACAATTCAAAGGGTAACAGCATACCCATACAATAATCAATTAACCCAACCTCTGAAATCTGGGGACTAGTATGCATGTAAAACTATGTAACAATTGAATTGCAAAAATGCAAGCACGATTGGCTGAAAGTTATTCATTAACAGATACATTCCAATTTTTGTAATACTTACATTAACAAACTAAATTGACAATATCCATACAACATGGAACAACTGGATGGCAAGACCAAATCATGCTTATTAACATATTTTGAAATGTGATCCATTCCCAGAACAGTAAAGTAGATTACAAACATCTGCTAGCAAGTCCATTAATGTCAAATATATATTATTTTTAGAAATTAGCCTTATACCAAGATCAGAAGAGATATAGAACCAGACATTGATTTGTTCATGTTTGTGACAAGACAGTATTTTTTACGCAGCCCATATTTATCAAACATCTGCACAACCTTATGTTATTACATTTTTCTTCTTTGGGTAGGAAATTTAATATCTCTGATGACAGGTTAAATGTTGGAGCTACTTTAGACTGTCATTTTTCCTATTTATTTTGTATATTTTTTTGGCTTTGTAAAGCTGCCCAATTCAGAAATGATTCTTTAAATATACACATATTGAAAATGCACCTGAAAAGCACCGGCATTTCCTGTGTATTCAGTATCTTTTATCTTTGGAAAGTTTTCTGATAAAAGTACTGAAAATATCTTTGTTGCATGCTCATAATATACCATCACTTCATGATACAGAAAATGCCTCAAGAGAGAATTGTGAGAGGCTTAATGGCAAAAGTCATTTCAACATTCACAAACCAGCTTCATGAACCATAATTAAGCATCTGTCTGCAAAGCTATTTTGAGGAGATATGTATTTGTGTATACATGTGTAATTTTATACCCAATAAATATTCATAGTCTTCACAGAAGACTCATCCTTAGAGGATGAGAATAAGACAGGAAATGCATTAAATCTTTTTGATATAGGAGCAGGGCCGAGCAAAGCCCAGCAAGGCAAGTAGGGTAAAACTGACACCTGCTACCAGTGGATTTGCAGCCTCAAAGTTTGATCAGGGATCTTCTAAATACCTTCAAAATCTCTGAGAACAATGGTAGCTCTAGAACAGAAGCTGACAGGTGCAGAAAGGTGGAAATACTCTTTGCGTGTAATAAGCTACACAGAAATCACTTTTGCTCAGGAACAAAATAGCATTCTGAACCAACCAAATGCAGCCTTAGTGAATAGTTTGACAGTGTTGAGGGAATTATTGTTTAGCAGAGTGATGGCGTTCGGGAAAAACCTGTCCTTGTGTCTAGTTGTTCTGGAGTGCAGTGCTCTATAGCATCATTTTGAGGATAGGAGTTGAAACAATTTATGTCCAAGATGTGAGGGGTCTGTAAATATTTTCATGGTCCTCTTTTTGACTCATGCAGTGTACAGGTCCTCAATGGACGACAAGGTAAAAGCATTAAAACACTGATACCTGCCATATTTTTGCCACTATAGAATGGACATAGCATGGAAGAAACACTCATTTTCAGACACTTACCTTATCAAATTTCAGTTTCAACATTTTTTAAACATCTTCCCTACCTGTTTTAAAGCAATGACAGTATGAAGGAGGATAGAATAATATAGTAATCTCTAATTTTTTTCTGCAAAGAACTTAGATTGTGCTAAACCAATGCAGAAAGCTCTTAATCCTGCTTAAACTTTCAAAATCTGCTTAAGATGTAAGTATCCTCTTTTCCACTTGCTTTTTTGGAATGTTAGATTTTGCACAACACTGCTGTGCATTAGCTTAAACCATTAGTGCCACTCCTCATTGCCTTTTATGGCATTGCAATAACTGATTTGCAAGCCTGGTCCTACTTCAGAAGGCTCTCTTCATCACTGGTAGCTCTTGATTGAGTCAAATTAATATTTTCATAAGACTACTGTATGATTGTTATTTACTTAGCAAAGGCAGCCAAAAGAGGTTGCTGTAGTGCAGGGGTTGGCAACCTTAAACACTCAAAGAGCCACAAAGGTCCTAACTGGAAGCCCCCCCCCCATTCAATTCTGGAGCTGACAAGAAATCTGGTTCCCCCCACCATAGAGTCTCCTCCTAGCATGGCGTCCTTTTTCCTCTACCAGTCCTAACTGAAAACCCTATCAATTGTGGTGCCAATCGGTGACAGGGAACCACAGCAGAGGGTTGAAAGAGCCACATGTGGTTCAGCAGCCGTGGGTTGCTGACCCCTGCCGTGGTGCAATATATTGTGGAAAGAGGTAAGCCACATAAAAACAATTGACACAGAGAAAGGGACATTAATAAAATAGTGAATACACAAACCGCTGTCTGCATATTTTAGCCTATCACTCATGGTTGAGGTGTTGTGTACTAGATTAGTCAGCCTTGAGACCATACCTAGAGTGCTGAGAACTGAGCTGAACTCCTTGGGTCTTCCCAGGAATGCAGTTCTCCATCAGTAGAAGAAAGAACAAGAGTTTGTGGCCACATTAAAAAATCTGAGAGGTGAGAAAATGAATGAAGTCCCGTGTAATATGAACCATGCTATCCTGAAAGGATTCTGATTAGCAAGAGTGGTCCCTTGGTTGTTAATTCTTAACGGCTCCTTTGACACCCATATGAGCAGGCAACCAATCACGCCACTCAATCTTTTTAAGCATTCTCCACAAATAGAAGTGAAGTGATAACAATCTCAGATACACCAGATACACCACTGAATCTATGAATTAAGTTATTGTATATGCAGTGCTTCAAATATGCCTGATTAATTTGAAGCACTATTTTGAAGCAGGTGCTTCTTCCTGTTTGGGAATCTGTTTGAACGAGGTATGTTGTGAGAAAGATGCTCATCTAAAGAAAACACCAAAGGATTTGGAGATAGAAACAAAAACATTTGTCATATTGAAGCATTGCTTTGAAAAATTTTATTGACCTATTTTGTTATCAGTTTGGCCCCAAAAGAAATCTTGATTTGAATTCTCCAGTATTTGAAATTATCTTGTTCTTTGGTAGTTTCTAGATCTTAGACAGACCTTCTGTCTATTTTACACTCTTGACTGCTTGTTATTTGTCAATAGGGAAGACCTAACTACCTATTAAGTACAGAAAGTCTTTGTGAGATCATGGGATTCTGTGACTTCAGTTTTCTAGCCCATAAAAATGAGACCTTTTCTCTTGTTCTCTATGTAAGCTGCTTGACAGGACATAAGGAAAAGGAATGCCTTTTCTGTAAGTCCCATATAGTGAAGGGTAACTACAATTATTGCTTCAAGAAAACTATAACCAGAACATTTTATCAAAACTTGTGCCATGCAAATGTTCATATCTGTGAAATGTACAGCTGTAGTGGCACAGTAGTTAAAATGCAGTATGGCAGGTTACTTCTGCTGACTGCCGGCTGCCTGCAATTTGGCAGTTCGGGTCTCACCAGCTCAAAGTTGACTCAGCCCCCCATCTTTCCAAGGTCAGTAAAATGAGGACACGGATTGTTGGTGGAAATATGCTGACTCTTTAAACTGCTTAGAGAGGACTGAAAAGCATTCTGAAACTGTATATAATTCTAAATGCTATTGCTATTGTTATTGCTATATATAAATCAAGATGTGTACACAGAGCAAGCTTGGCAGCAAAGTGGTCAGTTTTTGAAAATGGAGATACAATTCCATTAACTAATATAGAAGAGTTAAGTGGACTTATTGGGCCATTTGGGGTAACTCATGTTGAAATATGATTCTGAGATGTTGGTAGACAATAGTCTACTTTGTCTTACCCCATCCCTCAGAGTTAGTCTGCTGCTCCTCTCTTTTGCCAATGTTAAAATCACATCCATTTCACAGTTATATACATACATAGCAAGTTGAGGTGGAATCAGGATAGGCTCTGAAATGCAATGTATGTTTGGAAACGATTTTTCATCTTCCCTGAACTAAAATGTGCACAAATTCTGTACTGGTAATTATTCAACCCAATATATAAGAACAACATGTTATCATGCAACTTTTTAAAGTTATGATGATGTAAAGGAGGATGGCAGACATTGGACCAGTAAGTCTAAATCAGAATTTGCCTGGCTTCCAAACCTAGGAAGAGTAATTTTAAATCATTTTAATTGGGCAGTTAATCTGATTTGCCATGGCTTTGAGAAGTGATCGCTTATTTTTTTCTAACAGGTTTTTTGATTATTTATATCCAAACCAGGGTTCTTTTTGCAATAAGGATAATGTTAGGTTTCCAAATAATAATCCCATTATCAAGCAAAACTCCAAGGCAGGTGAAATCCTCAAAGAATAGCTTTATTGGAAATATTATATTGGCACAGATCTGGTAAAAACTGACTCTGAAGTTTCCCATGGTTTTCACCCAATTAAAAGAGAAAGTTTTCCCACAACCCAATCAAATAGTCACATGGTCCAATCAAGACACTGTCTGTTGTCTGGTGACCTCACTCCTCCTTCCACGGTCCAGGTGTGAGAATGTCCTTGGTTCCCAAGAGAAAGTATTTCATTTTGGCTACACAACCACAGCAATCTCTAATCCCCACTCCCTATCCCTCAACTCCAGTGTGGCAACACTGAAGCTCCAAGATGGCTCCGGTCAGGTCAGCTTCAAGCTTGACACATAATACATGTAAAGGATAAGTTATTTACCTACATTTTAATTTAAAATTTCTGTAGAATATAAGTGTAGGTGTCACAAATTTAGAATAAACTAGCTGCATATAATATTAAGAAGTAATAGATGAAAACTAGAGAAACAAATGGAAGGGAATATGGTGCTCAGACTGAGAAAACATGATTGTAATTCTGTTTTAATTTTCTCAACAAAAATGTCACTAATCATGCATCACCCTCTTTTTATAAATGCTTTTCAATGACAGAAATCTAACATCCTCATTAATGCTCACACTGCCACGTTTCGTCTTTGCTGGGTTGCATCTGTAACTAATGAGAAACATCATGATTAATTTTTATAAGGAGCAATGTGTAAGCAATAAAAGATGGCAGTGTAGGCTGTAATGTGTTCATTAATGATAATATCCGAATGTAAATGGAGCATAAGTCTCAGATCTGTAAGTTTGTCATACCCAAGAGACAATCATGCTAGCATCAACTTACACAACTATTGGTTTTTTAAAATATTTATATTTTGAGCAGATGATGAAGCAACCACCTTCTGGGTAAAGTAATAGATCTTTCAGGATTATAAACAGTTCATTAATATAATCTAAAAGGACAGAGGTTTCAGACTAGCCTATAATATAATTATGGCTTTGAGGAACTAGGTCAGGGGTGGCGAACAAGTTCGACAAAAAGAGCCAAAATTTTAAACTGTGAGAGTCAGAGAGCCACACCACGCAGTGACCTGCCAAAACAGACAAACACTCACACAAAAGCATATAATTTTAACAATAATATATTAAACACATAATATAACATGCTCAGTCAGGTGTTTTTTGTTATAAATTTTTATAAACCCAAAGAGGTAGTACAGTAAAGAAAGTAGTACAGAATGTTTCAGCAGGATGGGACAGGCTGCCCACAAGTGTCTCTCCGTTCAGGGACTGAAAATCCTGCTTGGATTTCATCAGACAGAATTTTCAAGTCCGGAGCAGATCCTTCCAGATCACTCCCACCACCCAGAAGACACCCTACTTTCCTTATGTAGATCTCTGTCCACCTAACAACCTACAAGATTACTTGATGACCACAACCAGGAATGCCACACTTGCAGTCATTAAACAAAGCAGTCACATATCTCGCTTAATGACTGCTTTGCTCAGTGACGAGATTGTGATTGTAAATCGAGTACAACCTATACATGGGTAAAGCCTGGTCCTAATATTATCTTCCTTTAACCTAATATATGTATTATAATATATATATGAGTTTGGATTATCTTTGATATCTATTACAATTACAGGCTGTGAGAAAAACACTCGTAGAATTTTGGGAAATATACTAACCATGGAAATTCAATTAAATGTTTTCTCCTATTTAAAACTCTGCTGCTCCTGAACCCAGAGCTTCAATATGCAACCATTATTATTAATTTGAGCAATCATTGCATAGACCCAAGGATAGCCATATTTATTTCCATTCCAGAGTAGAGCTTAAGTCCACTTTCCAAATATTTCAAAGAAAAGTTCTCCACATCATTAGAACCTCACCGGAATCCTGCAGCAACTGTGCTAGACTTTGAAGCATTATTTTTTTGGGCGCAGCAGAGGGTGCCATCTGCAAAGACAGGGGGGGGAGAAATAATGATCATTTCTTGAGAACTAGAAAGTTCATGCCACATTTAGTTATCTCAACTGTTGAGATAAACCCGGAAGTACAGTCGACGCGACGACGCTTGCCTGCGCTCCACCAGCTCGGCTGGGAACGGAAGCTGAGCTGGTGGAGCGCAGGCAAGCGTCGTCGCGTCGACCGTACTTCCGGGTTTAGTGCGCAATCCGAGCCACAGTATACTAAATAATGGTAAGAGGCAAAGAGCCTCATTTATTTTGGCCGCGAGCCGCGTGTTCGCCACCCCTGAACTAGGTCTTTAGTGCAGGTTTTACAGAGAAAATTCATTATGAAATGTACAATATTTGCCCCAGTGCTTTTCAGGACAGAGAGTCACTTTTGGAAGAGTGAATGAAGTTACTGTTACCATTCCATGATCTAAAAGTTGCAGTAAAAAGTTATAACACAGAGAGGCAAAACTTTTGAAAATATATGGAAAATATCTTTTAGCTAAATTTTGAAGTTTTTACTACATTCTTCAAATCTATTGGAGTTCTAATTCCAGTAGGTAAAGAAGGTATCAGAAAAAGGAGAAAATGGCATTTGTATCCCTCAATATTTTTCACTGTCTCCTTCAACGGTTTCATGCTTGGAAACTAGAATTGGTTGGAATAAGTATCAGATGGCTCTGGGAAGAAACAAGAGGAGGAGGAGGAGGAGGAGGAGGAGGAGGAGGAGGAGGAGGAGGAGGAAGAAGAAGAAGAAGAAGAAGAAGAAGAAGAAGAAGAAGAAGAAGAAGAAGAAGAAGAAGAAGAAGAAGAAGAAGAAGAAGAAGAAGAAGAAAACTCTTGTGCATAACTGTGAGCAGTTCCAGTCCACTTTTGTTCTCACTTGAGAAGTTCTTTAGTCCTGCTCTAGATTAAGATATTGGCAATGCTGTTTTGGGGAGAAGAGCTAGTGATATAATGGACAAAGAGAGGATGATCTAGCCAGTTATTAAAATACATTTTTAAAACCATATAGCAGGAATCCTGATAGGAAGAAAAAAGTAATTTGTTTATAGGATCAAGAATAACTGCCAAATTGGTTCCTGTTTTAACTGTTTTCATAATTTCTTTTATAACTGATTGTGAATGGAATGATTTGGAAGCAAATTATTCTAATTAAAATTCATATATGGAAACCTGAAGTTTCTGTTCCCAGTCTAACAGAATATGAACTCAGTTTGCATTAATAGCATAATCCCAGGAAGGAAAAGGATACTTCAAGTACAAAAGCTACACATTATCATTTTTTAAAAATCCCAGCAGCTGTTTCTATTGTGTGTTGGTTTATTGTTATATTGTTATATTTTCCTAGTGTTAGTTGCCCAGAATCCTGAATTTGAGATAGGCAGCTGTATAAATTGAAATAATTAATGAATAAACAAACAGAATAGTAAACTGCATTAAAATAAAATTAAATTTATTATTGAAGTAAGAAACCATACTGGAACAAATCTTCCCTTAACCTGAGCAATAGAAAAGAAAAATTAAAGGCTTTTCTAGGTACATGAGTTGGGTGCCTTGGGCCAGTCACTCTCTCTCATCCCAACCCATCTCACAGGCAGAATGGAACAACTCACATGGCCAATTCACCACTACCAATAGAATGGGACAACTTGTTGTGGAACAACTCAACACAAGATAAGAAGAAGAAGAAGAAGAAGAAGAAGAAGAAGAAGAAGAAGAAGAAGAAGAAGAAGAAGAGGAGGAGGAGGAGGAGGAGGAGGAGGAGGAGGAGGAGGAGGAGGAGGAGGAGGAGGAGGAGGAGGAGGAGGAGGAGGAGAAAGAGAGGAACGGGTCTAGAGTACAGTTATTTTGTGTTAAGTTATCTCGCTGCGAGTTGCCCATGGCAAGTTGGCGGCAGTAAGTTGGCCATGATGAGTTGGTTACTGCAAATTGGCTGCAGCAAATTGTCCTAGACCTTCTCACAGGAGTATTGTGGTTGGAAAATAAGAGGAGGAAAGAATATTAAGTATGTTTGCTGTCTTGAGTTATTTTAAAAAATAATAAAGGTGGGATATATATCCATACATGCATGCAAACATGCATGGAAATAAACATACATGCATGCGTAAGAATGTCTCTTTGTAACTGGACATAGAGCATGCCCTGGATGAGAATGAAAATGTTGAAACTGGAAGGCATGTATGGATCTTGCAATCTTGCTTAGTCAGAGAAGCTAATAGCTGTGTAAATTTATGGAAATTAATAGAGATGCTTAAACTGACATCAATTCAAAATAATTTTATCTCAAATGCTTACTGATTTAGTATATAACAATTGAATTTTTTTCTATCTGAAAGGAATTGAAGCTTTTATTCTGTAAATGATATTTTATCATTGGGTTCATTTCAATTTATTTTTGAAGAAGTTCCTTCCAATTCAATTTGAACTACTGCCCTGTATTTATGTGCATATGGACGTGTATATTAGGGAACTATCAGAAAATAGTGACTGTCAAAGAACAGAGTAATTTATATGGTAGTAATAGTTGCCATTTTTATTTTTCCCTTCTTTGAGACATACAGGAGATGTTCTACTGAATATGGAAAAATCATGTTCAATTGTAGTTTGAAATTCTAAAATAATGACTAATGTTATCTTTGCAGTAGAAATAGGTGCTTAGGTAGTTAAATGACATGCACAATTGAAGTGCAAATTGAGTCCAGAGTTTTTGTCTATAACACATAGTCACACTCACATATATAACATATGGGTTCTGTTTTTCTGAACAGGTTTTATTGTTAAACTTTTAATGTTGCATCTGGTCAAGAATCTAAACTTCAAAGAAGTAAAGAAGTATGTACTTAAGAGGTTAGCTGAAGCATATTTGGCATTAATTGGCACTGAGGGTTAACTTCATTCAAAACATAAGAATCTAAACAATTTGTCCAGCTACTGTAACTAATCTTTAAAACTTCAAACTTTGTATTGAGAAAGCACAGAGAACTTCAGATGACTGCTGATAGACCCAATCTTTAGAAATGGAATTAGAATTGAATTTGTCATCACTTTCATTAATTGTTGTACCTTATGATTCTTGACAAATGCATTTTTTCTTTTATGTACACTGACAACGCATGCACCAAGAAACATTCCTTGTGTGTCCAATCACACTTGGCCAATAAAGAATTCTATTCTTTTCTCCTAAAGTCAGTTATTTATTTAATTATCAAATTTGTAGAGCTACCCGTTGCAACAAAACTGATTCTGGCTGGTGCACAACAATCGCACCTAGCTTTTCTTGAACATACCCACTTTCATTTGAACTTTCTAAATGTTTCAGGGTCATCTAGTCAAGCCCACACTTGGTTTGCTGAGCATTTATAGGAAAGATGGCAATCCATATTTTGTTTGAAGACTCGTCATGAATAGAAATGTATTACTTGCCGAGGCAATTGATTTCAATGGATGCAGCTCTTACTGTCAGAAAATGTTTTGCTTGTGACAAACAAGTTTCTTTTTCCACTTCCTGATCAAGAAAATTACAAACAAAAGAGAGCAAGAATTTCTTGCACCTCTGATTCTTGGCAGAGTTAGATTTCCAGCAGGTGTCATAGTAGTTGTAACATCTCATTGTCACTATGCACATGTCCTATGACACAAAGATACCTCATTTCTATCTTCGGTCTGTCCAGGTGGTCTGTATTAAATTCCCATAATGATATCACTTCTTTCCTCACATCTATTTTTATTATAAAAACACTTTAAGCCACAGTTGTATACTCCAGCACATTATCTTACTAACAATAATGTTTTTTACGGGAATTCAAGTCCTTTGTCTCTCTTGAGTTTGCCAACTTTGTAGAACTTGAATAAACTTGAAAGACTATGAAAGTGAACATCTCGCTCAATTCATACCTACTGTAATTAAGGTGAAGTTATTCTGAGTCTTCTCAGTCTTCTGCTCTTTGGAATCAAGAATATCTTTTGCAAAGGTAGTTTCCCGTTTCCTTCCTTGCTACCCTTTTCTGAATTCCTATGACAATTCCCCAGTTTTATTTGTATTCATTCAATATATTGTTTCATTCAATATATTGTTTTTCTGTATGTCTTGTATATAACATGAGTCATACTTGAATGGGTAAGCCTGTTCAAATCAATGCAAGATCAGTCATATTTAAGGTTTTTTTTTAATTATCCCACACTATTGGTATTACTTGTACATTCTCCTCTTGAAGGTGAGACTACTTGAACAGCCATATATAGTATTACTTAACTTACAATTTTGATTTCATAGATGGGTAAGTATTTATACTCACTTTTCTGTTACCGTACAAGCACCTTATGAAGCCAATAGTTCACACAAGCTACAGCACAAAAATATTCTACTAAAATAGAAAATGTATTTGAAGAATTTTCAGATATAAAGAGTGAGACACATAGAAACAAAATTGCTTTTCTATAAAGGGCCTTGTGGTGTGCATATTCTTTAAGTATGAGAGAATCTCTAGTATGTGTATTTTAAAACACCATGCTTGCTAACAAGAATATTTTCAGAAGTAATCAAATGTGAATAACAGCTGGGGTTCCTGCACAGAGTTCCATATCCTATCAATTTACCACTCTAACTTAACCTCTTCATACTACATATTGTAGTCCTTAGATTGATTTTCTCATACAGGTATTTCTGCTTTAATGGCTGTGGTGAATTACAATTTGTGATCTTTTGATATATGCCCCAGTGCTGCCTTTTATTTAAGCTCTGGTAGGATTTCCCAGTGTCTGTCACCTTAGTTGTTTCTTGATGATATATCTCCCATGCAGAATCTATCCATGACATTTCCTCTGTTTAATACAATACAATATAATACAATACAACACAACACAACACAATACAATACTATACAATACCAGAGTTGGAAGGGACCTTGGAGGTCTTCTAGTCCAACCCCCTGCCTAGGCAGGAAACCCTATACCGTTTCAGACAAATGGCTATCCAACATCTTCTTAAAGACTTCCAGTATTGGGGCATTCACAACTTCTGGAGGCAAGCTGTTCCACTGATTAATTGTTCTAACTGTCAGGAAGTTTCCCCTCAGTTCTAAGTTGCTTCTTTCTTTGATTAGTTTCCACCATTGCTTCTTGTTCTACCCTCAGGTGCCTTGGAAAATAGTTTGACTCCCTCTTCTTTGTGGCAACTCCTGAGATACTGGAACACTGCTATCATGTCTCCCCTAGTCCTTCTTTCTATTAAACTAGACATACCCAGTTCCTGCAACCGTTCTTCATGTGTTTTAGTCTCCAGTCCCCTAATCATCTTTGTTGCTCTTCTCTGCACTTTTTCTAGAGTCTCCACATCTTTTCTACATTGTGGTGACCAAAACTGAATGCAGTATTCCAAGTGTGGCCTTACCAAGGCATTATAAAGTGGTATTAACACTTCATGTGATAATACTACATATGAAGAACTGGGTATGTCTAGTTTAATAATCTTCCTCTAATGTCTGTGCTGCTCCAGGCATTCTTCCAGCAGCTTATTTTTGGGTGCCAACTTACTGTCCTGGAGGCTCTGGCTTCATCAAGGACAATGGCTTTCACACTTACTAAACCTTGCCTTTTTTTCTTTCCAGCTGAAGTACAGTTGGATTTAGGGTAGAAACAATTTCTTCATATTGACAGTTTTGATATTTTCCATTGGCCAGCTCACTATATCAGCAAGATATTTGATGATTGGTTGAGCATACATGTTGATGGAATGGATCTTGTCTTTCCATTGAGAAGTGTCTTCAAGACCTATCTTATCCTTTAGTAGTATTTAAATTTTTCTGCCTGCTGGGCTTCCTCACTGTGGTCCCTATGTAAATGTGGGATACCAAGGTACCTGTAACTTGTCTGCATGACTATTATATAGCCTGCTGGTAATTCCACTCATCAATTTTAACTACCTTTTCTCTTTTGACTATTATCCAATTACTGTTCTCCAGTCTGAATGTCATTCCTGTGTCCTCACTACAGATCCATGTCAGGTTGATCAATATGTTGATGTCTTGTTCATTTTTAGCATATAGCTTGATGTTGTACATGTAGAAGAGGTGGTAGGTAGTAAACTGTATCCATAGTAGGTACTTGTGATTATCTAGTTGAGGAGTCTCAAACTTATGCAGAACAGAGTGTGGATAGTGCACCACCTTGGCATATGCCCACACTTAATGGTTATTTGTGGGAGCTGACTTGAGTTCACTTCCACAGTACCATTCAGTTCTTGAGGAAAGTCCTTAGTGTCCTATTGAATTTGTTTAGTGCCCGGTAATCAGAAATTTTTAATGTGGCTTTGAATCATAGGCTTTCCTGTAGTCAATCCAGGCTGAGCTCAGACTGGTCTATCTAAATCTTGAGTCTTGGGTAACTGCTTTATCTGTCAGCAATTGTGTTTTTAGCCACTGCTGTTGTTCCCAGTGTCCTTCTGAGTTGTGCTCATGTAGTGGCCTATATCACTCTCATTGGATGTACCATCAGCAGATAGCTGAGATGGCTGACATTGGGAAATCCTACCAGTGGTTGGAAATGTATGAACTAAAAGTACTAGACACTGATCATAGCAGCACAAAAACAAGTACTCAACATCAAATGCATAGAAGCAGATAGCTACTACTCTAGACAGAACCTGATGTCCAGACTATGCACAGAGGCCTCAGAGACAATTCAGCACATAGCATTAGGATATGCAGATAGAAACAGCATAAACTGAGCAGCATAATTAAGGAATTGGCATTGTATATAGGAAAATCTGCACAGTGCTCCCAAATCCAAATGGGAGACTCCACAGAAAATTTAGAAACAGGGCTAAGATTCTTTGGGACTTCTGCATCCAAACAGGTAGAGGTTAATCAACCAGACAATGTGGTTGTAGACAATAAGCAGAAGATAGTAGTGGTGATAGATGTTATGGAGCCAAGTGACAGTAACACCAGGAAAAAGGCATATGAGAATCTGGAAAAAAATAACAAGAGTTGAAATAGGAGCTAGAGACATTGTGAAAAGTAAAGGCCAAAGTGGTGCAATAGTGGTAGAAACACTTGGGGCTGTGAATCCTAAGCTGGGACAGTGGTTCCAACAGGTCCCAGGAACAGGGCTATCTATTCTGAAGGGGGCAATGTTAAAGACAGCTAAGATACTCCACAGAATCCTCTGACTTCCCTGGTAGAAGACTCAAGAATGAGGAAGACAGACCATCCATATGTATGACATAGTATATTAGGGGTCAACCAACTTTCAGAAAGTGCATTAGGAATGAATTAACTGCTTATGCAGTGACTAAAAGCAGAAGCAAAGGTTGAACATAATTTTGAGGTCTATTTATAATTCAGCTATTTTCAGGGCAATCTCTTACACCTGTGATAAATTAATTTGGACAAGTAGAAACGCTTAAATTTTATCTATTATTTCTTTTGAATTAATGCAGCTTCTTATATACAGCATTCCTACATAGGCTTGAAAAGAACCTTTGAATAGTCTGTCTCTGAATTTGACCAAAAACTCCTCTGTGGTGTAACTTCCATTAAATGGAGCGTAAATGTGGAGGACTGGAATATAAAAGCTTGAGGCAAGTGACTATTCTGCTATCAGATTTCATATACAATTCCTCTGCTTTCTTTTCAATCCAGTTTAGAAAAAAATAAGTTCCATATCTGGCAATATTCAGCTCTCATTGATTCATCCCTTCACACAAAGAGCTGATGTGCATTTCTAGCTACCGAGAATTAATTCTGTAATGACTTTTTGGTCCCTTAGGATCACTTCTTTCCTCATTTATTAAAAGCTTGAGAAAGGCTAATATTCTTGTAAGCTGAACACATATTGAAGTCAAGGCAATTTTAATCAAATCTATCCCAAAAGCAGTTGTTAATAGGATCATTTCATGTTGGCTCATGTCTGATGTTTCTCCCTGTCTGATTTGGTCCATTTTTAGGATCTTCCCATCAGTGCAAAGAGCTCTAGTTCCATTTTTTCTTTGATTTTTAATCAGAATACAATTGCCAAATACAGCAGCTTATTTTATCGTCTACTGTATGTGGATCTTGCTAAAAGAAAAATGGATTTTTTTTCAATTTCATTTTGTAAAAATTAAAAATTACAATTTCCCAATTCACTTAGCCTAACTTTACCTATAAATTATCTCCCTCCCTTCCCCCCTCTCTCTGTCCCCCCTCCCCCCCAGAGAATTTCCACTAGTAAAAATCGAGCATCAGGTTTTTCCAATGCATCTCTTGGAAATTGTTCTTGATTAGCATTTGCATTGCTCTGTGATGCTGATGAAATGATCATGCTATAATATGAAGTTTGAAGAACTCTTTAATGGAAAAAAAGTTTTTCTCAATGCTTCTTTCTCATTAGTGGCCCTTCTTCCCTCTTCCCTGCTTCTTTTGTGCATTCAAACAAATTATCCAGACCAGGAGATAGTTAGTTCTGGAAAGGTCAGAAGCAAAACCACCTGGAACCAGTTTAGTTAGTTGCAATAACAAGTGTAAGGTGGAAACCCTTCATCCCACTATGGGAAGAAATATCCATCTGGTTCAATTACAAGTTGGGAAAAGATGCTGGAAACATTGAGGCTGATTGGAAAGATGGTTGATTTATGAAGCAGAACCACGTGTTTTGTCACCTGCAGAACCGCAGCTGGCACAATGGAGTTGAGAGTGGGTTTTTTTTATAGCTTTTTGGGGCTTTGCACTTGAGCTTCCTGTTCCTGTGCAAGAACATGCAGTCTACTGGCTGTTGTCAAATTCCTATGGGGTCATGTAGGGGTCATAGCTGGCACTATAAGCAAAAGAGGAAATGCAAATCCTAGATGTTTGTCTGAGCTCCTGGGTTTTGTTGAAGTTTGGACTGCTCTGGGGGATGCAATGAAGGGGCTTGTGTTCTGAAAGAATGCTGGGCCACAACTATTGTGGCTTATTGGCTTTCATCCTGTTTTGGATCTTATGAGGATTAGGGTTAGGGTACTAACTTGTTGCACCACATGCCTTGAAACAGAAGCCAGTTTTGAAGTGGTTCTCCTTCTGAGGTCTGTTTCAGTTGGGTTTTTAAGATAAGAGAGGTCTAGATCTAAGCCCTTGCTTTCAGAGGTTTAGTTCTTTCTCCATTCCTATTCAACATCTACAGTACACAAAACTATTGGGTCATCTGTCAATATGGAGTGAGATATTACTGGTATGCTAATACAATTCAGTTGTACATCTCTGTGCTGGACTATAAAAGTGAAGCAGCAGAGATGCTTATTTAGGCCCTGGTTTTTGTGAGCTTCTTGCATCAAACTGCAAATCAACCCTAGCAAGACTGAGTGTCTTTGGGGTTTGAGGTCCCCTGACTCTGGATATTGATCCTTCTCAAAGAATGACAGATGAGAGAACCTTTAAGTGATCGATCTTGAATACCAGTTGTTTCTGTTCCTGGGTCATGAGTCTAGGCACCCCAGTCTCAGGGAGACACCCTCTGCTGTTACCATGTTTTCTAGAAAATAAGACCCAACTGGAAAATAAGCCCTAGCATGATTTTCAGGTTGTTCGTAATATAAACCCTACCCTCCAAAATGAGCTTCAGCTAAGATCATCAGCCAAAAGGATGCATTTTAGTACTTTATTTTCCCCAAAATAACACCTAACTGGAAAATAAGCCCTAATGGGTCTTTTGGAGCACAAATTAATTTAAGACAAAGTCTTATTTTCAGGGATACATGGGTAAAAGAGGGTGAGGTTTTTGTAGAAGGAAGGCAGGATTTTCAAGAAACTGGAGATAGTTAACCAATCATCTATCGTAGTATGTCAATAGCTAAAACATTCACAATCTAAAGTGGCAAAAATACCAATCTAGGGTGGCATTAGCCGCAATCTTGAGTCATACTACAGTACAGGTGAAACTAAAAAAATTAGAATATTGCGCAAAAGTTCATTTATTTCAGTAATGCAACTTAAAAGGTGAAACTAATATATGACATAGACTTATTACATGCAAAGCAAGATAATTCAAGCCGTGATTTGTCATAATTGTGATGATTATGGTTTACAGCTCATGAAAACCCCAAATCCACAATATCAGAAAATTAGAATATTGTGAAAAGGTGCCATATTCTAGGCTCAAAGTGTCCCACTCTAATCAGCTAATTAAGCTATAACACAAGCAAAGGGTTCCTGAGCCTTTAAATGGTCTCTCAGTCTGGTTCAGTAGGAATCACAATCATGGGAAAGACTGCTGACCTCACAGTTGTGCAGAAAACCATCATTGACATCCTCCATAAGGAGGGAAAGCCTCAAAAGGTAATTGCAAAAGAAGTTGGATGTTCCCAAAGTGCTGTATCAAAGCACATTGATAGAGAGTTATGTGGAAGAAAAAGGTGCACAAGCAGCAGGGATGACCACAGCCTGGAGAGGATTGTCAGGAAAAGGCTATTCAAAAGTGTTGGGGACTTTCACAAGGAGTGGACTGAGGCTGTAGTCAGTGCATCAAGAGCCACCACACATGGGAGAACGAGCCAGACATCGCGACGACACAACGTGCGGTCTCGATAGTCCAAGACTGCCGTTGATTCTTTTACCAGCTGCACGGTCCATATGGACCTAAACCGTTCCTGAGAGACGGTGACAGGGAGACAAATCCTTGCTCGTCTCAGGGACACCTCAAAGTCCCTGATTGACCCAAGGGAAGTTCTCCAAGCCGGCGGTAAACAGACAACCCCCAGGCTGACAAAGTCGGAGACGGCTCCGGAAAGAAGGCAGTGAAAGTGAGTCCAGCTGGTGAGATTTTTTTCTTTGAGAATGTTTGTCCCAACAATTTTTTTTTTAAAGATTAATTAGTCCTTTAAGTAAAAGAATAAAGCGGCAAAATTTATCTTTATTGGACTGCCTTAGAAAGTTTTTTCCCCTCTTCTATGTAACAGCATTTTGTGGATTGAAGTGATTGGAATGCTTCCCGTTTCTCTTCTTAAGTGAATGAATTGACTCTGTGCTACCATTTTTTTTGGCTGATCTAAAACTTTTTTTACTTTAATAATTCTCTCTCTTACTATTTATTAAATTTTATTAAAGACACTTAGAGATTTTTGTTTTCCTTAACCTTGATACGAATAAGAGAAAGTTAAATCTGCCATTCAGAAGCCAGAACTTTTTTTTTCTTTTTTTGAAACAAAGTATCCTTTGCTCTATTTTCTCTGAGTTTGTTGATATTGTAACTAGAGGGTTTGCAGCTTGTCTGTAGAGGCTGATAATGGCTCAAGAACACGGACTGTTTTCTTGCAGGTGTTTTTGTGGAATATTTTGGACAAGGTAAGGGAAAGAAAAGAAAAGATAGAACTCTCACTTGTTTTGAAAAAATTAAAAAGGATCTTATGTTTAAGCAAATTTAAAACAAAAATATTTTTATACATAAAACAGACATTGAAGGCAAGAGTGGCAGTGGATTTTAAACTTTTTCTTTTCTTCTGGGAAATATGCATTTATATACAGATGAAGAAACCCTAAGTTACCAGGATTTTTGGGATGGAATTCTAAAGATATTGGAAGGATTTGAGAGGTTTGATAAGAAGTTGGATAGATTATTGTCTGGCTCAATAAAAGATGAAGGGACTGGAGCCTCAAAAATTAAAGAAGAGAGTGAAGATATAAAAGATAAAGACAAGATAACAGATGAACCTAATAATGGAGCACCTATGTGTGAAAGTGGAAAAGAGGAAACATGGAAAAGTGAATTTGATTATTATTATATACTTGATGATCTGGAGCTCTACCCTCCCCTGTCAAGATATGGATTTGATGATGGAATTAAGAAGAGAAACAGCTTTAGAAAGACATCAATCAAAGACATGTTGATTTTAATACCAGTTCAAGGGCAACAAGACTATATGAGATATCTTTCAAGCAAAAGTTTATATATATATATATATATATATATATATATATATATATATATATATATATATATATATATATATATATATATATATATATATATATATATATATATATATATATATATATATATATATATTTCGTAGATTTTCACGGGTGTAGGTATGCTGGTTTTGTTGTATTCGGGTCTTTTCCCGTGTAACCTTACACGGGAAAAGACCCGAATACAACAAAACCAGCATATATATATATATATATATATATATATATATATATATATATATATATATATATATATATATATATATATATATATATATATATATATATATATATATATATATATATATATATATATATATATATATATATATATATATATATATATATATATATATATAATTTCAAGTCAGTAAATCTAATTGGACAAAATAACATGTTAGGAGTCATATCAGGTTTTTCCTCAGTAATTAATTCTCTGTCATTGATTTCAAGACAAAAGCTGGCAGCAGAAGAAAACCACAACGACATAGGTTGCAATGAGAAGAAAATGGGGAGATCCAAATGAATGTTCTTCCAAGGATCTCTTAGAATCTTAAAAAGCCCTAGACTGGTTTCATTTAAATTTGGTAATTTTTAATGTAATAGGATAGAAAATAGAGTTCTTCACCCATATCTCGAAGTATGGGTAGTCCTCAATTTATGACCACAATTGAGCCCAAAATTTCTGTTGCTAAGTGACACATTTGTTAAGTGAGTTTTGCCTCATTTTATGACCTTTCTTGCCACAGGTTTAAGTGAATTACTGCAGTTGTTAATGTAGTGAACCCAGTTGTTAAGTGAATCTGGTTTCCCTATTGACTTTGGTTGACAGAAGGTTGCACAAGGTGACACATGACCCCAGGACATTTGGACCAGTTGCCAAGCATTTGAATTTTGATCACATGACCATCGGGATGCTGCAACTGTCATCAATGAATGAATAACGAACATAAGTCACTTTTTTCAGTGCTGTTGTAGCTTCAAATGGTCACTAAATGTATTGTTGTAAGATGAGGACTACCAGTAGTTGAGTCTACTTTACCAGATCAGGAGTCAACTAATTACTTTAGTGCATATACAGATAATCCGAGAATATGGTTGCCCTGATGAAACAGTCTCATATCTTTTCCTGAATATTGTAATTATTATGGTTTTTTACTGTGGTGTTCATTTTGTCTCAGACTAGTCTAAAAATGGTTTCTTCTTTCCATTGCACAACATATCCCTTATACAACATTACATTTCCTTCTCACTAAGAAAATATATTAGACGTCTATACATATTTATATAGCACAACGTCCTAAAATTTCTGCTTGTTTGCATATTACTGAAAATAATGGGGATACTCCAATACTTTTAATAAAATAATAGACCAAATAAAGCCATATATCTATTAGATGCTGTTTTCTCTTTAGTGATGACTTATTCAGGGATTGGGAAATTTTTCAATCCATCTATTTGCTCCCATCATGCTATTCCCTTTCGGAGTATGCAACATTATCCAAAATGCAGGAAAAGAATGGGAAATAGCAAGTGAAAAGCATTAAAGAAAAGGAAAAAAAGGAAAGGAAAATGAACCCTAATTCTTCCTGGGGAAGCACAATATTATCCAGAATTAAAGGCAGAATCTTTCTGGAATCAGAAAGTTTATGCGTGTAGAGCAGTGGTGGGATTCAAAAATTCTTACTAGCTGTTCCATGGGTGTGGCGTGGCTTGGTGGGCATGGCTTAGTGGGCGTGACAGGGGAAGGATACTGCAAAACCCCCATTCCCTCCCCATTTCTGGGGGAAAGATACTGTAAAATTTCCATTTCCTTCCCATCCCACTCCAATGGAAGGATACTGTAAAATCTCCATTTCCACTTTAAAGTGAATGGGGCTGTTTGTGACTAAATGGGACAGAGAACACAGAGGGATGCAAGGGAACATGGAAGTAATCTAGTCCAACCCCTTCCCAAGGCAGGAATCTTTCCTTCTCTTTGAGAGCTGTGGCTCACAAATATATTAGTATAGTTCCCTAACTCTCATCACTAGTGGGTTGGGGGGGGGGGGGGAGGGAAGGAGGGCAGACTGGTGCAAAGCACATTAGCAAAGTTTGAATTCTTCCTAGCTGTATTGACTTGCCTTATGGATTTTTGGGTCTCAGGAGAATCAGTTATAAGTTCAGATCCTTTGGGGAAATAATCCTCATCCAAAGCACAATTTGATAATGGTTCACCAATGATGTTCAATCAGCAGAAGTATAGTAATACAGATCAGCAAGTCACAGAAAGAGGCTGGCACAGAAACAATGGCATCCATAGGTACCTGCTATTAGTCTAATCAACAATTCAAAATAATTGACATAGCATGGGAACACTGGTAGATAAGGAATAGTAAAGGAGAAGTCTTGACAAAGAAAATACCCACAGGAATTTAGGAAGAAGATGTTTAGAAACGGAAATGATGGTTGGCAGCTAGAATGGCTAATGGACTTAGAAAACTGTAGATGGATTCTTGGTTTTAATCCAGATAAAGTGTGGCTAGTCATCATAAAATGGATTAAGTGGTTTTTGCAGTACTTAAAGCTCATTAGTTTGTAAGCCTATCAAGCATTTGAAGCATGATCCAGGAGAAGAGTGCTAAAGAGTAAGAGGACCAGCAGAGGACTTAATCTATTCATGGCAGAGGACCTTCTGTGAGGTTGAAGATGATGGATGGGAAGAAAAGAGGACCAAACCTTTTAGATCTAGGCAACCTGCCAGTTTATATCACTGAATCAGAGTAAGAGGTACTTTACTATTAATAACTTACCTGTTGTTCCATGCTGCCAGATGGAGGATTGTCTGCCTGGGGCCGATGGTGGCAGCTGGGTGGTGGGACCGCCAAGTGAAAAAAAAAACCCAACTGTTGTGCAGTTTTCACATTGATTAGCATTGATCAACCTGGCAGCAGAAAGAAGGCTAGTGGCATTAGACACATGGGAGGCTTACTGTCTTTTTGGGTAGAGGAAGACTGCTGGATCTTTGCTGGGGCTGAAGGTGATGTGACTAATGGTAGAGATCTAGAAGATCTGCAAGTGGGTACTCCATCAAACAGAAGATACCAATATGGATGTGAATTGGTTGTGACAGAGGCACTGGTATTGGCCTGGCTCCTGAGGCTACAACCTTTATTCCCCCACCTTGTCTGGTAGCCATTTTGCTGTCTTTGTGGCTGGGACTCAGAGGGACTTTATGTCATCAAGTGATGCTGTGGAAGTTCTGTATCCACACCTGGACTCTGCAGTGACCTGGATGAGGTACAATAAGTTTTGGCTCAATACAAACAAGAAAGAGTAGCTCTGAGATTTTGGCCTTCCTGGTTCCATCAACTTTCTATTTTTGGTTTTGGAAGGGGTGGCATTACCTCAAACAAACCTGGAGTCCTCCTGGACACAGGGCTCCCACTTGAGGAGCAAGTGATAGCTGCTGTTAGGAGGGCCTTTGCAAAGTTTTGGATTGTGTGAATTGTTCCCATTTCCTCCTGACCTCAGATTAGATGTTGCAGCATTCTCTCATTGAAAAATATTTGTAAGTTTCAGTTGCTGTAGAATGTGGCAGCATTTATGGTGTTGGTTATTTGGCTCATTTGTCACCACTTCTCAGCAAGCTGCATTGGTTTCCAGTGTTTTTCTGAGTGCAATTCAAGATACTAATGACTTGGGATCAGGTTACTCATGGACCACCTTTTCTCATTTTTTTCTATTTGTCCCACCTGGTCTAGCAGGAGAAGCTTTCTACAGACGCCACTGGCTAAGAAATGACAGATGGTAGGCCTCAGGAGGAGAGTCTTTTCTGCCATGGTACCTACCTTTTGGAACATCATTCCTTCTGATATTAGATTATCTAATCTATTATAACCTGGTTTATTATAAAGTCCTCTAAACTAATTTTGGAACTGGGCCTAAAGTCCTGGGAGTATGACAGAGCCTATCGCTTGGCTGTGTTGAACTTCATTTTGTGAAGTTCAACTGCTACGTGTTTTTATTGTTATATTATGTATTTTATCTGTTTTATCTTTTTATTGCAAGCTATCTAGAGTCACATATATTAAATGGGCTGCTAAATAAGCAATGAATAAATCTCTAAACCCATCTCAATTCTGGATCTGTAGATAGAATTATAACTGTGCACATCAGTGGTGGTGTACAGGTGTACTGGTGCCTGCCAGGAGCACCGGGTACCGTTCCAGTACCGTGCTCCAGAGGGCCCACCCGCCTGCCCTCCTTACCTGTATTTGAGCTCTTCGGCGCTTCGGCTTACAGTGCCCTGTGCGACGCTCGGCTGAGCAGCTGGAACATCGCGGAGGCATCGCAGAGGCATCGCAGGAGGTAATGACACATGCATGTGCTGCACGCGCATTCATGTGGTGGACACCAGGCCTCGTTGCACCGTACCGGTTACAATGGGATCTGGAACCCACTACTGGTGCACATATATGCTAAGCTTAGATTAAATCAATGCACTTATATATCCTTAGAGTTGAGTAGAGTGGAAGGTGGAAATTCAGGGGGGGGGAATCTAATTTTTGAACTTTGTCTTCTGGATGGAAATTGTTTGCATTGGTATACAGAGCAATTAGACTACCCTACACTTTACTTGCAAAGTTTAGCTTGAAATGAAATGATTACTTCTATATATTGAATCAGTAATTTGAATGACAAGGGAGAATAGTACTTATTTTGCCCTGTTTCTCTCAATCAAATCCTTGAAATCCTTAAATTTTAATAAACATTCCATCAGCACAAAAGGCAGCAAAGTTTCAGCTTGTAGCTAGATGAAAGAAGCTGAGAGGTGAGAAAGTGAATGAAACAGCAATTTCCTTTACCCCAAAGAACTTGAGATAACATTTAATAAGATGATGCTAACTGGCTTCTTTTTCATGTTGTCAGAGAGCCTACCATGCCACCAAGTCCTCTAGCATTCTCCAAATATGTAAGAAACACAGAAAAGCCATATAATCTTCAAAATGTTAGTTATCATGCAATTCACAACTTTTTGATTTGGTTTGTTTTTTCAGAGAGTCATTTAATTTGTGATACTGTTTTTGATTTTGTCCAACTTTTGGTAATCAAAACACTTTAGAAGCTTTGCATAATTTCAATCATTTTCTCAAAGAAACTTAGATTTTATCCTATATGCAGGACTTCTGCACTATTCCTCTTGTCCATTGTCCCAGTCACAAAATAATCTTCATTGTAAACTCTACATAAGCCAGGATATTACGAGTTCTAGTTCCATCTTAGTCATGAAGCCAGCTAGGTGATCTTGGGCAAATAATTTTCCCTCAGCCCTGGGAAGGAGGCAATGAAAAAAACGCTTCCAAAATTGTGCCAAGAAAGTTGCAGGGACTTGTCCAAGATGTTGACGGGAGTAAAAAAGTGACTTGAAACACACACACACACACAAACACACACACACACACACACAAACACACACACGCACACACAGGCTCTATAAAACTTTTGAAAGAAGTATTTCAAAGTTAATAGAAGGCCTTACAAATTCCATACAGGAGCTGCATGAAATAAGCCTCATTTTGTTGCTTCACAAGCTATTCCTACTCTTCTACAAATGTGAGTGCCTACACAGCCATTTTGCTTGATCTTTTTCAGAAGTCAGCCAGCACATTCTGATTCTTGGAATTATTAAAATTAACAGATTAACAGAGTTGGAAGGGATCTAGTCCAACACCCCCTTTCAACTAGGAGACCCTACACCATTTCTGACAAATGGCAGTCCAATCTCGTCTTGAAAGTCTCAAGTGATGAAGCCCCCAGAGCTTCCAAAGGCAAGATGTTCCATTGATTGATTGTTCTCACTGTCAGAAAGTTTCTCCTTATTTCGAGGTTGAATCTCTTCTTGGTCAACCCTGAGAATTTATCAAAATAATTTTGATGACCGCTATTATGTCTTATAATCTGTATTCCTTGTTGATTTAAAAATATATGTTTATTTTTTCAGTTTCTATAGGTGGCCATCTCAGCCATGTGACTCTGGGCGGCTTACAATTCTAAAACTATAAAACAGTTAAAACAATTACTAAAACCAATAAAACATTTTTAAAAAATCATCTCTACATGTATTTATATCCTGCCTGTATCAAATGGGGAAACCTTTAAGCTGCATGAGAGTATAGTCAGGCACATATATGAGTAAATATGTCTGGGTTACATGCACATATGCAGGAATAATTCATACAGAAAAATCCTTTCTCTCCAGAATCTCAGCTATATGGAGATTGTTGATTGTGAGAGTTTAAAGTCCTTCTACTGCAATAATTTCAGCGCATCTTTGATTACCTTCTCCCTAAAGCTATTAGTAGCAGGAGAAGATATTTGCATTGAGATTGCTAGCAGTAATGACAATGAGGTTGCAATTGGCCACAGGGATGATGGCAGATTGCAAAATGGAAGGCAGGCAGGCAGGTATGTCTTTATGGCGTTTATAAATTGCAAAATGTAAGATAGATGACTTAAGTTAACCTATAGCAATTTAAACTTTTTTTTTAAAAAAGTAAAGGATTTGTTTTTCCCTTTTCCTCCTAGAAGGTATGATTATAGAAGAAAAGTACTAAAAAGTGTCACGCGGAGTTCTTTTTACAAAAAGAAAAACAGCTCAGGATAGAATCTTGTCCTGTCTCTCGTCTAAAGTCTCTCTCTCTATATTTATTTAATAATAAGAGGAATTATTCTGAACAATGATGGTTCATCCAAATTTCGGCTCTAAGGTCACTTAAAGCTATTAGACCCTGATGCCTTACAACGATGTCCTTGCTATTATGCTGAATTTATTCATGGAGATGGCCAGTTTTCACTTGAAATGGCCCATGGGAGGGTGCAAAAAACAAACTCTCCAACACTCACCTTCCCTTTGGTCCTTCCCTTGCTGCAGTTACTTTTCCTGGCAAGGGAAAGAAAGGGGAGGAACCTAGCCACATGAAAGGGGTGAGTAAGTGCTGGACCAAACCATGAAAAGCTCATCTTAAGTCCCAGAAGGTTGTTGGGAAAGAAGCAGCAAGCTTTTATCTAAGCCTTTCTGCTGTGACTTGTAGAGCTTCTCTATGGCTGGAGATAAACTTGGGCATATCCCACATAATTCACTTTTTGCTGGTAAGATGCAGTCAGTCAACACTGCCTAACTGCTTGCTGTGCAGTCTTGCTGTGTCCTTGGTATTAGGCTCAACAGTTTTTCTTGTAGCATCGTCATACTGCACACTTTCCTAATTGCACACCCTGTACTTCATTAGTGTCTCTGTATCAAAAAGCTGGCACACTTTCATAATTGCAAACCATGTACTTCATTAGCCTCTCTGTATCAGAAAGCTGGCACATTTCCCCTTGCTTAAAATTTAATCAGAGGTTTTACAGCTCATGAACATTTAACAGGAGCAGACAAAACTCTGAAACTTTGCATTTTGATTTAATTACTGCTAACAGACATATGCCATTTTCAGCTGTTTTCGTTCTTCTGTGCAGCCAAATTTCTTACTGTTGAAAAGCCAAATGTGAGTTTGGATAAATAGTTTTCAGATCCTCTTAGTAAGGTGCAGGGAGCCCTTATCTCCTGCCTAGCAGGATGGAGCAGAAAATAATCTCTTAAAAGTTTGTCAATCTGTATGTTTCTGTCCGGGGTAGAAGGATCCCTATTTCAAATCTGATGGTGAAATCTAAATACGTGGCTCTGCTTCGGTCTAAGATCATGAGCATTAACTGAGAAAAAAATGCTGTACATCAATAATTGAGTTATATCAAAGTATTTTGATATCTTGATGGAAAGATGAATTTTGGTGTGTGATATTGACATAACAAAATAAAATTAGAGAGGATGTGTTGCCACAACTACATTGTGCAGGGGATTTGTGGATTTGAAGGCAGTGAACACACAAATGAGTAGAAGTTGAAAGGATTTATTGAACAAAGCAACCTACAACAATAACTAGTTGCACAGTGTAATATAGGTTAAAAATACCCACTGTGAAGGCAGTACAGAAGCAGCAGCCATATTGAACAAGGAATGTAAATACAGAAGAACATTTTATGTTTCCCATCTTTTCCAGAGGCAACAGCTGTATTTTTCTAGATTATTCCTGTAAATGCATTGCATCAACCTTGGGTAGGCCTATGTTGAAACTCATCTCTAGGGGAAGTTTAATAGAATATGTAATGTTCCCGTGCAGTTAGTCATATGTCAAATTAAGCAAACTGATTTATCATTCTTGTCTGTCAACTAGCAAAACATCATGTGGGAATATGCTCCCTGCGACAGGATTCTGAGTTTGGAAGTGCACATATTCAAGAGAGAGATACCACCATTAAACTCAGCGGCCCAAGAAGATGAGATAAGAGCTGATGATGAAAAACTGCTGAGTGGGGATGGGGAGGTGGAATTTCAGAGGCTTGTTTTTAGGAATCAAGGGCAAATTGAACCATTGAAGGCAGATGTCTCAATGTATTTGTAGTTATCAGGCTATCTAGAGGCCTTTTCAACATCTATCTCAGAGGAATCCAGAACATGCCTGATTTCAAACCTGGTTCCTCCAATATTCTTATTTGGGATTTTAAAATGAATGAACTAGAGTCTCTAAAAACAAGCAACAAACAACTCCATCTCCATTTATCCAAACATAGTAAAATGCTGGAAATTCATGAAAGCAATAATGACAGTATATACCAGAAAGCATACACAGAAAAAAATTACCCTCATATAGCTAAAAAATCCTAAATCTAAAATTGAAGGGAACAAATGAAGATTGAAATAAATATATGTATTCCTATATGTTAAAAAAATAACTAGTTCATACACACACCTGTGTATGTATGTGTGTGTGTATTCACTTGTTATTTTTGCATCACTGGTTATTACGATGAGCAGTTCGGCTTTTGCTTCCAACAAGCTGCTGAATTCTGAACAATAAAGAACACAATATAGGTCAATTTCAAAGTCAAGCCTGTTGTTCTGTTATGAGCTATAAGTGTGGAAGAAACAGTTTAATAAAGCACTGTGTGATGAAAATAGACTCTGCTCGCTTGTTAATAAAATAAAACAAGTGATCTTTGTGGGAAGTTATCTCTGGCAACTGAATCAAACTTGAGTTTCCCAAAAAGTTATTTTGGAGATTCTCTGGAGAATACTGAATGTTCCTGGTAAATGTATAATATACTGAACTTTGCTAAAAGGTATCATTTTTGAAACCTTGAAGTTCTTAGCATATTCCATGATATTGCAGAAATAGAGTCATGTCTTCCTTCAGGTATCTGACATATAGAAGGTTTCAGGAGCTGACTAAAACAGACAAGGCCACATGATTTTCTTTTTCTATGTTTGTTCAATTTAAACATGGAAACATGCAACTTGGGTGTCAGTCAAGCTTCAGCAGAATGGTCAAGTACTTGTAATCCTCTGGCCTTTTTCTTTGGGATGGTCAAGGAGATGTGATTCTGGAATGAATTGATGCTGGTAGCCCTTAAAGAAGTGTTGCTTTAAAAGGTAAAGGTTCCCCTCACAACTATGTGCTAGTCATTCCCGACTCTAGTGGGCAGTGCGCATCTCTGTTTTAAAGCTGAAGAGCCAGTACTGTCCAAATATGTCTCCATAGTCATGTGGCTGGCATGACTAAATGCTGAAGGCGCACATAACGCTATTACTGTCCCACCAAAAGTGGCTCCTATTTTTCTACATAGAAAATGTAGAAATGCATTTCTTTGCATTTTTTATGTGCTTTCAAATTGCTAGGTTGGCAGAAGCTGGCACAGGTAACGGGAGCTCTTCCCATTATGTGGCACTAGGGATTCGAACCGCCAAACTTCTGACCTTTCGATCGACAAGCTCAGCATTTTAGCCACTGAGCCACTGCATCCCTTCCAGTGTTGCTTCACTTCCTCCCTAACAAATCCTCCTTGAATCCAGAGATATTAGAAAACTACAATCTGGTTTCCAAACATTCTTTTGAATGTGAATGCTGTTGAGAAGTTTTGGAACTAATACAAAGTGCCTTATCTAGATATATATTAGCCATGTATGGGGCTGAGACAGTTAATTACCTCTGTTAGGATTTGGATGGGGATAATGTGCCTGCCTTAGACTTTTGGGAACCCTTGGTGATCTGATATCAATTATGGTATTCTTCTGAACAATCTGTAGGAACCAAGGGTTGGAGGTAGTGTCCTATAAAAGTTTCCCCCTTTTTTCAGCAGCCAGTTACAATCGTGGCAGTTCAAAAGAGAGAATAGTGGATACTTACTCCCGTGGTAAGGTGTTAGGGATCAATTCTTTCACTTTTGTTATTTAACATCTCCATAAGGCTGTTGAAGAGTGTCTGCTGGTTCAGACTGAATATTTAATTCAGTTTACTTGACAGAATGAAAAAAAAAGTCATGTAAACTAATATACTCAATCCAAAGTTTATATGGTATTTCCACCAATA